>NC_141535.1:103355000-103720000 GCF_021556685.1 Rattus norvegicus | reverse complement strand
TAAACTCGCTGTTTTTGATAGCTGAGTAATATTCCATTGTGTAGATGTACCACATTTTCTGAATCCATTCCTCTGTTGAAGGGCATCTGGGTTCTTTCCAGTTTCTGGCTATTATAAATAAGGCTGCGATGAACATAGTGGAGCACGTGTCTCTTTTGTATGTTGAGGAATCTTTTGGGTATATGCCCAAGAGAGGTATAGCTGGATCCTCAGGCAGTTCAATGTCCAATTTTCTGAGGAACCTCCAGACTGATTTCCAGAATGGTTTTACCAGTCTGCAATCCCACCAACAATGGAGGAGTGTTCCTCTTTCTCCACATCCTCGCCAGCATCTGCTGTCACCTGAGTTTTTGATCTTAGCCATTCTCACTGGTGTGAGGTGAAATCTCAGGGTTGTTTTGATTTGCATTTCCCTTATGACTAAAGATGTTGAACATTTCTTTAGGTGTTTCTCAGCCATTCGGCATTCCTCAGCTGTGAATTCTTTGTTTAGCTCTGAACCCCATTTTTTAATAGGGTTATTTGTTTCCCTGCGGTCTAACTTCTTGAGTTCTTTGTATATTTTGGATATAAGGCCTCTATCTGTTGTAGGATTGGTAAAGATCTTTTCCCAATCTGTTGGTTGCCGTTTTGTCCTAACCACAGTGTCCTTTGCCTTACAGAAGCTTTGCAGTTTTATGAGATCCCATTTGTCGATTCTTGATCTTAGAGCATAAGCCATTGGTGTTTTGTTCAGGAAATTTTTTCCAGTGCCCATGTGTTCCAGATGAGAAGAAGACTTTTTAAAAAGAACTTCGATTATGAAAACCGTTAAACTCATTTAGATAGTGAGACAACAGTACAATGGATTCCCCCTAGCCCCCATCTATAGCTTCCACATGGCAGTATCCTGCTGCATTCCTGGTTATTTTGATGAATATCTTAACATCTATACTGTCTTTCTATAAATATTTCTGTAAACAGAGTCTGATATTATTCTATTTTAATGAATTCGAAATACTTTTCTCAGGAATCTTATCAGGGTACACTTTTCCCTGATCCTCTAAATGTTTTTTTTCCCCTATAATACATTTGTTTGAAGGAATTACATAAACAGGTTAGAATTATGAATCTCAGTTGACTTCTGTATCTTATGTGGGACTAGCTTTCTTTCTTTTTTTGC
The DNA here is from genome assembly GCF_021556685.1 of Rattus norvegicus. Classification (NCBI taxonomy): domain Eukaryota; kingdom Metazoa; phylum Chordata; class Mammalia; order Rodentia; family Muridae; genus Rattus; species Rattus norvegicus. The sequence goes on along the minus strand of NC_141535.1, from coordinate 103,718,838 downwards.
AATTTATGTAGCAAAAAACTGGGCATTTACTGTAAAGCTTCCTGTAGTCGGAATGTTGCTGATTGAGTCCTCACAGTGTCATTTATCAGGTTCCTGTATTTCCATGACTTCCAGCTGTGGGATAATTATGTTTCCATTGACCATGTTGATGTAGATTCGTGCTTGATTAGGATATTATTATTATTATTTGCTGTTTCTTGGACAGCCTGTAGTCTCTGATGGACACTCCATTGCTAATAACCATTGATGAGTATGACTTACTGTTAATGATTGCAAAATGGCGCTTTCCTAATTTCCTCCCCATAACATTTACTGTCCAGTTCCCCTTAGCACCTCTGTGGTCATCATATGATACAATATAGTCTACATTGGAAAGTCATGATATGATTTTTCCCTTTTATTTACTGCCTCATGGCCTGTCTTTCTTGCATTTTTCCAATGCAGGTTTTCATCCTGATGAAAAAGATTTGTCTCAGAAAAAAGAGGTGCCAAGTCTCTTCTGTTTCTTCTCATTACCCCATGCGGGCTACCTGTACATGGTGGTGAAGTCTGTTACGTTACTGTCAGTCTATTGGTATCCTGAGAAGTCTCAGCAAGCCGTGCTCACACCACAATTCTTGCATGTCATCACAAGGTACGACCCCAGTGACTCGTTGGCCTTGCACTCTGTCTTTCTGTAAGTTCTCAAGCTGGTGCTGAAGTCTGAGGATTTATGCCAAGGAGCTCTGAAAATTGATGAGTCAGTCTTGCCAGTGATAAAGATTTGGGCTCTGGCTTTGCCATTGTGGTGCTCCGTTTGATTGGATGGATGGCCTTGTAAAATCTAGAAGCCTTCTCTATGAAGCCTTTCAGAGAGTTATGAGGAGTGGGAGATGGCTAAGCCTCTCTTTAGCATCGCTTTCTGTGCCTCCTCTCATGGCTGCCATCTCCTGTAGCGTGACCTGAGTTATTTCATAATGTTCTAGAATTCACAACAGCCAGAAAGGTCTGATTCTGTTCCTCAGTTAGTAAAGCTGCAGAAGCAGTCATGGGAGGTTGAAATTCCATCATGTGACTAGTAGGTAACAGTCATTTTCGGGGTGTCCTGGCCTCAGCACGCCGGAACATACCCTGATTTCTTAAGCAGGAGTTGTTACTTTTTTTTTTCTTGTGGTAGTGTTGATTTTGATTCTGTCTCTTGTATTTTGTGTCTACATTATTGTAGGGATTGCCCTGGACCCTCTGACCAACAACCATGTCAACTTCCTAAAGCAACAGTGTAAGAGAAGGCCAGAGGCACATTTACAAAGCACACATACTAGCAGATTTAGGAACATATCTTAGATTTTATGATGTACTAAGTGTCCCGTGAAGAAGGAAATTACTTCCAGCTAGGTCATGTGAGAACATTTCCGGTAGGTAGATGGAGTCTGAAACTAGAAGATGAAGTTTTGATGGATGAAGTCATAATCGTTATTGGTGGAGGGAAGTTGATAAAGACTGTAATCCAGGTTTTCAGAATTCTCCGGTAGTTAATTGCGTAGAACAGTGATTTTTATTTTGTTTTAAATTTGTGGTTGTATCAGAATTTCCAGTAGATGCTAGGAGTGCATTTTAGACAGTACAGGGACCACTTTGGGATGCTGATACCCACTTTTATCCAGACTTCTCCCTTCCCCTACTGTTTTCTGATATAAGGAAAAATGCTAACTGTGGGAGTACATTAGAGCACTGTCCAAGAATGGAGCTCTATGAGGAGAATTCTGAGTGCTTATAAGAAAACACAGGCTAAATCTCTGACCTCCACTTCTTGGGTTTGTTCTTGGAATGTGCTTTCATGCCCTCTCAGGTATAGTAAACAGGAGTGGATTTACTTCAGATTATCTTTCTATTGTTGTTTAAAATATTTACAGCCTGAACTAATACAGATTGTCTGAGGCTCTATATAAAGTCAGTTATTGCATGAGACTTCATTCAGTCCACCTCATAGTTTGGCGACATTGTGCCAGGTCCTCTGCACAGTGACAGGAGTGTTTCCTGATACCTCATCTTCCCACTCTTCATATTTGTGTGAAATGATCATTTTTGAATATGAGGAAGCTAAAAATAAACACATGATGTCACTCCTGCTAGAGAGCTAGTGACTGATTTTTATAGTCAAGCTGAGGAAGGCTTTTCTTTTAATTCTGGAACACTGATAGCAGCCATGAGGGTTCATTATGAATTCATCATATATAAATAGGATGTGCCAGTGGCCCATGAAAGGGTATGAAGAGGCTGTATATAGGGCAGTGGTATCTGATATGTTAATTCAGAAAGAAGAATAAAAGAACACCAGGGTCTTGAACCTAATTTATTTATTTATTTATTTATTTATTTATTTATTTATTTATTAAAATGGGGGCTTTCTATGTAGTTCTGATTAGCTTGGTAATTACTAGGTAGCCTAGACTGACTTTGAAGTTATAAGTGTCTTCTTGCCCTTCATTTCTGAGTGCTGGAGTCACCAGTTTGTGCCACTGTGCCTGGCTTAAGCTGGATTTTATGAAATAACGCTGGGTAGTGTAATGCGGGGCACAAGTGCAGTCTGGTTTAGACCACTGAGTTTGAAGTGTTCATTGACTATCAAGAGAGCAAGTGGATCTGTAGGTAATAGAGAGGAAATCTCAGATAATTATATCCAGAAAGCAAAAGTTGATTTTAAAAGTAGTCAAACGTTCCTGGAGACCTCAACTCTAATGAAGATTGTGTTTAAAAAGAAAAAGGAAGCCAATGATTTAAAAAATTTTTATTTTGGGTGTTTTGCTTGTGAGTCTGTGCACTAAGGGAATGTGTATAACGTGTTCAGCTACCCACAGAAGCTAGGCTCCCCTGCAACTGAGTTTGTGTATGGTCGTGAGCCACTGTGTGGTGATGGGAACCAAACCCAGGTCCTCTACAAGAATAGCAACTCTCCAGTCCCAAGAAAAAGCTCTTTTAAGATATACTGTCATCTCTCAGAAACTAAGGAAGTGGAGGGGAAATAGAGGAATAGAAATACTCATTTCCATCCCATGTGCTAAAAATCTTTCCATTTTTTTCTGCATCTGATTACATAGATAGTACAATGAGAAATTAGTGGTAATACCTACTACATTTGTATGGTATGTTACGTCTCATGCCATTATCGTGACAAAATGGTCTACAGAAGTAACTTGAAAAGGTAGGATTTTTAGGCTCCTGGTTTTAGAGATGTCAATGAGTTTGGGTGAGGAATGTGTAGCAGCCAAGAGCCTTTTGCCTCACAGTTGATGGGAATCAGAAAAAGAACTGATGGTGCTCAGGGGGCTTGCTCACTTTTCCCTTTTACTCCGTCTGGGTCTCTATCCTAGAGGACAATGATGTTCATGTGGGCTTTGAGGTTTCCAAAGACATGGGCAATTTCCATTGCTCTCTCTGGCTCATTTTTGTGGATACATGTGAGCTCCTAGACATTCCTTCTTTCTGCCATCATGAACGCTAGTCCTCTGAAACCATAAGCCAAATTAAGCTTGTTTGTTTGTTTAGTTTTTTTGAGACAGGATCTCTGTGTAGGCTTGGCTGTTCTGGAACTTGTTCTATAGACCAGGATGTCTCAAACTCTTAGAGACCTGTCTGCCTCTGCCTCCCAAGTGCTGGGATTAAATGCATGTGTCACCACTGCCCAGCTAAACTCTTTCTTTTATAAGTTACCCTGATCATGGTGTTTTCTCACAGCAATAGAAAAATAACTTAGATAGACATCTTGAATATATACCCTTTTTCCTTTTGTACCTCTGTTCAGTAATCCAGTAGGAGCAAACAAGCTGGATTTTGCTAGGTGGAAACAAGTCAGAGGTTCCTGCCTGTCTTAGTTCAGATATACATTGCTGTGAACAGTACCATGACCAAGGCAACTCTTGTAAGGACAACATTTAATTGGAGCTCGGTTACAGTTTCAGAGGTTCAGTCCATTGTCATCAAGGTGGAAGGCATGCAGTGTACAACAGACATGGTGCTGGAGGAGCCTCGAGTCCTACATCTTAATCTGAAAGCTACCAAGAATCTCTCTTCCACCCTGGGTGGAGCTCGAGTATAAGACTCAAAGCACGTCCTTCGAAGTGACACATTTCCTCCATCAAGGTCACACCTATTGAGAACACACCTCCTAATGCTATCACTTTCTGTGGGCAAAACATTCAAACCCATTAGTTTAGGGGGCCAAACCTATCAAAACACCACAATACCTTTTGTCCGTAACACCTAATGATCCTTGAGTGTTTGAGATTGTGTGGGCATGAGGTAGTCTATAAACATGCCTCAGGGATTCAGCAACACTGTCCCAGTCTAATTCACTGTGACAGATACTAGCTAGTATTGTCTTCTTCCGTCTGCTATTTCCCTGTTTGCCGTTGAAGCCCTCCCCACTGAGGTGGGTGCATTGGTTCTTGGCTCCCACTTTGCTTAGTGGCATATCTCTTCTTCCTCAGCCAAAGCCTGCAGTGTTTCACGGTACGATGCAGCGCAGCGGTGGCTCATGAGGAGGACCTATACATGGACACTACACTAAAGGTTAGCGCTGGCCTCTCTTGACAGTAGAACACTGAGCTCAGTGGAGCACATAAATGCTTGCACACTTGTTTTTAATCCTGAATTTGGTGAAGACAAAAGGCCCGAAAAGGTTGTTTTCATTGTTCTGGGTAATTTTGCGTTGACTTGACACAGGCTAATTTTATGTCAACTTGAGAGGAGGAAACTCCAATAGAGAAAATGGCTCTATAAGATCAGGCAAGCTTTGAAGCATCTTCTTAATTAGTGATTGATGGGGGAGGGTCCAACCGATTGTGGGGTTGGAGGTGCCATTCCTTGGCTGGTGGCCCTGGGTTCTGTTAGAAAGCAGGCTGAGGGAGCCTGCCAATAAGCAGCCTGCCCCCATTGCCTCTGTGTCAGCTCCTGTTTCCAGGTTCTGGCCCTTCTTGATTACTTATCCTGACTTTCTTCAGTGATGGATTATGTTGTGGGAGTGTGAGCCAAATGAACCCTTCTTTCCTCCTGGTTTTGCTTTTGTCATGGTGTTTCATCATAGCAATAGTAATGCTAATTAATACATTCATTAAATTAGATGCTCTGGATAGGAACTGGTAAGCATTTCTGATGTGTGATTTGACAATTTTAAAGATTGTTTCAAAGTGTTTGAAAGTGTTATAAGTGATAGGCATAGTGTACCTTTAGGGCAGTGTTTCTCAACCTGTGTGTCTTGACCCCTTTGGCAAACCTCTGTCTCCAAAAGTATTTACAACATAATTCATAACAGTAGCAAAATTATAATTAAAAAGTAGCAATGAAAATAATTTTATGGTTGGGCACACCACCATGAGGGCCTGAATTTAAGGGCCATAGAATTAGGAAGGTTGAGAACCACTGCTTTACAGGACAGTTCACAACTATGACATATTACTATTTATTTGTTTTGTTGTGTTTTATTTTTAGCTTTTCTTTCCCCCTTCATACAGCAGCCCAGGCTGACCTGGAATTTGCTATATAATCCTGGCTGGCCTCCAACTTGGATCAGTCCTTTAAAGTGCTGGGACCACCGGTTTTACAGTCTTGCTTTTAAAGGTGTATTGGAAGCAACGTTGTACACAACCTATTAAAACAGTATCGTCAACATTGTGCAATTGAGTGTGATGCAGGAAAGTTGTTTCCTTTACTGTCATCAGAATACAATTATTTTTCCAAGCCTTTGTTACAGGATATGCTAGCTCAATCATCAGTTCATTTTGTTTTTACTAAGAATAGCCTTAACTTTGAGTACAAGTGAATGTAGGAATGTAGTTTTTGATGATCACATGACCTTGAATTTCATTTCTGAGAAATGTAGTCACCATTTGTATAATATTATCTGTGGGGTTTTACTTCTAAGGTATATGTTAATTGAATGAATATTTGTAACAAGTGTACAAGCTGCAAGCAGCCTCAGATTATGCTCACCTGGTTTTTACAGATTACTTTATGCCTACCTACAACCTTTAGTGACCTTTTTGGGATGGGTGGAGGGCTGTTGTCTGTTAATGGTTATTAACAGATATGATGATTAGTTAGTAAATAACTATTTGGGCCTGCCTAGTGAGCCTGAAATACTGTTTTGTTGTTGTTATTTTGCTTTTTGAGACAGGGTTTCTCTGTGTATCCCTAGCTGTCCGGGAACTTGCTCTGTAAACCAGACTTGCCTTGAACTCAGAGGCTTGCCTGCCTCTGCCTCCCAGTGAGTGCTGGTATTAAAGGTGTGCACCACCACTGCCTAGCTGAGGTACTGTCATCACAGTACCGTTAGCAGATATGCGGAGAGTGATAGTGTCCTATAGAGACACATGGCCCAGGCTGCTACATCTCCCAGACTTTGTTAACAAGAAAGGGGTCAGGCAAACATATAAACATTTCTTTTACACATTCATTTATGAAGAAAGCTCTAAGTGTTTCAGTGTGGCCTTTTATAGCATCTGATTAGGCCGAGAAACTCCATTTAGTAGAGATTTCTCTGGTGGAAAGGTAATGAGCCCAAGCTTCTCTTCCAGCAAGGTCTCCAGGGACTACTCTGCAGTAGGTCCCATGTCTGTGAGACCCTCTCTCTGTATTTATAGTCAGAAAAGATCTATAGAGTAGATGGTTACTGACATGTTAGTATTCTAAGAACAGGAACCAGACGCAAGATTTTTATCAAATGAACAGACTGATATTGTTGGTTTGTTTTTAAAGACGGGGTCTCGTGTATCTCAGGTTAGCCTCTAAGCTGACTATAACCTTTACCTCTGATCCTCTTGTCTCTACCTCTTCAGTGTGGGGATTATATGTATGAACCACTACCCCTGCTATGCTGTAGTAGTAATCGACCCCAGGGCTTCATGTACCCTTCCAACTAAGCCCCATCCCCAGCCCTGACTTTTGAAGATGAGGGTCACATACCTTCATTCCTGGGGCTAAACGTGTAATATTTCCTTCATTAGGCCTGCCCACCTGTCAGTATGGATGTCTGTGCTCTAAGGATACAGCTCTTCATAGGTTTGAAAGCCATCTGTCACTTTAAAAACCACATCATACTTCTGACGAAGGCAGAGCCTGAGGACATCCCAGAGAGACGGGAGTCACCCAAGAGACTTCTGTAAGCACTCTCCTGGCCTACACACCTCTGCTAGTTTCTGGAACGAAGTGTAACTGGTATATTTTATGTTTGTCTTAGTTTCATTATTTTAATTGAAACTCAGAATGATCAGTTAGATGGCTTTTTCAGAGAAAATAAAGAAGGTGTAAATATCTCTATCATATTGCTTATAATCTGCCATGTAAATTTTCTAAGCAGTAAATTATAAAATAGTTTGAGTAGTTATCGCCTGTGCAGTGACTAAGAAGCTAAAAGACATGCCTTCTCTGTGGAACTATGGGGGTAGACAGAACCTGTAATGTTAGTCCTGGCCACAAAGCTTTTACTGCTTTTCTTCTTTGGCCTTTAAGCACTTGCATTTTTTAATTCAGTGGTCACTTTTATATTGTAAAAGAGCTTAATAGTATATTTATTACATTAAGGAATAATCCGTTTTTTACTGAAGAAAATACATCACAGTAATTGTAAGAGATAAGATAATGTTGCAAGCTAACTCACAGGCTTATGCATCTTGAACAACTCCCAGTGATGTGAATGTTCTACCTGTTGTGTCTGTTAAGATTTTATGGTCCATGGCATGGTGGACTCATGGAAGTCACGGTGGAGAAAGGAGGCATGTCTCTTTGGAGAGCTTAGTATTAGAGAATTGGAGGTAAATTGGCTTATCAGTTTATGACAGAATAGTAGCTGTCATGTATCTGTGAAGTTCTGTGAACTATGGATATTGACTATATGTATTCTAATTAACCAAAGAAAAATTAAAAGGAAGTGATGTCATACTTGCATTATTTGATAGTACCCAATATTTACAGGGAAAGACTGTAACTTATTAATAACATGTCTTCTAATTTTGATCCTTTTCAGTTCTAGAAAAGATGCCAGTGTTAAGAGCAGGATCCCTCACGTAGCTGAGGCTGGATGGAATCTGTATATCGTGAATACCACTGCACCAGTTCAGCTATACAAAGAAATGGTACTTTTTCAGACTTCTTATTCTTCATAGAAATTTAGAGTGAAATTGGACATCAGAGGCCGAGTCTAGACAGACATTGCTCTTGTTGCTGCCTAATCTCTGCCCCTTGTATTTCACTAAGGAAACCGCAAATGAGGAAAATAAAATGGATTTAATTAATTATACAGTCAGGACAGTTGATCCAGACAGCTTCCAGCCTCCATTCTGACAGTCAAGCATGTATCTTTCTTTACCTTATTTTTACAGCTTCTGACATTTGAGAGTAAGTAGTAATTTGTTCCCTACGGGGAAGGTCCCTTACTCATACTCAACCCCCAGAGAGGACTACTGAATTACTTTAAGCACAAGTAGTCATTGACGTTGAGCCCCAGTGTGCTGGTTGGTTTTTGTCCACATAGCACAAACCTAGACATAATCTGGGAAGAGGAAATCTTGATTGATCCCTCCATCAGATTTTCCTGTAGGCAGGTCTGTGGGGTATTGTCATAAGTAATCTCTGAGGTAAGAAGGTCTTGCCCACTGTTAATCCCACCTCCTTATCAGGTGTTCCTAAATAATATAAGAAAGCAGGTGGAGCAAGCCATGAGAGCAAGCCCAGAAACAGTTTTGTTTCTGCACCAGTTCCCGTTTCCACATCTTGGCTTCCCTCAATGTAAACCATATGCCAAATCAACCCTTTCCTCCTCCAAGTTGATTTTGATTAGTGTTTTATCATAGAAACAGAAGCGAAACTAAAGCACCTAGCAAAGAGAATGAGAAAGTGGAGTTGGAAACCCCAGATCATTTATTTCTATCTTATTCTTTGGAGCATAACAGGTTGTCCTCAGGTATCATAGCTACTGCAGCTGCAGCCCGGGAGGGGCCTAGAATGGGCATTCCTGTCCTGTTCTAAGAGTCACAGTTCCTAACTCATCTCTGACAATGATAATACTTTCCTTTTAAATAATGCCAAGCTTAGAGAAGTCATAAGAAAGAAAAATACTAAGAGAGCCTTAGAGCTGACACATGGATTGACCATTGTCTGTATTCCTCCCTGTGTGCCCTCATGGTGTACCTGTCCTTTCTCAACAGTTATTTCCCTTGGTCCATTGATAAGTCACTGCATAGCTCACAGATTTTTTACATCATCAGATACTGTCCTGTTTAACCACAGTAAGCCATATGCTGCAGTAAATCTAATCTTGACACAGTATCTAGTCCACAGTTTATATCCCACCTAGTTTAGTCAGTCATGACTTAATAGCTTTCCCACCAACCCAGTCTAGGATCTGGTAATATGCCTAATTGTGTTGCCTTAGCTCCTGTTAATCTAGAACATTCCTAGAATTCTCCTTTTATTTTATAACATTAACATTTGGGGGACACATTTCCTCTCTACTTTTTCTTTTCTTAGTTTTGAGAATGCTCTTAATTTTGTTACTTTTTTTAATGATTAGAATATGGTTATACATTCTCGGGCAGAAAACTCTTAGATAATGTGTTTTGCTACATTGTGGAAACAGATAATAACCATTGATACCTCACTAGTATGGTTAAGTATTGACTGACTTATCTCTGATATTTTTACACTAGTAATTACATCAACTTTATCTTGGAAAGTCTTAGATCTCATCTAAATGTGAGTCCTGAAGTCTGATGATTCTGCTTATTGAGTTAGCAGATGATGGCCCACATCCCACTGTGAGCTATGGAGCTAGATGTCATAATTAGAGTCACCAGATGAAACTCAACAGGGAGACTTGTTCTTAGTTTGAAAAAGCTAAGTCACAGACCTTTAAAGAAAAAACGGATTATTTCAAATATGTTCAAAAGCCTTACCAAATTGGGAACAAATTATTGATAACTACATTATTAATATTATAATATCTTTTGGAATTTCTTAATGCTTTAAGCTGCTAACAAAGTAATGTTTGTAATCATCTGTGCATTAAATTGGTCTGTAGATTGTGGAGAAAGAAAATTCTGCTAAGGCTCTATTAATGACCTGGTTAGGGCATTTTTTTTCCTGACTTGACAAAAATTAGAGTTATCTGGGAAGAGAAACCTTGTTCGAGAAAATACCTGTATCTGACTGGCCTGCAGGCAAGTCTGTAGAATGTTTTCTTGATTAATGATTGATGTGAGAGGGCCAACCTCACTGGGATAGTACCAGCCCTGCCCAGGTGGGTCCGGATGGTATAAGAAAGCAGACTGAGGGCTAGAGAAATGGATCAGTGATTAAGAGCACTTGTTGCTCTTCTTGGGAAGACAGGTTTAATTCTCAGCACCCACATTGTACGTCTTAACTATACTATCCATCACTCCAGTTCTAGTGGGTCTAAAGCCCTCGTCTGACCTCCAGGCATTCATGAGGTACGCAGACATGCTGCATGCATGCAAAGCATTCAAACATTCAGACACATAAAATTAATTAAATAAATCTAAAAAGAAAAAAGAAAAAAAAAAACAAAAAACACAGAGGAGGCAGGGTGAGCAAGTCTAAGCAGCAGCCCTTTCTGGTCTCTGTTTCAATGTTTGATTCCAGGTCCCTTTCTTGGTTTCCACTAGTGATGAAAGCCTAATAAATAAACCCTTTAGTCCTCAAGTTGCCCTTGATAGTGATATTTTACCACAGCAATAAAAAGCAAACAAGGCAATATGCAACCATTTATTTAATTCTAGTGTTTTAATATGCCCACACATTAATTTTAATAACAAAATGTAACAGTTCTTAAGAGTGGGGATGGAGCGGGGAATGGGCGGTCTTCTTCAGAGACACTAGCTGTTTGCCTTCTTGTTTCAGGTAGACTATAGTAACAGCTACAAGACTGTGAAAACCGAGAGCTGTCTCCACTTGCTCAGCGAGGCTCATCTGCTAGTGAGAGCTGCCCTGATGGATGTCAGTCAGCTAGAGCCTGCAGAGAAAGCAGAGCTCCTGGAAGCTTTCAAAGAAAGCTGCGGGCACCTTGGAGACTGTTACAGCAGGTTGGTGAGGCCTCTTAAGCTTTGTCGCAGAGTTTTGCATGCACTCTCCAGGCTTTTTTCATCTCCGGGAGTTGGTTCATTTTCTCATTTGTTTCACAAGCATGCTGTGTATCAGGTATGTATGTAGGTATGTGGTAGGCAGAGAGATACAGAATGAGTATGACCTACCCAGTGTGTTGAAAGTGTCACACTTTGTTACAGGCATAATAAGCCCACTTCCTAACTTTTGAATTTGGAAGGTGAATTATTCATTTATTTACTTACTTACTTTGTCTTATTTATTTTGTTTTCAGGATTTGAGGGGTACATGCTAAGAGCAAAAAGAACTGACATGGTTTTGCTGCTTGTTTGTTGTCTGTTAGCTTGAGGTAGGGGTATAACTGGATCAGTCTGAGATATTAATATTAGTAGTCAGTGCTGTCGTGATATCAGAAAGGCATACTAGGGTCAGTAGAGTTTTATATTTCTTAATATAAGAACCATTTTTAAAATTTTTTATTTACTTAGTGAGTTTCACATCATGCACTCCAATCCCACTCATCTCCCTGCTCCTTCACATCCCTGCCACCCCACAAGAAACAAACAAAACAAAACAAAATGAAAAATCAACAAACAATAACTCAAAATCTCTCTTCATGGAAGGAGTAGCGTATCACAGTGTGTTCTTTATTACAATGACTCATTGGCATGTGCTACAGTATCAACACTGGATGCTCACTGGGACTCCAGGCTGCTATCCTGTTGTTGCCCTGAGTCAGGAGATCATGAAGCTTTGATTTGCTGAACCAGCCCCTTCACGAGGTCCGTTAGTTCATAGATGACGTAGATGTTGGGGTGGCCCAACATCTGGCTGTATCTGCCCCGTGTCTGGGCCCGATTGGTAGCTGGGTTGGTCAGCCTGCCAAAGCTCTCCCGCACCCTCACAACCAGAGCCAGCATGGTCCTGGCTAGCTCACCCAGTGTTACAGCCAGTGAGGACCCAGGCCAGCTCTCTTGCTCTCATGCCCTCAGTACCAGCCACACTGCTGCCCAGGTACTGCCCAGGCACTGCCCAGGCAGGGCCAGCTTCTGAGTGCTGGAGGCAGTGAGGGGCGGGGCCAGCTCTCCAGTTCTGAGAATCATGTTTATAAAAATGTTTCAAGACAGTGTTTCATAGGCTAACTTCACCTGTGTAAGTGATTATCAGTGACTGAGAATCTACAAATGCCACTTTTAGAGCCATATTAAATATTAAATTTTACTTAATGAATGATTGGCTTTCTACTGTTAATATTCTCAGGAAAAATGCTAATTACAGTGACTTTATAAAATCAAGCTGTGAGGCTTATGTCTTTGAAAGGCATTATCTGTTTTATTACTTACTGTGTTAAGTAGCTGGCATAGAAATGTACATTTGAAGCCTCTTAAAATTTCTTCTCTTTAGGCTTAACACTGAGCAAGCCCATCTCGCCTTGCCATACTATAAGATGTCTGGTTTGTCTCTGGCTGAAGTCTTGGCTCGTGTGGAATGGACAGAAGGGAATGAATCACAGAAATATGAGAGAGGATTAATATTTTATATTAATCATTCTCTTTATGAGAACCTGGATGAAGAATTAAGTGAAGTGAATATAATTTTCTATAAAGTTATGACTTCTCTTTTTAACTTTTCATCTTAATATTGTTTTTTTTTTTAGTTAGTAGCATTTAGAATTTAAGTTCCAAAATTTTCTTCTTTTTCTTTTTTCTTCAAAAAGTAGAATGTTCTTTACTTCTTTAATGGTCTTAGAATTATAACTTGGAAAAGTATTTAGGCAGGACCTTTTCGTGTTTCCTCAGTATTCAGCCTGGATGCTGTTGTGGTTGAGGGACCTGCCCAGTCACAGTGAGATCTATTCTCAAGTGAAGGACAGAATCTTGTCCTCCGCCTTTTTCCACAACTCCATCTGTCCCATTTTCAAGGGTTCAAACTTTATTTAAGGGCCAGTGACCTCTTAAAATACTATTAAAGATTATTTTTAGTCCCTTTTGTGTTTTAAGCACAGTTGGAAATTGAATACCATATACTTGAAGATTACAAGGGAAGTAAATTTTTTACCTGAATTCTATTATTGAGTATATTTGATATTTTCTCCAATATGATTAAAATTAGTAATGTTGGTCACAAATTGGTATATCTTTTTTATTTACTTATTGTATCTCTGCAGACAGATCATGTCAGATCATATCGGCTCATTTTTGGTCTTTCAAATATTTTCATAATCTCTGTGTTTCTCAATAATTACATTGTATTATTTATCTACTGATTTTTATACATCATTACTTTTGCTCCCCTGACTGTATTGTTTCCTATTGGCTAACTGTTTATTTTTTGTTCATGCTCATCAAAGGAATTAGCTGGAAAAGTGGCTCAGATATTTCATGTGGCTGAGCCGAAGCAACTGCCTCATGTTCTCTCCAGTCCGTCTATGAAGAATATTGATCCTTTAATTGCCTTGCATTACTTAAGGAAGCTGGACACCTGTGGGGCTTCACCAGTCTTAGTGACCTTGACCAAGGCTGCAGTGGCCTTGAAAATGGGAAATCTTGACATGTACAGGAATGAAATGAAAAGCCATTCAGAGGTATAGTACAATGCCTGGTGTTAACAGAAGCCTGAAAGAGAATTGGAGTAATTCTTGAGGCATTGGACTTTCTTCTGGCTTCTTTGCCCCTCATGGTTTCTTAGTAACAGATAACAGTATTAGCTGGAACTTTAAATCTGTCAAATGGAAAAAAAGATTGATGAATATAAGTAGCAGTGGCTACTGAAAGATCTTTCATCATGGAAGGACCACATATATTTAGAGAATATTATGTGTGTACAGAATATAAAAGCTATGCTCAGAGCCAACAATGAGAGTAGGTATTCACTGAAAGCCCAACAGACTGGTGAGTTTCTTAAGTACAGAAAGGAGGATATTGGCTGTAAGCCACAGGAGTGTAGTAGGTACAAAAATTCCTATTCTAAGTTGCTTGTGTATTATTTTACTTAATTCTTGTTGAGTGCTGAGATCAGTGTTGCTTTAACTGTCACACATGAGATAGCTAAAATATCGTGTTAGTGATTGCACAGTTGGTCAGCATTGAGCAGGCAGGGGGACTTTAAAACCTAGGCATGTTCTTATTGTTGCCTGCTTGGCCAAATGCTCACGGTGTAACTGCTTTCTGAAATATGGAAGCATCATTATACTAGGAGGTGGCTGGCTCTGAGGACAAGTCGGCATCGGGAATCTGCTTTAAAGAGTTCTGAAAATCAGAGTTTCCTTTCTATAGCTTTGAAAAGACTTAGACTTAGGACATGTGTGTGTGTGTGTGTGTGTGTGTGTGTGTGTGTACATACATATATATATGTATGTATGTATTTTTAATCTAAAACTCTACAAAAATGGGACATCTCTAAGTTTAGTTATCTATCAATAATTTATACGAGAAAGATAATATTCTTCTTGAGAATAAGAGCTAGTTTCTGTGGCTAAAACCCAGAAATACAGTGTTAACTGGCCCCTAAATCATGAAGACCCCAGGATGAGATGAATGTAGATGTGATGTACTTTTCATTCCAACATTTATTTTTTAATCTGAAGATGCAGCTGGTGTATGGCTTCATTCTGGAACCTCGGCTGTTAATTCAACAGTGGAAAGGACAGATTGTTCCTACGGAACTTGCAATTGACTTGAAGGAAACTCAGCCTGGATTGCTTGTGGCTTCAGTCCTGGGCTTACAGAAGAATGGTAAAATTGGAATCGAAGAAGCAGATTCTTTCTTTAAGGTTCGTCCAATTGAAAATGTAATATTTCTAAGTGATCAGATAGAAACCAAAGGAGAGTAGGGAATAGACTGAAAAGAAGTTTCAGTCATTGAAAAGCAGGCTTCTGTATAATCAGTTTATAATGTAAGCATACAGATTAAAAGACTTTCTGCAGAAACTCCATGCATGCCACCTAGAGACTGTTTCTTATTAACAGAAAATGTGTAACTTTGCTCTTGCCGTGGCAGTCAAGCCAAAACTATGAACTGCATGACCACATGGCGATACTCTGCTCCCTGACCACATGGTGGAGCAGTGGCTCTGCTCTCTGACCACATGGTGGAGCAGTGGCTCTGCTCTCTGTCACTTGCTCTGCATTTATGCGGGATGCACTCCTTTCTAGGTGCTGTGTGGAAAGGATGAAGACATGGTTCCGCAGCTTTTGGTAGACTTCTGGGAAGCTCAGCTCGTAGCTTGTCTCCCAGATGTGGTTCTTGAGGAACTCTTTTTCAAGCTCATATCTCAGTACGTCTGGAGGTTATCTAAGAGGCATTGTCCTGATACCTTACCATTGAGAACAGCAGAGGATTTGGTAAGACAGTAAAATACGTTAAATGTATACATTGTGTGCTATAATAATCTGTTTTTGTTTTTTTTTTTTGTTTTGTTTTGTTTTTTTTTTGAGAGAGGGAGCTAGTGCAGTGCAGATGCACAGATGCAGATGCCCTATGTACAGAGTAAAGGTCACTCTCAGGTGTCACTCTTAGGGACTCTGTCCATTTATTGTGAAACAGGGTCTGTCCTTGGCATGTAGGATACTGGCTGGCCAGAGGCCTAGTTCTGCCTCCTCAACATTGAGATTGCAAACTTGTACCACAGCACCTGACATTTTCCAGGTTCTAGAACTCAAAGACAGGCTTTCATTCTTGTGAGGTAAAAACCCACTGAGGCTATCTTCCTAGCCCCTACCTTATTTTTAATGCTTAGGACATACCTATGACTGAAGTTAACTACATCTTGCATACTTTCCCGATCTAAAGAATACCAACTGGGGCTGCTGAGATTGCTTATCTGGTAAAGGCCCTCGCTGCCAAGTCCGATGACCCAAGTTTCATCCCTGGGACCCACAGTAGAAGGAGAAAACTGACTCCTGAAATTGTTATCTAACCTCTGCATGTGCGTACACACACACACACACACACACACACACACACACACACACACACACACACATAAATAAATAAATAAAATGGTAAGACTACCACTGGGAAGTCAGGTGTCATAGTAAATGCCTTTAATCTTACCACTCAGAAGGCAGGGGCTGGTGGATCTCTGTGATTTCCAGGCCAGCCTGGTCTAAAAGGGGATTTTTCAGGCCAGCCAGGGCTACACATGAGACCCCACCTATCTCAATTTCCACACCCTCGAAATAAAGAATGCAGCCTTTAGTTATTAATGCTCCTTTATTACCACCCTACAGTGCTGTGGTGTATGAGGGGCTTTACCTAGAAGGGTTGCCTCCGAGTAGGTTTGAAAGGGCTGGGGCAAGGGGCTACTGCACTGTCCCGTTCCCTGTCAGGGCACACTTGGGCTTCAGATGTGTTGTAGGCAGCGAGGACAGCCTTTGACACCCATCCTGCTCTGTTTTCCTTTGAATCCTGTTGCTATGACTACTGAGGGTACTATCCAGTGCCTGGAAAGGTCAGCAGTGTAATTTCTTGGATAAAGGATACATCCTGGCAATCATCATGAGAACTTAAAAGGATATTTTGTCACCCCCAAAATGCTATAAATAAAAATTACTTCCACTATTTTCTTTTACTCTTTTTGAGTGTAATTATCCTAGGAGCAGTGCTATTCTTTTTTTTTCTAGAAAGCACTTCTGTAGAATTTTTTAAATTTCAAAATATTAGGAAATATTTATTGCAGACTATTTGATGTGGAACCAACGAGACTGCAACCTTTTCCAGGGAAATACTTTCTGCATAGCTTCCTTTTCTTAGGAGAGTATGTAGCTGAGTCTAAGATGTGGCAGAGGATTAATGAATAGATGAAGAAATTGTTTTGCTATTGTTATATTTGACTCGTGACACATTTCTGTAATGTTTCAGATAAACGCCTGCAGTCATTATGGCCTAGTATATCCGTGGGTTCATGTCTTAATGACGTCTGATTCCTTAGCTGATAAAAATTACACAGAAGACCTTTTGAAACTACAGGTAAATAAAAATGCCTCTTTTACTTTTAAAGTATGCAATATATTTCGATATCGTATACAATTTAAATATGGCGTGATAGCACATGTCTTGTTAATTTAGAATATAGCTTTTGAGGGGCAAAGTCTATAGTTGATCACATTTAGGAGCTTTGGAATCCTGGCTCCTGGATGGAACTGGTGATGGAGGAAGCCCCTGAGCTGAGGGACTGGTCTTGTTGCAGGGAAATGAGCTGTACAACCATCTTCATTTTTAGAATGTTCTTGAAAACACCTGTGGGAAATAAAAGTGTCCATATATATAGGCATCTATTGTAAGCTTGAGCTTTGTTTAATGTGGCTTAACACAATTTAGACTTCATACCTACCCAACCAATAGCATCATCTGTCTTATGAAAAATATGTCAAAGTAGTCAGTTTAACCCCAGAAGAGAATTTTTCAAAAGAATTGTGGGACACAATTATGTTATAGGAATTCTGACTATAACTGTTTCTGCATGCGACATGGTAAAGGCTGGGCTAAATGTATCTTTTAGTATCATTTGCTGGCCTGAGGACTGAATATAATTTTCGCCTCTCTTTTTTGTTTACTCACTGTAGCAAGCCATATATAGAAATTAATATTTCATATTAGGAATTCTGAGTTAAATGATGCTCTTGAAAAGTCCACCTGTGCCCTGCACTGTTCCTGAGGCCCAGTCTTCCAGATGCTGATGCGTCTGTCTGAGCAGTGCACAGCATGCTCAGTCCACACCACTCTTACCTCCATGGCTTCTCATCCAGACGCTGAGGCTCTCGAATCTTTTCTTATACCCAAGGGCCCTTAGGCATTTTCTTCTGCTCGAACCTTTTACGTTTAGGGTGTGTAATTCCTGGTTTAAACTTTTGGAATTGGTCAAAATGCGGATAGTATCGATTGTAGAGACAGCTGTTGAGTTGGAATGGGTTGGGGAAGGAAAATCAGGAGACTAGATTGCTTAGACTCAGGCTCCAGACTGTGTGGCCTATATTCTTTTATGGAAATCACCAGAATTGGGTATGATTATATATGCCTACAATTGTAGCACGTGAGAGGCTCAGACAGAAAGATCATGAATTCAAGTCCAGCCTCGGTAATTTATTAGTTAACTACAATAGTGTATCACTAAAGAAGATTCTCTCCTTGTCTCATCTCTAGTATGTAGAGACACTGAACGTCCTGAGGTGTTAGCTGCTTGTTTGTTCATTTGATAGCTACTGTCTGAGAATTACAGTAAATGTGGGCGACAGCGTCAGGCCTTGTCCTACCAATACACAGAGCTGTGATGTGATTAAAGTTGTAATTGTAACATGCTATGAAAATTTTACTGATATAACTTCAAAGCACATTTATAATCACAGTCAAAAGGTATAATTCAGTGATCATTTAAATTTAAAATCCCTGTAGGTAACAATAGATGGATTTTTGTTACTTAATCCTTTCAATTAACTTTTTCTTTTGATTGAGAAATTGAAACCAATAAAGATAGTATTGAAAAGGGTTTGTTGATTGCTGTAATTTTGTTGTATGTGTTTGTGGGGGAATTCTGCTGTATTCTTTGTCTTATTTAGTGATCTTGTTACTATGACTTCAGTCTAAAGTATTGGTTCTAGATTCTCAGTGGGGCTGGCTTTGTGAACACATTCCTTTAACCTGTTTATACCATGAATATTTTTCTTTCTTTAGCTATGGTAGATTGCTTTGTTGGGTGAAGTAGTCTGGTTTGGCATCTGTGGTCTTTCCAGGTACATTGCATCAGGCTCTTCTGGTGTTCAGCCTCCATCAGCAGTTTCTCTGGTGTGTTTGCCTTTGTATGTGACTTGTGCCTTTTCTCTTGCTGCTTCCACTAGCCTCTTTGCTGTGTATCTTTAGTGTTTTGACTTGATGTTCCATGGGGAATTTCTTTTCTTGTTCTAGTTGGTGTTGTGTGTGTTGTATGGTTGTGTTTTTCCTTAGCCTGGGAGTTTTCTATAATTATGTTGAAAATCTGTCCTATGCCATCAACGTGGGACTCTTCTCTCATTCATGCCTCTGCTTTGTAATCTTCTCATAATAACCTCAGTTTCTGCAGATTCCTCTCACCTTTTTGGGGTTTTTTTAATGCTTCTTTCAAGATTATCCATAGATCATTTCATCTCAGTCATTTAGGAGCTCTAAAGGGTCTTTTTGGCTCCTATTTAGAGGTGTCAGAGATTTAGAATTACCTGAGAAACTTTCCAAAAGTGTGACTGTCTCCCTACCCCTGTGGTTTGATATGTTTCTCTATAGTTACTACAAAGGCATATTTGTATAATAATAAATATAAAACCTATGTTATTGATAGGTTAGAGAGCAACTATTGATCAGTTAGAGAGAACACCATGACTAGCAAATATTTGCTCTTTTCCCAAATTGTTCCAGTACCTAACCCTTGTACCCCACCTCCCCATATCCTTGCCTATAATAGAATCAGAGAAATCTGAATCAGACCTGAGGCAGAGAGATCTTGGTAGTAAAAAGGAATAAATAGCACATGTTATGAAGAGAGTAGATCTCTTTCACTGGAAAAAAAAATGAAGATGTCTAAAAAACCCAACCTTCACAATATTTTACATTATTTGGTCCATTTTTAATCCAGTGATACTTTTGTTGGAATTTACTTATTTATTTGAGACAGTTGATTTTTCCGAAGCCAGGCTGACCTGGAATTCAGTGTGTGGCCCACATTGCCACCAGATCATTTGTTAGTGCTGAGTTGCAGGGTATGACGCCACCCCTGTCTAAGTGCTGTTTAATATGATACTGATGTTTATAAATTCTTAGTAAAACTTTACAGGTAATCCACTCTGTGCTGTTTGGACTAGTTTCATATCAGCTGTGGTTGGGTAGCCATACTTTTGCCTCCCCTACTATCACATTTAATCAGGGGTCTGTGCTTCCTTCCATATAAGTAGGAGAGTCTCACTTTATTTCGTCTTCGCTGTGTTACTACCAGGACCTTATCCAGATGATAAGGAAATATACTAACCTTATTTTCCTGGCTACTCCTTGGTAGATATTTGGAATAAAGTAGTCATGCTGATTAACAGTGTATAGAGTATGTTCCAGGTCATCCTGTAGCTCTGAGACGATGCTGTAGCAAAAGAAGATAAAGGAAAGGAAATTAAGCGATAATTGTATCTCTTATAAAAAAAAGGGAACTGGAGATTATTTTGACATTAGAATATAAAGTGCTATAGAATGTGAAAGTTAAAAACTAGTAAAGTTGCTTAAAAGGACAATACTAGTAAACATATGCATATTGAAGTAACGCCTGTATTAGTCCATGGGAGGTGGTGTTGATACAAAGACTGGTTCTAAACAGTCACATTTAAAGGAAATGTTTCGCTGCTCTTGATACGGGGAGCAGTGAGATTGAGATGCATGGCACAGCATCTTTGTCACACAGGGAAATGTCGTGGAGCTCACCTTTCCTTCTGTCATCTTGGTCTCAGGGAATGAACTCATGTCAGCAGCCATTTCCTTATCGCACAGCACTTCTCAAAAGTACATTAAATTTTCTTTGTGGTTATTGTTCTAGATAGCAACTTAGGAGAGGAAAGGACTTACTTGGCCCAAACTTCCTGATCATATTCTATGGTTTAGGGACGTAGGGAGGAGCTCAAGCAGGAGCCTGAAGACAGGACTGTCTGCTGGTCTGTGCAGCGTTACCTCCAGTAGGGGGCTCACTCACAGCCACGGAAGCACAGCAGACACATGACTGTGCAGCGTTACCTCCAGTAGGGGGCTCACTCACAGCCACGGAAGCACAGCAGACACATGACTGTGCTCCGTTACCTCCAGTAGGGGGGCTCACTCACAGCCACGGAAGCACAGCAGACACATGACTGTGCAGCGTTACCGCCAGTAGGGGGCTCACTCACAGCCACGGAAGCACAGCAGACACATGACTGTGCTCCGTTACCTCCAGTAGGGGGGCTCACACACAGCCACGGAAGCACAGCAGACACATGACTGTGCTGCGCACTACTTTCCCCTACGCCCATGCTTACCTGGTTTGCTTTTCTCATTTTTAACTTTTTATTGATTCATTGTGAATTTCACATCGTGCACTCTAATCCTACTCATCTCCCTGTTCCTTTGTATCTACCCTCTGCCCTTGCAACCTCTCCCCAAAAGAAAATGAGAAACAAACAGGAAAAGGAGGTGGGGGACACCTCATCCCAGAAGCTGTAGTGTACAGTGTGTCACACACTATACCCTTTTGTCTACGCATCTTTATTTGCGAATGTTCATTGCAATGAGTCACTGGTCTGGTTTGAGGCCCCTAACTTCTACTACACCATCAATACTAGAACCACACCAGGACTCCTCTCAGACACCCTGCTGTTGCCCCATGTCATGGAGATCTTGCTGCCTTGGTTCTGCTGGGCTGGTCCCTTCAGCTCTAGCAGTTCATAGATGGGGTAGATATTGAGGTAACCCAACTTATAGTCCTGTATTTGGGCCTGGGTGGTAGCCGAGTTGGTCAGCCAGCTTCCTTATACAGCCAAGGACCCGTTGCCAGGGAACTGCTGCTGACTTCTCCATCACCTAACAATCAAGACAGTACCTCATAGACATGCCACAGACTAAACTAATAAGGGCAGTCAATCCACTGAGACTCATGTTTTTAATGCTAGTGAGGATTCTCTCTCTCTCTCTCTCTCTCTCTCTCTCTCTCTCTCTCTCTCTCTCTCTCTCTCATACATACACTTTATGTGTTCACTATTTAAATTTTGGGAAAGACAGAAAAGTGTTTAAAAAAAAAAAAAACAAAGGAAAGAGGACTTTGTTCCACCCCATCAGGCACTGAGTTAATCTCTTTTTCAAACTACAGTATTCTTCAGAGATCTTACTATAAAGATTTTATATACTGTGTGGATTTTACAACATTGGTCATACTCTGCATATAACTTTATCTCAAGATGTTTTGGCTCAGTTTTGCCATAATTTTTTCCTTAAATGACCTTCGGAAATATAATTTATAAAATAAACCATAGTTTACTTATTTCATTCCCTCTTGTTGGACATTCAACCACCCATGATCTTTCAGTGTTATAAATACTTGTGTCAAACATTATGGGGCATAAATCTCTGACCATATGTTGGTCATATCTTAGGTTAGAGTTGCAGTTAAAGATGCTTGCTTTGCTTAAGTCCAAGTGGATCAAGGACCTCCACATCAAACCAGACACACTCAAACTAATAGAAGAAAAACTAGGGAAGCATCTGGAACACATGGGCACTGGAAAAAATTTCCTGAACAAAACACCAATGGCTTATGCTCTAAGATCAAGAATCGACAAATGGGATCTCATAAAACTGCAAAGCTTCTGTAAGGCAAAGGACACGGTGGTTAGGACAAAACGGCAACCAACAGATTGGGAAAAGATCTTTACCAATCCTACAACAGATAGAGGCCTTATATCCAAAATATACAAAGAACTCAAGAAGTTAGACCACAGGGAGACAAATAACCCTATTAAAAAATGGGGTTCAGAGCTAAACAAAGAATTCACAGCTGAGGAATGCCGAATGGCTGAGAAACACCTAAAGAAATGTTCAACATCTTTAGTCATAAGGGAAATGCAAATCAAAACAACCCTGAGATTTCACCTCACACCAGTGAGAATGGCTAAGATCAAAAACTCAGGTGACAGCAGATGCTGGCGAGGATGTGGAGAAAGAGGAACACTCCTCCATTGTTGGTGGGATTGCAGACTGGTAAAACCATTCTGGAAATCAGTCTGGAGGTTCCTCAGAAAATTGGACATTGAACTGCCTGAGGATCCAGCTATACCTCTCTTGGGCATATACTCAAAAGATTCCTCAACATACAAAAGAGACACGTGCTCCATCCACTATGTTCATCGCAGCCTTATTTATAATAGCCAGAAACTGGAAAGAACCCAGATGCCCTTCAACAGAGGAATGGATACAGAAAATGTGGTACATCTACACAATGGAATATTACTCAGCTATCAAAAACAGCGAGTTTATGAAATTCGTAGGCAAATGGTTGGAACTGGAAAATATCATCCTGAGTGAGCTAACCCATTCACAGAAAGACATACATGGTATGCACTCATTGATAAGTGGCTATTAGCCCAAATGCTTGAATTACCCTAGATCCCTAGAACAAACGAAACTCAAGACGGATGATCAAAATGTGAATGCTTCACTCCTTCTTTAAATGAGGAAAAAGAATACCCTTGGCAGGGAAGGGAGAGGCAAAGATTAAAACAGAGACTGAAGGAACACCCATTCAGAGCCTGCCCCACATGTGGCCCATACATATACAGCCACCCAATTAGACAAGATGGATGAAGCAAAGAAGTGCAGACCCGACAGGAGCCGGATGTAGATCGCTCCTGAGAGACACAGCCAGAATACAGCAAATGCAGAGGCGAATGCCAGCAGCAAACCACTGAACTGAGAATAGGTCCCCCGTTGAAGGAATCAGAGAAAGAACTGGAAGAGCTTGAAGGGGCTCGAGACCCCAAAAGTACAACAATGTCAAGCAACCAGAGCTTCCAGGGACTAAGCCACTACCTAAAGACTATACATGGACTGACCCTGGACTCTGACCCCATAGGTAGCAATGAATATCCTAGTAAGAGCACCAGTGGAAGGGGAAGCCCTGGGTCCTGCTAAGACTGAACCCCCAGTGAACTAGACTATGGGGGGAGGGCGGCAATGGCGGGAGGGTTGGGAGGGGAACACCCATAAGGAAGGGGAGGGGGGAGGGGAATGTTTGCCCGGAAACCGGGAAAGGGAATAACACTTGAAATGTATATAAGAAATACTCAAGTTAATAAAAAAAAAAAAGTATAATTAAAAAAGATGCTTGCTTTGTCTTAAACAGCTTTTTAAAAAGTAGAATTGAATTTAAGGTTATTTAGTACTTCAGTCTAACTATTCCAGGGCCATATTCATGTTTTCTAAAATTGCATTCTCTTTCCTTTTTTTTTGGCAAAGTGAGATTTTATTATTTTGAAAAAAATTGCTGTATTTTTTTTTATTTGGGATGCTTTATTCCATAATATTTCACTTTTCTCTTCATAGTCTCTCATATGTAGCCCTTCATTGGACATAGTTTCCGTTATTCCATATCTGGAGCCACTCTCAGAAGACACTGTTGCTGGCCTCAGCGCTCAAGTTCTATGTCATACACGCTTACAAGAGTATGAAAAGTGCATAGACACATTGCTAGAGAGATGCCCAGAGGCGGTCATTGCATATGCTAACCGGGAACTGAAGGAAGAGCACTGGGTATGTTATCAGACTGTGCTTCTAGTCTCGATCAGTGCGTAAGATTTGGTGCTTTTGTTGGCTTATCTGCAGAATGAGGACTGTTGCTGTTAGTCTAGCTTTACAGGGCCGTGGTGAAAGAAGTGTATATTTAATGGTAGACATTTTGCATACTTGTAGATGGTATTAAAATGCATGGGGATAATATAGCTCATCTCTAAAGAGCTCTTCTTTTCAGATAAGATCATTGATTACTTGAAGGTTTGGGAGTCATAACGCGTGGTGGGGAAATTCCTTCTCTATATTTGGTCTTTAATCTTGAAGTTAGCCAAGTTTCAGCTTTAGCATTTTTCTTTTTTTTACCCCCTTCTTGCCAACCAAGATAAAAGGATGACATATATACATTTTTCCTTGAAAATAAATGTGTACATGTGTACCTCAAGTTACATGCCTGCCTTTTAAGTTTCATCATAAGCCTAGCTGCTGATAAAACCCTGGTTATAATAGAGGTGATTCCTTACCCAAAGGATATAGTTTTTCTGTGTGCTCTCTCCTGCATAGCCTTCTTACTCTCACCTTCTCACTCTCATTAGAAGTCTGAGGATAAGATGCACCAAACTAAGACGCATTTATTTTTTCATAAGATAGATTCTGTGGTGGAAAAAGCTACTGCCTGAACTCTGTCACAGAGTCAAGTGTGGCGGAGACAGATACCACCTTCACCTGTCATTGCTAAAAGGTAAAATAATTTTCTCTTTTTTGGATGACTGTGAACTTTACTTGCAATTTTAAATTGGACAAGTTCTTAATTTCTCTAGTGTTATTTGTCTGCCATCATGATGCCAGATAACATGATGTCCAGGGTGCTGGAGTCATCTGGAGTGTTACCCTCACTCTTGATTCTCATTCAGCATCTCCTCTCACAGCGCTGATAGCCTTAGAAGTTAACATTTCCAGACTCTTAACAGATTATTGTAATAGAAACTAACAATTCCAGTATTTAAAAAAGTATGGAAGTTTAGACTACTCTAAATTTTCCACTCATGTGGAAATTAAGGTTAGTAAAAATAATTTGAAGTATTGAAGAACAATGTGTTCTTTAAGGATTTAAATCTTGAATCTGTAAGTTACAGTTTTCTGCAGTTTAGTAAATATTTCAGTTTTTATAATCCATAGACTATCACTTACTAATCTTGATGTACGTTTATCTTTTTTCTGACCTATCATGTGTTAATCGTTAACACATGGGGTTGTGGCAAAAGATAGGGTTATTTTGGGGGTCAGTGACTTGCCCTTACAGCTATCCTCCATCTTCACATATAAGCAATGTCATTACCTAATCAGGAGACTCTTCGTTCTTCCTTTTATAGTATGCATGCTGTATGTGTGTATCGGTTAGAGTTCTCTAGAGGAGCAAACTAATAGAGCGTGTGTGTGTGTGTGTGTGTGTGTGTGTGTGTGTGTGTGTGTGTGTGTATTTATAAATAAAATTTATTAGAATGGTTTATAGGCTGTGGTTTGGCTATTCCAACAATATCAGTCTCCTGACAGAAAGTCCAGGAATCCATTAGTTGTTCAGTCTCGGCTGCTCTTTAATAAACATCAAAATCCCAAATAGGTAGACTGTAATACCAGTGAGGGGGTGGTCTTGCCAGTAAGAACCAGGGCAAGCAGGCAAAAGCTTCTTTCTTCTTCATCCTTTGTACAGGTTGCCAGGAGGTGTGGCCCAAATTTAGGGTCAGTCTTTTGACCTCAAGAAATCTGGATTTAAGGTGGGTCTTCCTACCTCAAATGATCCAGTTAACAAAAAAACCCTTCACAGGTGTGTACTACTGCTTGGGCTTTAGTTACTTCCAGATGTAGTCAAGTTGGCAACGGTAAAGAGTCATCACAGTGTGAGTGTGGAGGTCAGAGGACAACCTTTGGGGCTAATTTTCTCTTTCTACCCTTTGGGTCCTAGGGATCAAACTCAGGTCTGCAGACTTGGCAATAGGTGCCTTAATCCACTGAGCCATCTCACGAGCCAGCCTCATCCTCTCTTATTTTTCTACTGTGGTGTTATTACTTGAACTTACTGCGTTGCTTTGGAAAATTATGTGTGTTGGGAAGGATTCCTCCCCATCTCATTAAGAGCATTAGTCAGCATCTTTGGCTACTACCCGTATCCTCACCACCCAACTTACAACAAATACAAATACCTCCAGATGTTGCCAGCTGTCACCTGAGGACAGAATTATGCTAGCTGAGAACCAGAGCACTAATGCAGAGCTATTGAAACGAGAGCGAATATGCGGCCCATTTAAGGAAACATTTGTTACTAACTTTGAAATAATGACCTATTTTTTAATTTATTTTTATTTGCTTATTTTAGGTGTATGAGTGTTTTGTCTGAATTTCTGTATGTGTATCAAGTGTTCTGCCCTCAGATACCAGAAAAAGTGTGTTACATTTTGTGGAACTAGAGTTACAGACGGTTGTGATCCAAACCCAGGTCCTCTACAAGATGAGCCAGTACTTTTAACCCCTACTACCTTTATTTAGTAATATTATAACATATTTTAAAAATAAGGTTTTATAGGTTATTTAAAATCCTGACAGCGGAATTAACTAACATTTAGTGAATATATTTTAGACATGCTGGGGAATTTTAAGTATGCAGATTTACTTCTATATATGTTGTTCTTAGATAATACGTAGATTTCAGTAGCTGGTGAGTGGAATAAAGAAAATCATTTAAGTCTTTGTGTGTGGATAGGGATGTCTGTGGTGTGCACACTTATGCATGAGTTTGGGCATGCATGTATATGTAGATATCTGCAGAGCTCCAATGTTAACATCACTATCTTCCTTAATAACTCTCCACCTTACAGACTGAGGCAGTCTCTCCATCTGGTGCTTGCTGGTTTGACTAAAATGCTGGCAAGCTAACTTGCTCTGGGAAACCAGTCTCCTGCTTCCCAGACACTGGGGTTCCGGGAGGGCTGCCAAGCCCACCTGGATGTTTGTGTGGGCTCCGAGGTCCTCAGGCATCATGCTTGCATGCCAAGTTCTTTTCCCACCGAAACACATCTCCAGCCCACTTTTATCTCTTATGTATTTGGTTGGTTGGTTGGTTGCCTCTTCATTGTGTGTGTACATATGTGTGCATGTGCC
This sequence comes from Rattus norvegicus, assembly GCF_021556685.1. Taxonomy (NCBI): domain Eukaryota; kingdom Metazoa; phylum Chordata; class Mammalia; order Rodentia; family Muridae; genus Rattus; species Rattus norvegicus. The sequence continues at coordinate 103,691,337 of NC_141535.1, read as the reverse complement.
ATGTGATGCACATGTGGAGGTCAGAAAGCAGCTTGGAGTTGGCGGTTCTAGGGATTGAATTCAGATCATTTGTGTGGCACACACTTTACCTGGTGAGACAGATAATTGCACTCTCTGACCTCTATTTTAATCTTTTCTTACTTCAGTTTCCCCAACTGAACCTATCATACTTGTCAGTATGATATCCTCTTTGCTATGAGCCCTGGCTTAAATAAATAAAAACATTAAGGGATTCAGGAAGAATCAAATGAGAAGTGAGGAGGAGATTTCAAAATACTGTACACACTTAAGGTCTGACCTATTCAGATAGTTATAATTTATATTAGGGCCTCACCAGTAGGGGAAGAGAATTGAACAGTGGCCATATTTGTTGGCTTTGTAACTGCTTCAAACTTATCCTAAGTGTAAGTTATTGTATCCAGGCTACTACTTACAGGCTCCACATTTAGGCAAGTCACATGTTTGGTAGGAAAATATTAATAATTTGTGTTTTTCATATGAGGGTTTCAACTAGTTGGTGGCTACTGTTTATTAAGATCATCTGATATTATTCTGTTGTAATTCTCACAGGACCTCTGGAAGCTAGCAGACGGTACCAGGATTTTAAATTATGTGTAGGAGTGTGTGTGTGTGTGTGTGTGTGTGTGTATGCATGCATGTAGGTAACCTCAGAGACCCAAGGTTTCAATCTAAAAATGGAGTTACTGGAGGTTATAAGCCACCTGACATGAGTGCTCACAACGAAACTAAGGTCCTCTGGAAGAGCAGCAGGTGTTCTTAGCCACTGATCCATTCCAGCCCTCTGAGTAACATTCTTAAAGTCACATTATTTCAGGTGAAGATTTTCCATCTCTTCTCAGATATTTCTGACTGCAAAGCTAAAAGTCCTTCCTACGTGTCCCTGTTGTGGAGTTGTTTCATTGCTTAGTGACGAGGTAGGCTATCCCATGGTGTGAAGGGTGATTTAGATTGACAGATGACTGAGTGGGTTTACAATAGCCCTGTAAATGGGTAAGGATCACACAGGAGAGGATGATGAAGTATGAGTAGACATGGAAGAACAGAATGTTTATTCTTAGGACAACAGGATCTTGAAGACATTCTTATTATTTATTCATTTATTTCTGTAGAGTGAATGAGGGCATGTTGTGCATCCATGTGTACAGGACAAAGGTCAATTTTGGTCATCATTCCTCAAGCATCATTAGTTTGCATTTATTTATTTATTTATTCATTCATTCATTTTTTTATTTTTTTGAGACCTGTGGCTAACCAACCAGGCTGAGCTGGCTGGACAGGGAGCTGCAGGAATCTACCTATCTTTGCCTTCCCAGATCTTGTATTAAGGCATCCTACAGTGCCTGGCTTTTCTTTACATGGCTACCAGGGATTGAGTGCAAGTCTTCAAGCTTTTGCAGGAAGCACTACATGAATCAAGCTATCTACCCAACTCTCTGAGGGCATTGTCAGTAGGGTAGGGCAACACTAACTAAGAAATAACAGGAACAAAATTATATAATTATCTTCTTTAAAATGTCCGGCAACACCCCCCACCACCACCACCCTGCCACTGCCTTGCGCTCTTTTATTGGTGCTGAGGATTGAATCCAGGAAATTGTACACGCTAGGTAAGGGTTGGTTCTCTTGCTGAGTGAATCCCTAACCCCATTAAATTCCTTAATATTGAAAATGGCTTTCAGAGCACTTCACTATGTAGAAGAAAAGGTGTATGGTTATCACAGAACATTTATGATTATTTATAACATGAAAGTGTCCTTATTGAGACGAACCTAGAGGAAAATGTTTTCTAGTAATTAATGATATTCCTGTCCTAGCAAACAATTTTTATACACTAACTGCAGTTCTAAAGTTAAGGCAGTATCCATGTGATTGTATGTTTTACTAGTAAATGGTCTAAAAGATAATGGAGCAATCTACTAGTGAATTAGTAACTCAAATTCCAGGGGCTAAACATAAAATAATTGTTGACAGGCTTTAGAAGGGATAAATTAAGTATGAGCTAATTCTATTTTCTTGCTTTTATAATTCATTTTGTTATTTGAAGGAATCACTGAGAACACATTGGAAAACCAAATTGGACTTTTAGTTGTATCTCATGTGTTCTTCTTTTCCACAAACAGAAACCTTGTCGGTTGTTGCTGTGGGACTGGACCTGAGGGATTTCTTGAATGTTCTCCCAGAAGATGGGGTGGCAGCATTTTTTCTGCCCTACCTCCTTTTCTGCAGCCGGAAGAAATCACTAACTTGATGGTATCCTTTGCAGCACAGTGGCATAAGTGACTGCGCGTTAAATGCTTGGTCTCAGATACAGTAAACTCAAAGGGTTTGTGTTTACATGTATTGTAGCTGCTGTAAGGGTGCTTACCTTACCATGTAATTGTAGCCCTTGGCTTAATATATAACCTGAATGGATTTACTTGTCTAGAATGTAAAAACCTTCAAAATGTAAGATCTCTTCACATGTATTTATTTCCTTTGGTTTTTATTTTTTTACGCTGTATTCTGTGTGAGCCTAGAACTATGAACCTTGTGCTGACCTCAATCTATGCAAACCTCCCAAGCATTATAGGTGTGAAGAGCCATGAATGTATTTTCAAAACCAGGCACAGGCTTCTGTTGTGAGACATAGCATGGACTCGGTGCTGAAGGCATAACAATCATGTCCACCCAAGCCACTGGAAGGAAATGCATTGCAAGTATCCTCAAATGCCCCCTTACTCGACAAACAATATCTCGATTCTTACAGATTTTTCTTCTGGGTTACTATTTTGTATTTTTATGTAAGTATGAGAAAGATGTAATGTTTTACTCCAGTGAATACTTGGCGTGTGAGCTACTTTTGAAACTCATAGTGTCCTTCTCTCAGAATCAGATAAATGGACTGTTGTCTGGCTGTTAACACTTGTTTAGGTTACATATTTTCAGCCAGAGTCTTATTTCTATTTTTTATGTGTATATACTCCTATTATTTCAACCCACAATATACAAAAAAATAAAAAATTATCATGATGTTCATATCTGTCTTTTTAGTAACTAACTTCCTTGCTTATTTGTTTGGTTAATTTGTTTTATTTTAAAGGCATATGTCTATAGTCCTGAGTGAACGTATGTGAGTCATGTGTATGCAGGTACCCAAGGGGGCCAGAAAAGGTCATTGGGGTCTCTAGAACTGGAGCTTCCTGATGAGGTTACCCGAACCTAGGTCTGCCACAGGAGCAGCCAGTACTCTTAGCTGCTGACCCAGTTCTCAGCCCTTTTAGTAACTTATTGTTGCAGACTCTGGTGTCCAATCCAGCTCATTGCCAGAGCCCACGAATCCAGTAAAGCTCTACAAAATGTCCATTTGAAGTTTTCTTATTGGCATTTTAAAATTTATTACTTTATTATCTCCATTTCATTTTTTCAAAATGTAACATAATTGGATCCTGACTTTCTCTATTTTCCGAGAGCATCCTTCAACTGTTTTTCAGATTTTTACAAAGTGCATCTTGGTATCTTCATCTTTCCTTCTTTTCTATACCCTCTTACCCCATGGTTTGTTAGAGGACTTGATGAGAAGAGTTGGAGACAGTTTAGTGGACTTTATAGTGATCCTGTGAGGACAGTCAAGGACAGCATCTGATCATACGGTTTTGCTTATTTGTTGCCACTTTGCAGAGTCCTTTCAGTGCAGGTGTAAGTGGACTATGTAAAGCGATTCTGTTACCCAGCAAACAAATACATGTCATGATACAGTCTGTTGATCTGTCCATCGGCATTACCAATTCCCTCACAAATGAACAGTTGTGTGGCTTTGATTTTTTTTAAATGTTTAAAACAACTCATTGTTCTCGTATTCCACTTATCACCAATTTATTTCTTTCAGCCAGACTTAGTCTCTATAGAAAAAGAAATTGTAAGATTATTACTTAAAATAGTATATTTTATATGGTTAAAAAGTCTGTACATGGGTGCTTTACATGTATTCTGTCTTTTAATATACTAGTTATTTTGATTAATTCATTTATCTTTCATGTTTCAAAATCTTCCATTTTTATTACTGCTTTAATTAAGGAAAATGTATTCTCTTCTTTGCAAAAGATCCCAATTATAAAGGAGAAAAATAATAAATGTACTGTGGAAGATCTTGGCAGATACCACATTCCCCAAAGCTCAGAGTTCAGCAATGACAGGCACAGTAGGATGTAGAGCTTCCTAGCAAAAGGGATGAGCACATCCAGGGACTCAGGATGTAGCCTGCGCCTGATGAGGAGACACTGAGGGACCTCACAGGGAAGAGTCTATAAGGTGACAATTGTTCTGTTTTACAAAATATCACTGAGGGGATTGGACCTGGGTTTGGTTCCCAGCACCCACGTGCTGGCTCATAACCATCTGTAGCTCCAGTTGCAGGGGATTTGGTGCCATTTTAGGACTATATGGGTACCAGGTACATACTTGGTGCACATGTATGCTTGCAGGCAAAAGAACTATGTGCATAAAATTAAAAGAAAAGTGAGAAGCCATCTCTCAGGATCTTTGTATGAACTGGGATTTTTCGTTTTGTGTATAGAGTAGAATATGATGGGATGGTTGTTCAGATCTGAAAAAGAGCTATAGCTTCTAATCATTTTAAAAGAAATTCTTGGCAATGATGATGTTTGCACATCAGAGGATATTTATGAAATACATATTTGCACACAGACATGTTCAAGTGCAATACAAGAAGAGCAGGAGGGGAGACAGAGAACAAGAAGGCAAAGGTAACTTTATAAGTATGGAAGGAAGGTTTGTGGGAATTCTTTGTTCTCCTTCTATACTCTTTTTTATGAGTCTTAAATTATGTCCAAAAATTTTATGTTTAAAAAATTTTACCTTGTTAAATGAATGGTTTTAGATACTCACCAGAGTATTGTAATAGATTTGACTATTTAGTTAGAATTGCAGGTATGTATAGTCTAATTTTGAGGAATTTACAATGAAGCCAGCCTTCCCACTACAGTTTGTATCCTAGATTATCTGACAAACCTTAAAGTTCAGTGAAAAGTGCTTTTTACACTTTATACTCAAAGGAGGTCTATATGTGTTTCTTCTGATAGGCAAAAGCAAACATCAAATTGACAATGGTAGTTTAGCCAGTATTTTTAATTATTTTTTGTTGTTGTTGTTGAAGAGACAGTTGTCACCTGGTGCATATGTCAAAAAGTTTTGTTTTATTTCTGTATACTTTTGTCTGTGTAATGAAAGACAGCAATTTTTTGAGATGTTGAATTGATGTAGATTTCTCCACAGCTTTATCTAACATATTTAAGGATTTAGACTTAAAAGCATGGCTCTCTAGTTTTTTATGTGTAGCTCAGACTTTTTTCTGCTACTCTTTCAGTCATATATAATATCTTTTCTTATCAAAGTCAAATTTCTTTTGAATATTTTCCATGTTCTTTTTTCACATTGGTTATTTGCTCTGTAATTCCCTCTGTTTTAAACACACTTTTCTTAAAGAGCATGACCTCTCCCTTTCCCCCAGGTTTGTTTCTTTGTTTCCGGTGTTTCTTTGTGCATAACCACCCTGTGGCAGTATCTCCTGGGTGCTAAACATTTACATACATAGATTTCTCAAGTGTTCCTTCCTCTCCATTACTTTCTGCATGGTTTATATACAAGCAAGCTCCTTCTCTCATTCTCCCTCCTCTCCTCTTCCTCCTCTTCCTCTCCTTCCTCCCTTTTCCTCCCTTTCTATCCCTCCTAATCTTTCTTCCTTTGGTATGGGTGTATTGCCTGTATGTGTACCTGTGTACACTTGTGTGCCTTGTATCCACAGAGACCAGAAGAAGGCATTAGATTCCCTAGAATTGGAGTTACAGTACACAACTGGAGTCATAGAAGGTGGTGAGCATTTAGGTGCTGGAACCTTGATCTTCTGGAAAAGCAGCCAGTGCTCTTAAATGCTGAGCCATCTCACTAACGCTGCCAGCTTGTTTATTTAGAACCAAGTTCTCAACCTTGTAATGCTGCAAGCCATTAATACAATTCCTCCTATTGTGACCTCCAACCATAAATTTATTTTTGTTACTTTATAACTTTAATTTTGGTACTATTATTAATCATAATGGACATATCTGTGTTTTTACATGCTCTTAGGCAACCCCTGTGATCAGGTTATTGTAGGTAAACCCAGCAGTTTATTTGCTTTTTCGAGTCTTAGGTAGTTTTATATTACCAGTGACTGCTCTAGTGAAAGTAGTTTTGTTTTGTTTTGTTTTTTAAAAAAGATGGTTTAAGAGCAAAGATGAAAAGTTTGTTTATGATAAGGTGCAATCTTGAGTGACTTTTAGATATGTAATACTTGGACTGAGAACACAGATCACTAGTAATAGTCTTACCTAATATTGACAAAACATGGACTCTGTTCCTAGGACCACAGCATACTTACACATACACACACAGTTATACAAACATGTGCACAAGTCACATGTTCATGCACATGCGCAAACAGGCACACACATGCACACTCACATTATACAACACATGCACACATGTGCATGGACACATATACAAATGCATACATGCATACACATGCACATACCCACATACCCACATAAATACACACACATATGTCTATTCCTTTTATTTTTAAGGAAGAAGCATAGTCTATATGTAACTTCCTCCAGTTAGATTTTCCATTTCTAGTTCTAAAATAATTCTCAACTCTAAAGACCCATTAAAGCCTGTAAAGTACAGTGCTGGAATTTCCCTCTTTGTACATTTTGTTGTTGGTTTGTATCCGCAAAAAAAGATGAATTTTCCTGTGCTCTGTGTATAGGCACATGGGTGAGCATCTATGTGTCTGTGTGTACTTATACATGTAAGAGCTGAAGAATAAATATTTTTAATTTTAGTTTTTTTCAGTTCCTTTATGAACACCTCTTCTTTGCCATCCCAAACAGAACTACTCTAGGTGGTAACTGAAATTATACTGGGTTGATTGATGCTTCTCTTAGGTGGGAGCTGCTGCAGGGAAACATGTTAATGTTTCCTCTTGAGAAAGAAGTTCTAAATGGTCATTTGTAAGTCATAGTTGCTTGTTGTTAAAAAAAAAAAACTAATGTGATTGTTTTCTTACACCAGCTTTTCATGTGAACACACTGTTAAGTTTGTATCCATTTGTACACTTAGACTCAGTAATTCCACTGGCCTAGCAGTAAAACATTCCTATTTAGGGGAAGAAAAGGAAGGTACCAGGACAGCCAGTTCACAAGTGCCTTATACTGGGAGATGAATTTAGGCCAAGCATTCATAATATATATCTAGAGATACTGCCTGGGTATTTACCTTGATTTGGTAAAACAGTGTAGGTAGTTACCATCCCCGCATGAATATGGTCAGTCACATGGCAGTGGAGTAACCAGGTTCCAGGCGTTTGGGGAAACATCTCTAGGGTTTGGTATGTTCCAGGAAAAAGGTCAAAGACATCAGAACTATGAATTCCCCTGTGCTTTATTAGAAAAATGACAAATATGAGAGTTTATTTAATAGCCTTTAATTAGCTAGGTCAAAATATTAGAAAAACAGATTTTTTTTTAAAAAAAATGAATCCCTCTATATTTTATGTTCTGAAATTGGAGGTCCTCACCTAAAGCCTCAGAACTCTGAGGCATCAAAGGAAATGTGAAGGAAGGCTTTTCTTAGTCAGGACTATGCCCAGTGAATGCCACAGTTTGGGCTTGCCTTTTTGTCAAAGACTTGATCTACACAGAGCAAGCAAACTGTTGTCCCACATCAAACCTTCACTTGTGCTTGGATTTATAGACTTACCTTCTTTGTGAAACTGTAAGGCAAAGAAAGTGTAAAGGAAACAGAAGAAGATAGACAATTTAAGTGATACTGACATATTTGAGAATATGTTGCTGGCATGTTTCTGTGGAAAGAATATCGAGAGCCCATTAATGATATATGTATAGAAAACAGTACAGATTATAAAATGGACCTCATTCTTCAATATGTCTTTTTTCTTTTTTGGAGGGGAGGGTGTGGGGGTTGGTAGCTTGTACATTTTCTACATCAGTTTAAAAACAGAAAAATGCATTTTCAGGAGGACAGTTGGTTTCTTAAGGTAAAGGGTAGTAGAATTGTGTTCTTGGGATGTCAGTTGTTTGACACCCAAATGATAATTCACCCCTCACAATTTAAGAGAGAACTTAGAATGGACAGAGCTATAGTGAAGTCCTGTTCTCGTCTCTCCTGCCTCACCCTTATGTGAATTGAACACTTCTGCCTTCTCTGTCAGCCATTCCATTCAGAATGTGTGAGCAGAACTACAAAAGACAGAAAAAGTGTAAGGACAAGCCCAAGTTGTGAGGAGGCCGGTGTGGCAGTGGAGACTGCAGTGCTCTGCAGGCTGGGCCAGTTTCTCTTTTTCACAGGTATCTCTAAGGAAAGGTATTCTTGGCTTGAACCGGAACATATGAAGCTGAACAGGAATGAGTGCTGCAGGTGACTCTTACCTTGTATTGGAAGCTGTGGCCGTGGAAGTGTACAGTGTGCAGGTCTATTTCATTGCCCATAGCCATCACATACCAGTTGACCTCGTCTCCCACGTGCATCGTGAGACCTTGTAGGTTTCCGAACATTTTCCCATTGATAGCTGAGGGAAATGTGAACATTTTCAGAATGATTTTAACCCACAACAGTAATAGGAAATAGTACTAGGTTAGCATGACAGAGCGTACTTCACTATAGATGGGGAGAACAGCGCTTCAAGTTCAATGGTATCATTGATACTTTTCAAGTTACTTTACAGGAGGAGCCTTAATCCTAATTGTGGATTTTTTAAAAAGGGAATGAGGGTTTGGGCTAGAGAGAAAAATGAGTAAAGATTTTAAACATTTTGGTTTTGAACAGAATTTTACATCATAATAAAATAAAACAACCTTACAACATGATTTTCTTTGAAAGAAGAAAAGGGTAAAACAGGAAAGTGGCTTAGAATAGTGTCTCATACCATGCATTTTATTGCTTTCTATGAATTCCTCGTTGTCTTTGTTTACTTTCTCAGGGTGATCAGAGTATGTATTGATGTTATCATCTAAGTACCAAGATTCATTCTCATCAAATACTAGAAACAAAAGGGAAAACTCCATTTTCTTTTTAGGATTGAATACTTTCACATAAGATTTCCGACAAACAATCAATGGGCCTATTAGCCCACTATAGAGATCCTGAAAACAAGCAGAAACTACAGTTATCCTGGAAGTGCTGGTCAGGATTTCAGAGAGCTGGGACCTTATCTATAATCCCAGCCACTTTTGGGGGGGACTAATTTTAGTGGGACACCTAGCCCAAGGTAAAGTGTCTTCATACTTAATGCGGTTAAGCTGAAACAATGCTGAATAGGTGGGTAGATTATGTGGGTGATATGGAACTTACATACGTGCAGAGGCCAAAACTTGGCCTAACTAATGAGCTACCTAAGTGAGCAGTGTTGGTTGTTCATTTTATAAACTCATGAACTCATCACAATGAGCCAAGTATTGTGCCGGGTATTGTATAGCCATGGCTGAATGAAACAAAGCCCTTCACTTAGGAGCTCATAGAGGAATAGAAGAAATGTGTAGAAGCCAAGGAAATTGCCCATTGTCATGGAGAAGCAGTGCTGATGAATACCCATGTGAAAGACCACAGTGATGTCTTAAACCTCTGAGGAGTTTGCTGTGGCCAGGTGTCAGTGATGGCAGATTGTGTCTTGGACTGTCCTTGGGCTATATGCTACTAATGAAATTCAAGTTGAGCCATAAGTAGTTTCTGAGACATGATCACAGCAAAACCACATTTTAGTCCAGTCATATTGGTCAAGTGAAGGAAGACTTGGGGGGAAGGTCTGTAGCCTGGGAATTGACATGTGACAGGAGTGGAGTGGACTGAGCAATTAATTGTAGGGTCAAATTGTCTGGGTAAGAAGAGCGGCTCCAAGTACCTGCTTGAGTGAACTAACTGGTAGGACTGCTACTTGTGCTGCTGTTTGTTCGTTTGTTTAATTTATTTATTTGCTTTATATCCCAATCACAGCTCCCCCACCCCCATTCTTCCCTCATTCAACCTCTTCCCCTCCTCCTCTCCTCCTCGGAGAAGGAAGACCACTTTGGAATCACCCTGTCCTAGAACTTGAAGTCACTGCAGGTCTAGGCCTCTCCCACTGAGGCCAGACAAAGAGGCTCAATTAGGGGAATAGGACCCACAGGGAGGCAACAGATACAGGGACAGCCCTACCCCCATTTGGCAACTGAGGAAGCAGGGCCTGGACCTAGTCTTTCTTGCAAATATGTAGCAGATGTGCTGCTGTTGTTTTACAACAGGAAGTAAAGGAGATGGAGGAAGACACTTTGGAAGGGTCCCTGTATCTGGGAATGTCTGGTGTAGATGTCCAGCAGGCAGCTGCATTGACAGTTCAAGAACTGGGAGGCGATTCTAATCAAGATTTAGTTCTGCATGCCAGTGTAATTGAGGTGGCCGTTGGGTGTTTTTGCTTTTCCAATATTTATTCAACAATATCCACAGTTTTTTGTTTTTTGTTTTTTTTTTTTTTTTGGTTCTTTTTTTTTGGAGCTGGGGACCGAACCCAGGGCCTTGCACTTCCTAGGCAAGCGCTCTACCACTGAGCTAAATCCCCAACCCCAATATCCACAGTTCTGATTAGCTGTTGGGTTTGCAAAGAACTCTGAAGCTACACATCTCAGTTCTTTGCATTTAATATGTTTTCATACCAAAAGAAACCTAAAATACATTGGTTTTAAATTCTTATTAGGTGCTATCAATAATCAGCAGGTATGAGATAATTATAATCTTATATTTAAAAGCAAACAAACCAAAAGTGTAAACTGAGCTGGATTAGAGAGCAGTTTATATTCCTAGGATTTGGACAGATTGGAGCACAGAAAAACTCTGGTAACTGTATCTGCTTTCAATTGTCTATGTGGAGAGTCTTACAAAAGAGATGGTTTAAAGGTTACCTTAACTCGATCCACGGTTGAGTAATAAGCCCATGGGATACAAGGTGAATCCTCCGTTCCAGCACCTGATCTTTCTGGAATTTGCCATATATAAGTGCGAACTTCACCTAAATTAACCAAGAGTTACATGTCTGGTTATATTAAGTTAGTATCTGACTTTTATATGCATACACATTTTATATACACATATAATATATATGCATATATTAAGCCTTGATAACTAGTAATCCAGAAAGTAAAGATGTCAAGTTAGTTGTTAAAAAATAATAGTATTCAAAATTCTTCCAGGAACTTAGTTTCTTTAATTTTATAGTGCCACAACATGTACAATTATATGAGAGTTCTGTCTTCCAAGCATATGAGTTCCAGAGATGGAACTTGAGTAATCAGGATTGGCAGTAAGCACCTTTACCTATTGAACAACCTTGATGATTTGGGAGTGTCTTTGTAAGAGACACGAAGGCATTTTTATGTCATTGTATGTATACTATGAATTAATCAGCCTCATTCACTTGTTGAACCACAAAGTCAGAAGGTGGCCATTTTAATGTCATAGTTTGAAGTAACGGCATGGACCCATCTTTTATTACTCTGCCACAGAACTTCCTGTATATCTGTCCACAGACTTTTCAGTTACATCCACATACCTGCCTAGGCTCCCCTCTGTCTGATTCATTTACATAGACCTTGCTGTGTCCTGCAAACATAACACTCTGGAGTCTGATATCCTATACTAGGGGATCAAGCAAGAATTGAGGTCTTGGTTGGGGATTTAGCTCAGAGGTAGAGCGCTTGCCTAGCAAGCCCAAGGCCCTGGGTTAGGTCCCCAGCTCCGAAAATAAAAAAAAAAAAAAAAGAATTGAGGTCTTGTCTTAAGGGATGTATAGGCCTTCCCCACTTTCCTCAAACTATTGTTTTCAGCCCCAATTTCCTCATTTCTTATCTAAGGAGAAAATTTCACTAAGAACATAAAATGTAAATGTTAAACATCTGCTGACCACATTTATTTCTATAAATTTTTCTTCTAGCCTGCTCTGTTACCAGGTTCCCAAAGCTGAAGAGTCATCCTTGACACCTCCTTCCCTGACTCTAGTGCCCAATTCCCAGCAGGCCCTTTAGTTCACTTTAAAGTAGAATTGCAGTATCATAACCTCTTGCCCCTTCATCTGCTTCAGGACCATGCCAAATCTTGTTCATTCTAATTCTGGTAATTATTTTTTCCCAATTTTAGTGCAGGATTTACCTAATTGACCCCTAATGTTGCCATTTCTCCCCTACAGTCACTTAACTCATGAATGGGCTAGAAAAGCTTCTTAAAATCCTTAATCAGTTAAATCCCCTTAACTCAAATACATATGTGAGTGTGTAGTATAACACCTTAAGTCCTAATGATAGCCCCTAGGCCCTTCCTCTATCCAGGTTCCTTCCTCCCTGTTACCTGAGCTGCACCTCCTATGTCTTCACTAATGTCAGACTCTACTGATTGACCTACCTAACATATACCATTGTTACTGTCTTACTCTGATCAGTTTTTTTCATAGCTTTGTTAACAACTCAATATTATCTATATTTATCTTTCTTACAAGATCAAAAGAGAAATTTTGCTTTATCTTCCTTTATATTATAAAAGTAGGGTTGGAGAGATGGCTCAGAGGTTAAGAGTACTGACTACTACTCCAGGGGTCCTGAATTCAATTCCCAGCAACCACATGGTGGCTCACAGCCATCTGTAATGGGATCCCATGCCCTCTTCTGGTGTGTCTGAAGACAGCTACAATGTACACACATACTGCAGTGGCTGGTTTTGTGTGTCAACTTGACACAAGCTGAAGTTATCACAGAGAAAGGAGCCTCAGTTGAGGAAATGCCTCCATGAGACCCAGCTGCAGGGCATTTTCTCAACTAGTGATCAAGTGGGGGAGGACCCAGCCCACTGTGGGTGGTGCTGTCCCTGGGCTGGTAGTCTTGGGTTCTATGAGAGCAAGCTGAGCAAGCCAGGGGAGCAAGTAACATCATTCCATGGCCTCTGCATCAGCTCCTGCTTCCTGCCCTGTGTGAGTTCCAGCCCTGACTTCCTTTGGTGATGAACAGCAATGCGAATGTGTAACCTGAATAAACCCTTCCTTCCCCAACTTGCTTCTTGATCATGATGTTTGTGCAGGAATAGAAACCCTGACCTAAGACACATACATTAAGTAAATGAAAAAAAAATCTTTGAAAAAAAGTTATAAAAATAATCCTATGGAGCACTCTTTCGGTTTGATATCTTTGAGAACTGATAAACTTTTTAAACCTTTTCCTGTCAAATCATTTTATTGTTTTATTTTGGTGTGTATCATATATCTCAGTTTTTATCTCAACTAAACATCTAGTGTGCTCCTGAGACATGCCAGATACAAATATCCAGGGTTTAAAATTCTAAACTGCAGCCATTGCCTGAGTGGCTAGGACGTGGACATTTTACCCTGTGATGCATCAGATGCCACCTCAAATATTGTGAAGGGAGCATCTTTCTAAGTTAGTCTTCCGTGTCTGTAAATCTTCAGTACGTTCACGTTTATTTTACAGCCCTTCGGCAAATAGTTTTGGTATAAACGAGTGTGTGTGTGTGTGTGTGTGTGTGTGTGTGTGTGTGTGTGTGTGTGTGTATGTCTGTGTGTAACCAAGCACCACACAGAGCTGTTCCCTGTATCCTATGTGCTCACCTTCCTTTGCATTCCCTTACAACGCACTCATTTGGAAGGACTACTCTTTACAGCAGTTAGCATTTGTGGACTGTTATCTGTGCAATACATCCCTCTCCGCCCAGTACCTGGTAACGTTGGAGCAACTGTAGAACTCTTTGTTTTCACTCCGTGGGCATGTATTGAATATGGCCTGCTTGCCATATTTTTAAAGACAACTTTAACTTTGTCTCCAACATCTGCATGAATCAGTGGACCTGGTAAAAGTGAAATGGAAGGGTGGCTTAGTAGATTGTAACTTTTCAGCATGAAAGATGGAGTCTTCTTTCTTTCTTTCTTTCTTTCTTTTTTTTTTTTTTTTTTTTTTTTTTTTTTTTTTTTTTTTTTTGCCCATGATTTTGTGCTGGTACAGTTCATGATTTATTTCTGGTCCCAGAAGATGTTCATAAGAACACTAGAGATGGCTTCTCTAAATATAAAGACCATAATGTATCTCTTATCCAGAATTCCAGAGGACGTTGTAGCCTGTAAAAACCCCCGAGGGTCAGAGGCCTACTAGGGATGGCAGGCCAGGAGCTGCTCTGCAGACCTTACCCACAGCACTCGATATTTGGACACCCCCTCCCCACCCTGCTGAGCATGAAGTTACCAAAGGGCTGTGCGGGCAAGGTTGAAGGCAGCCCGCCAGCTTCTGCTCCCCAGCTAGCTGTGACTTTTCCAGTGCACTTCTGTTACCCTCAACAGTGCCATTAGCACTAGAACAGTGTTTTTCAGCCTAGAGTGTCACATAACCCTTTCACAGGGGTCACCTAAGACCATCGGGAAGCACAGATATTTTACCTTGAGATTCATAACAGTAGCAAAGTTACAGTTATGAAGCAGCAATGAAAATGATTTTATGGTCGGGGTCACTACAAGGGTCACAGCATTAGGAAGGTTGAGAGCCACTGATCTAGAGTATTTCAGCAGGAAGTTCTGATCCCTGGAAGGACTGGAAAGCTCAAGAGTGCAGCACCTCACAGATTTCAGGTTGCACACTTGCCTTAATGTGGTTCCTGAAAACCTAAAGGTAACGTTCTCTTGGTTCTCTATAAGCAAACACATGTTCTCATCCCCATATATGTTTTTTTCTTATAACTGATTACATATTCATTCTTCAAGTAAAAGAGACACTTCTTTTGGTGGGGCTTGGTGGAATAGAAAGGAGAATTTGGCCCAGGTATTTTACTCAGAGGTATTTTCTAGGAACTTCACCAAAACTATAGGCACCAAGTATAAATAATTGTATTGGTCTATGGAATAATACATTATACCTGACAGAAAGAAGTGGTATTATCTGTATTCTTTAGCAAACACAAACTTCTCTTTTGTTTTAATTGAATGATCTTTTTTTTTTCTGTTTTGGTTTGAATAGCTTTGATATATGGGCTAGGAGAATGCACCCTATATCCATGATGCTGCGGGCAGCTCCTGCCACTAACAAGGCTACCAAGATGCTGTCACCTTACCGAGGATGCCCAAGTGCTCCTCTTCAGCTCTTCTCTTCACCTGTTCTCTGAATGTGCTGTCAGTAAACTCTCGATACACAACCTTCTTGTACTTTGAGCCTATGAAAAACTCTTCCTTATCCAAAAATGCATTTGAAACACTAGAAAAGGAGACCCGATACTAGTTAGTATTTGTTTCCAGGAAAGAAGACAAATTAAGTTTTGAGTAAACGTTTTTGTGAATAGTTATGTTCATTTAAAATTATTTTCCATCCCAGTGAGGAAAAAAAGATTTTAAAATAGCGAGATGTGGTATAAAGAGACCTGTCCAGTGTGCTGCTTCAGTCCTGACCCTGACTCTTGCCTCGTTAAGCTGATGTCTTGAACCTTGCTATCTGGAGAAAGGAGCCTTAGTTCTTAAGCCCCTAAAGAGAGGCACGGATCAAATCATCTCATCAAGGTTTCCCACTCTAAAATGCTATGAGTCTAGGGTTAATCATCAATCAGTGCAATATTTTCAGTCAATGGGGAAGGAAGTGGCACTTTTTTTTTAAGTTTTAGTTAACTAATGGTTCCTTTTAACCTCTTTATCCAAATCACAAAAGCAACCTTTTATCCCTATCTCAGACCACACTTAGCACTGAAATCAAACTATCAAGCCAGCCACTGTCAGCCAGGGTACTGGGCACCATGGGTCTAAGTGTCCTACTGCTCAGACTAGTTCTTCAGATCATGTTCATGTGAGGTCACATGATGAAAGTGGCATGATAGAGGAAAAATGCCTGGGAAAATAAAAAAGGGCCAATTACAACATCAGGTGATACCACATGATGCTGAGACGAATGTTTCTAATGTTTCCGAGGCCAGTTTTTACTTGGATTTATTCTTTCTGATACTTTTTTTTTACAGTGTTTGTGTCATTAATGGCTTTGAATGTAGTTTTCTTTAAGATCTTAGTGGAAAGAACTAAGTATTTAAGAAGCACAGGGAATTTAAGGTTATGGAATAACTGATTATTATACTAGCAATGAAACCAGGAGGATAAAATAAGCCACAGTGCGGCTGTTCTCACTTTGGGTGAGTTTGAAGGTGAGTGACAGGCCACCAGCAGGGCAGTGATGCCAGAGGCAGCTGGAATAGGTCACAGAAGGAATCTTATGAGGAAGCCATGAGAAGTGGAAATGACTGAGCATAGGTTCCCAGGAAGTGATCATTGCCATGACTTAATGCAGCTGCTGCTTTGTTCTAAGGGTTGGTTCAACTCTTTAAGTGAAGGGGGACATAAGCTTGTAGCTGAGTGCTGTGGGAGTCTGAGAATGGAAAGTTACTTTTGCTCTTGCAAATGGTGCAGCTCCATTTCCCAGTCCCTGCTTGGTGAATAATCCCATTCCACCTCCACTGCTGCAATATAGTAGGTCCTTTCTCCCTGGTAGAGAGTGACATCTTCAAACTGCCCCTTGCACTGGTTCACAGTGTACTTTTGCTTCATGCCACCGGTGTAGTGATCTGTTGTAAGACACTCAACATCAAAAGACCCTGGAGTGGCAAAAAAGGAAATGTCACATTTTTGCTCCATGTTTTTATTTCCCCAATTTACTGAGCATGAGTTATGACCTCAGAATATCAGGCTCTCTACACCATCTGACCCTCATATCACCTGCTGCTCCAAACATCAGCAAAGGGTGTGTCTGTCTCAGGACATGTTAGTCTCCCATCCCAGAACTTTCCGGATGGGTGCATAGCTCATGCTTAAGAGTATCTCTCATTGTTACCCATCACCCCCCTTCTCCTTACTTTTTTATTTATTTTTATTTATTTATTATATATAAGTACACTGTAGCTGTCTTCAGATACACCATAAGAAGCCATCAGATCTCATTGCAGATGATTGTGAGCCACCATGTGGCTGCTGGGAATTGAACTCAGGACCTCTGGAAGAGCAGTCGGTGCTCTTAACTGCTAAGCCATCTCTCCAGCCCCCCTTCTCCTTATTTTTATTCATGGGCTTACAATTACTTGATCTTGAGTAGCACACAATGAATCGAGTAAGTCCAGAAACAGGTAATCATATTTTCATGATCTGATTAACATCCTTCCCTCCTTGTTTTAAGTTGATTTAATCATCGAGAGCCAGGCCCAAAGATGTGTCTAAATGTGCTTGGCTACAGTTAGAATACCCAATTGTAAACAGTCAGCAGGCCAATCCCACATCAAAGCTGTAGAGACAATGTGAAAGCTTACATGACATGCAGGAGTCATTTCTTCTAGCCTGCTTTTTCCTGTTATCTTTAAGAGGATTTTAACTGAAAAGGGCCCATCTCAGAGTCAGAGAGTCTGCTGTTTCAAACAAGGTAATCTCTCTCTCTCTCTCTCTCTCTCTCTCTCTCTCTCTCTCTCTCTCTCTCTCTTTCTCTCTCTCTCTCTCCTTATATCATCCTACTCTACCCATGTATCAAAACTAGGTCCACCTGACATCTGCTTCAACAACAGTGGCCCAGCCAACCCTCTTAAGAGAATGTCTATTTAGGAGGCTTTGAAAGTTTATCACTCAGTATGCTTTTCTATAGAGTTTTCAACCAAAACCACATATATTTACTGTCTTGGCAAGTTTTATTTCAATGTGACACAAGCTAATATCATTTTAAAGGAGGGATACTCAATTGAGAAAATGCTTCTATAAGTTAGAGCTATAGAGTATTTTCTCAATTAATGATTGATGGGGGAGGGCCTAGCATCTTGTAGGTGGTTCCATCCCTGGGCTGCGGGTCCTGGTTCTGTAAGAAAGCAGGCCAAGCCCTTGGTCTTGCCAAGGCTGGACTCCACCCCACCCCCATTGCAAGGGAAGGTCAGGATGGGAGGCGGGAAGAGGGTGGTTGGGGAGGGGGAACACCCTTCTAGAAAAAGGGAAAGGGGGATGGGATAGGGGGCTTATGGACGGGAAATGAGGAAAGGGAATAACATTTGAAATGTAAATAAAAAAATATCCAATAAAATTTTTTTAAAAAAACAGGCCAAACAAGCTATGAGGAGCAAGCCAGTGAGTAGTACCCCTTCATGTCCCCTGCATCAGCTCCTGTCCTGTTTGAGGTCAGTTGTCTCCCAACCTCCTTCAATGATGAACAGCGGTACAGAAGCTGGAGCTAAATAAACTCTTTCCTCCCCAACTTTCTCGGTCATGGTTGTCCATTACAGCAGTAATAACCCTAATTAAGGCAGTGATCAATAAGAGAAATGTACCTTCTGTGTCAGGTGTCATGAGAAGGGTGAGACTTTTATGAGGAAATAGATTTGCAGTGTCTCTTCTTTCTCCTTTGGACAGATAGGTATTTCCTGAAAAGTATATCCCATGCACGTCTGCCTCATTTCCAGCGCTGAACAAATACCACACGATGGATTCTCCTAGACACATATTGAGGCCAGGCAGATTGCCATACATGAATCCATTCATGGCTGCAAAGTTGGAGGAGGAGAGAAAAAGGTTTGAAGACAGCATATCCTGTTAAATAAAAAGTCCTTCGTGACGTCCTCATGTAAGGACACATTTAAGCCTCTATGTTGAATATATGTCAGAAATGTCTCTGCTGTCCCCAGAGCAGCCTGGCTACAGGGAGCCTATCTGAATTCGCATAGCATGGAATTCTGTGTCCCTACCACCCTGGGGAGTTCAGTGTTTTCAGCTGGAATCGAATTCTAGGCTGTTTTTATCATTTCTTTCAAAGGTCATGTTTGCAAGCATCTGTATCAGGATAACATCAGCTTACCCTGGGTGTCACATATTGGCAGTGTGTCTGTTGTTTCTCATGCAAAAGTCACTGACTCATCAGAAAAAAAAGGTAAAATCTTGTGTAAGAAAGTTTCTCACACTGCTGATTCCAAAAGATGATTTTGTGGAAATTAAAGTAATATTTTAAGGATTGTGGGTAGTGTGACCAAAACCGTTGCAGCTTTAAAAAAAGTTAGTTTGTACTGCAACTTTATAATTTTTACTTCTAGCAACTACAATTCTGTTTAAATTAGCTAAAACATAATAAATCTGACTGATGTTCATCTTCATTTAAATAAAATGGCTAGAGGTTTCCTTGGGCTTTAGTAATTTTAAAAGTTGTAAGTTGGTTCTAATGAGCAATCCAGTATAAAACTCAGGATGGCACAGAGTTCTTATTTTTGGATCATTGAAAAAGAAGAGGAGCCTGTCCTTACTGGGTTACCAATGAGAAAAGCACCTAACCCATTCTTCTCAAATTGAGTATGTCATCGAAACAGGTAAAGGATTTGTTAAGTGTGCATTCCTGGAACTTATTCTAGTGTCTCAGCAACTCAAAAGCAGGTCCAAGAATTTGTAGTTTTAACAAGCTCTTGGGTAAAAGAGGCTGTTGATCTAGGGATCACACTTTAAAGACTCACTCAGGGGCCAAGAAAATAGCTCAGTTGATAAAGGCACTTGATGGTAAGCCCACCAACCTCAAGTAAGCCCTGAAACCCAAATGTTAGAAAGGGAAAACTGACTTGTGCATGTTGTCCAACGATGATCTCTGCAGGCACCATGCCGCATACTAGTTCTCTCTCTCCCTCCTTTCCATCTCCACTCTCCTCTATATAAATACTCCCCCCCCCTTAAAGATACATTGGATATCCCTGGGTTCGAGGCCATCCTGGTGTACAGAGCTCCAGAAAATGCAAGGCTCATAAAAGAAAGCCTATCTCAAAAAACTCAATAAGTAAATAAACGAATGAATGGATAGATGACACATTCATCAGATTAGCATGTCTGCTATAGCTAGTTATTCTGAAGTGGGATTCTTTTTGATTGTTTTGTTGTTTGCTTTTTATAACCAAAGATATTGCCTTCAGAGCACTAGTAAGTATTTGCTGTATGTATTGAATATAAAGTAATGAAAAACACTGTTCCCTGGGGTTTAGCTGATGCCATTACCTATATAATACCGAAGTAGCCTGGGCAGGTGGAAGACACGCAGTACTCACAGTGCATCTTGTTGGACTCCTGAAAGTCTTCATCTTCCTTGTCCACATTCTCAGGTGCAGTTGTGAACATTCTGATATTATCATCCAAGAGTAAACTCTCATTCTCATCAAACACTGTTGCAAACAAGTAGAACTCCTTGTCTACATCTTTCTGCAAATCAAAATAGCAACGAGATGAAGATAGAAGCAGTAAAGCAAGAGATTTCTATGTACAATACTCTGTGTACAAGCCATTTCAAGACGTGTGCACAGAATTTCAGTTCCTCTTTCAAACTTGGCCAATGACATACTCCATTTGGCCACCCAAATTTTCACTGATGTCTGTTGAGGATGTATGGTTTACTAAGGTTTACTAAGGTAACCTTCTTCCTTCATGTCCATATTGTGCACACCAATTGAACCACTAAAATAAGTTATTCAAATACATGTGTCATGGTTTAGATTTGAAATGTCTCAAAAGTCATCTGTTACAGGATTGGCTCCTAGCTGGTGGCTATTGGGTAGTAATGGAGACTTTACATTAGGCCCGGTTGAAGGGACAAGATCACTTGGATTATATCCTTGAATATGGTAGAATCTGTCCCTCCATCTCTCTCTACCTTGATGTCCTGTCTCCTCTCTCCCCCGTCTCCTCCCTCTGTCCCTTTCTCTTGTGCATCTTGGCTATCTGATGGGCAAATGTGTCTCCATCATGAGGATGAAGAGCTTTCTTCTAACACATGCATGTCTGGTTCACTACAGCCCAAGTGGAATGGAACTAGCTGACTGTGACCAAACCCTCTAAAGCCAAAATAGATCCCCATCCTTTAAGTTATTTGTCTTGGATATTTTGTTGCAGTGATTAAAAAAAAAACTAATGTGGTAAAATCTGCAAAGGTGCCCTCTACATTCACAAAACCAGTAAGAAAAAGGTGCCCTCTACATTCACAAAACCAGTAAGAATTCCTATAGGCCACAGAGATCATCTTCAGTGGGGAAATGGCGTGCCAAGGAGCTAGAAGATGGATCCATACAACCTCCAGTGAGATTAAAACAAAATAAACAAGAAAGCAGAAATACTATCTAGTTTAGAAAATGGTCCAGTCATTCAGAAGACAGTCAGTCCATGGACCCAAAGCAAATGAGCGCTCAGAGAAGAGAATCCTGAAACCTTGTTTGTCTTTCTCTTATGATTCATTCAAGTGGAATATGTTTGTCAATGTGAAAATGGATGACTAATGTGCAGAGTTGATGGTTAGATCCTTCACAGAACTGCATCACGATGACGGTTGTCTAGTCTGAATTTCTTGGTGATTTAGATACATTTAAGTTACTCATGCTCCTGTAAGTAACCCCAGTAAAGCCACTACTTCACTGAGCTAGACTTGGGTAGGATTATTTCTTTGGGCTGTGGATAGCCTGTCTGGGGTGAACAGATACTTATTTTCAAGCTCTATGGGAAAGTTCTTACTACTGGTCTCAACTGGGATCGTCCTGCCCACCCACTTTCTTGTTTTTGCTTTTTGAGACAGGTTGACAAGTTCTTCTGTGTAGTCTTGTCTGTCCTTACAGACATCCACCTGCCTCTGCACCTGAGTGCTAAGATTAAAGGTGAGTGCTGAGAGAGGCAGACAAGCCTGGGAAACCAGAAGAGACTGCTCTCTGTACATACATCTCGGACGCCAGAGGAAAACACCAAAGGCCATCTGGAACCCTGGTGCACTGAAGCTCCCGGAAGGGGCGGCACAGGTCTTCCTGGTTGCTGCCTCTGCAGAGAGCCCGTGGGCAGCACCCCGAGAGCAAACTTGAGCCTCGGGACCACAGGTAAGACCAACTTGTCTGCTGCAAGAGAGCTGCCTGATGAGATCGGGACACACAGAGGCAGAGTTCATCTAGGACCGGGCACATTCTGTGTTTACCGGAAGTCCCACGCCCGTGGATCCCGGCCCGCAGCAGCTCTCTGCTCCCAGACCCCGTGGGAAAGAGACCTCTCCACCTGGTCAGGTGGGCACTCCTGAGGCTGCAGAGCGGAAGAGACCACCAACACTGCTCACCCCTGCCCACATCCCTGGCCCAAGAGGAAACTGTATAAGGCCTCTGAGCTCCCGTGGGGGAGGGCCCAGGAGCGGCAGGACCCCTGCGCCTGAGACACCGCCGGAACCTGAAGGAAACAGACCGGATAAACAGTTCTCTGCACGCAAATCCCGTGGGAGGGAGAGCTAAACCTTCAGAGAGGCAGACAAGCCTGGGAACCCAGAAGAGACTGCTCTCTGGGCACACATCTCGGACGCCAGAGGGAAACACCAAAGGCCATCTGGAACCCTGGTGCACTGAAGCTCCCGGAAGGGGCGGCACAGGTCTTCCTGGTTGCTGCCTCTGCAGAGAGCCCGTGGGCAGCACCCCACGAGCGAACTTGAGCCTCAGGACCACAGGTAAGACCAACTTTTCTGCTGCAAGAAAGCTGCCTGGTGAACTCAAGACACAGGCCCACAGGAACAGCTGAAGACCTGTAGAGAGGAAAAACTACATGCCCGAAAGCAGAACACTCTGTCCCCATAACTGACTGAAAGAGAGGAAAACAGGTCTACAGCACTCCTGACACACAGGCTTATAGGACAGTCTAGCCACTGTCAGAAATAGCAGAACAAAGTAACACTAGAGATAATCTAATGGCGAGAGGCAAGCGCAGGAACCCAAGCAACAGAAACCAAGACTACATGGCATCATCGAAGCCCAATTCTCCCACCAAAACAAACATGGAATATCCAAACACACAAGAAAAGCAAGATCTAGTTTCAAAATCATATTTGATCATGATGCTGGAGGACTTCAAGAAAGACATGAAGAACTCCCTTAGAGAACAAGTAGAAGCCTACAGAGAGGAATCGCAAAAATCCCTGAAAGAATTCCAGGAAAACACAATCAAACAGTTGAAGGAATTAAAAATGGAAATAGAAGCAATCAAGAAAGAACACATGGAAACAACCCTGGTTATAGAAAACCAAAAGAAGAGACAAGGAGCTGTGGATACAAGCTTCACCAACAGAATACAAGAGATGGAAGAGAGAATCTCAGGAGCAGAAGATTCCATAGAAATCATTGACTCAACTGTCAAAGATAATGTAAAGCGGAAAAAGCTACTGGTCCAAAACATACAGGAAATCCAGGACTCAATGAGAAGATCAAACCTAAGGATAATAGGTATAGAAGAGAGTGAAGACTCCCAGCTCAAAGGACCAGTAAATATCTTCAACAAAATCATAGAAGAAAACTTCCTTAACCTAAAAAAAGATACCCATAGGCATACAAGAAGCCTACAGAACTCCAAATAGATTGGACCAGAAAAGAAACACCTCCCGTCACATAATAGTCAAAACACCAAATGCACAAAATAAAGAAAGAATATTAAAAGCAGTAAGGGAAAAAGGTCAAGTAACATATAAAGGGAGACCTATCAGAATCACACCAGACTTCTCGCCAGAGACTATGAAGGTCAGAATATCCTGGACTGATGTCATACAGACCCTAAGAGAACACAAATGCCAGCCCAGGTTACTGTATCCTGCAAAACTCTCAATTAACATAGATGGAGAAACCAAGATATTCCATGACAAAACCAAATTTACACAATATCTTTCTACAAATCCAGCACTACAAAGGATAATAAATGGTAAAGCCCAACATAAGGAGGCAAGCTATACCCTAGAAGAAGCAAGAAACTAATCGTCTTGGCAACAAAACAAAGAGAATGAAAGCACACAAACATAACCTCACATCCAAATATGAATATAACAGGAAGCAATAATCACTATTCCTTAATATCTCTCAACATCAATGGCCTCAACTCCCCAATAAAAAGACATAGATTAACAAACTGGATACGCAACGAGGACCCTGCATTCTGCTGCCTACAGGAAACACACCTCAGAGACAAAGACAGACATTACCTCAGAGTGAAAGGCTGGAAAACAATTTTCCAAGCAAATGGTCAGAAGAAGCAAGCTGGAGTAGCCATTCTAATATCAAATAAAATCAATTTTCAACTAAAAGTCATCAAAAAAGATAAGGAAGGACACTTCATATTCATCAAAGGAAAAATCCACCAAGATGAACTCTCAATCCTAAATATCTATGCCCCAAATACAAGGGCACCTACATATGTAAAAGAAACCTTACTAAAGCTCAAAACACACATTGCACCTCACACAATAATAGTGGGAGATTTCAACACCCCACTCTCATCATTAGACAGATCATGGAAACAGAAATTAAACAGAGATGTAGACAGACTAAGAGAAGTCATGAGCCAAATGGACTTAACGGATATTTATAGAACATTCTATCCTAAAGCAAAAGGATATACCTTCTTCTCAGCTCCTCATGGTACTTTCTCCAAAATTGACCATATAATTGGTCAAAAAACGGGCCTCAACAGGTACAGAAAGATAGAAATAATCCCATGCGTGCTATCGGACCACCACGGCCTAAAACTGGTCTTCAATAACAATCAAGGAAGAATGCCCACATATACTTGGAAATTGAACAATGCTCTACTCAATGATAACCTGGTCAAGGAAGAAATAAAGAAAGAAATTAAAAACTTTTTAGAATTTAATGAAAATGAAGGTACAACATACCCAAACTTATGGGACACAATGAAAGCTGTGCTAGGAGGAAAACTCATAGCGCTGAGTGCCTGCAGAAAGAAACAGGAAAGAGCATATGTCAGCAGCTTGACAGCACACCTAAAAGCTCTAGAACAAAAAGAAGCAAATACACCCAGGAGGAGTAGAAGGCAGGAAATAATCAAACTCAGAGCTGAAATCAACCAAGTAGAAACAAAAAGGACCATAGAAAGAATCAACAGAACCAAAAGTTGGTTCTTTGAGAAAATCAACAAGATAGATAAACCCTTAGCCAGACTAACGGGAGGACACAGAGAGTGTGTCCAAATTAACAAAATCAGAAATGAAAAGGGAGACATAACAACAGATTCAGAGGAAATTCAAAAAATCATCATATCTTACTATAAAAACCTATATTCAACAAAACTTGAAAATCTGCAGGAAATGGACAATTTCCTAGACAGATACCAGGTACCGAAGTTAAATCAGGAACAGATAAACCAGTTAAACAACCCCATAACTCCTAAGGAAATAGAAGCAGTCATTAAAGGTCTCCCAACCAAAAAGAGCCCAGGTCCAGACGGGTTTAGTGCAGAATTCTATCAAACCTTCATAGAAGACCTCATACCAATATTATCCAAACTATTCCACAAAATTGAAACAGATGGATCACTACCGAATACCTTCTACGAAGCCACAATTACTCTTATACCTAAACCACACAAAGACACAACAAAGAAAGAGAACTTCAGACCAATTTCCCTTATGAATATCAACGCAAAAATACTCAACAAAATTCTGGCAAACCGAATCCAAGAGCACATCAAAACAATCATCCACCATGACCAAGTAGGCTTCATCTCAGGCATGCAGGGATGGTTTAATATACGGAAAACCATCAACGTGATCCATTATATAAACAAACTGAAAGAACAAAACCACATGATCATTTCATTAGACGCTGAGAAAGCATTTGACAAAATTCAACACCCCTTTATGATAAAAGTCCTGGAAAGAATAGGAATTCAAGGCCCATACCTGAACATAGTAAAAGCCATATACAGCAAACCAGTTGCTAACATTAAACTAAATGGAGAGAAACTTGAAGCAATCCCACTAAAATCAGGGACTAGACAAGGCTGCCCACTCTCTCCCTACTTATTCAATATAGTTCTTGAAGTTCTAGCCAGAGCAATCAGACAACAAAAGGAGGTCAAGGGGATACAGATCGGAAAAGAAGTCAAAATATCACTATTTGCAGATGATATGATAGTATATTTAAGTGATCCCAAAAGTCCACCAGAGAACTACTAAAGCTGATAAACAACTTCAGCAAAGTGGCTGGGTATAAAATTAACTCAAATAAATCAGTTGCCTTCCTCTATACAAAAGAGAAACAAGCGGAGAAAGAAATTAGGGAAACGACACCCTTCATAATAGACGCAAATAATATAAAGTACCTCGGTGTGACTTTAACAAAGCAAGTAAAAGATCTGTACAATAAGAACTTCAAGACATTGAAGAAGGAAATTGAAGAAGACCTCAGAAGATGGAAAGATCTCCCATGCTCATGGATTGGCAGGATTAATATAGTAAAAATGGCCATTTTACCAAAAGCAATCTACAGATTCAATGCAATCCCCATCAAAATACCAATCCAATTCTTCAAAGAGTTAGACAGAACAATTTGCAAATTCATCTGAAATAACAAAAAGCCCAGGATAGCTAAAGCTATCCTCAACAATAAAAGGACTTCAGGGGGAATCACAATGCCTGAACTCAAGCAGTATTACAGAGCAATAGTGATAAAAACTGCATGGTATTGGTACAGAGACAGACAGATAGACCAATGGAATAGAATTGAAGACCCAGAAATGAACCCACACACCTATGGTCACTTGATTTTTGACAAAGGAGCCAAAACCATCCAATGGAAAAAAGATAGCATTTTCAGCAAATGGTGCTGGTTCAACTGGAGGGCAACATGTAGAAGAATGCAGATCGATCCATGCTTATCACCCTGTACAAAGCTTAAGTCCAAGTGGATCAAGGACCTCCACATCAAACCAGACACACTCAAACTAATAGAAGAAAAACTAGGGAAGCATCTGGAACACATGGGCACTGGAAAAAATTTCCTAAACAAAACACCAATGGCTTATGCTCTAAGATCAAGAATCGACAAATGGGATCTCATAAAACTGCAAAGCTTCTGTAAGGCAAAGGACACTGTGGTTAGGACAAAACGGCAACCAACAGATTGGGAAAAGATCTTTACCAATCCTACAACAGATAGAGGCCTTATATCCAAAATATACAAAGAACTCAAGAAGTTAGACCGCAGGGAAACAAATAACCCTATTAAAAAATGGGGTTCAGAGCTAAACAAAGAATTCACAGCTGAGGAATGCCGAATGGCTGAGAAACACCTAAAGAAATGTTCAACATCTTTAGTCATAAGGGAAATGCAAATCAAAACAACCCTGAGATTTCACCTCACACCAGTGAGAATGGCTATGATCAAAAACTCAGGGGACAACAGATGCTGGCGAGGATGTGGAGAAAGAGGAACACTCCTCCATTGTTGGTGGGATTGCAAACTGGTACAACCATTCTGGAAATCAGTCTGGAGGTTCCTCAGAAAATTGGACATTGAACTGCCTGAGGATCCAGCTATACCTCTCTTGGGCATATACCCAAAAGATGCCCCAACATATAAAAAAGACACCTGCTCCACTATGTTCATTGCAGCCTTATTTATAATAGCCAGAAGCTGGAAAGAACCCAGATGCCCTTCAACAGAGGAATGGATACAGAAAATGTGGTACATCTACACAATGGAATATTACTCAGCTATCAAAAACAACGACTTTATGAAATTCGTAGGCAAATGGTTGGAACTGGAAAACATCATCCTGAGTGAGCTAACCCAATCACAGAAAGACATACATGGTATGCACTCATTGATAAGTGGCTATTAGCCCAAATGCTTGAATTACCCTAGATACCTAGAACAAATGAAACTCAAGACGGATGATCAAAATGTGAATGCTTCACTCCTTCTTTAAAAGGGGAACAAGAATACCCTTGGTAGCGAAGAGAGAGGCAAAGATTAAAACAGAGACTGAAGGAATACCCATTCAGAGCCTGCCCCACATGTGGCCCATACATATACAGCCACCCAATTAGACAAGATGGATGAAGCAAAGAAGTGCAGACCGACAGGAGCCGGATGTAGATCGCTCCTGAGAGACACAGCCAGAATACAGCAAATACAGAGGCGAATGCCAGCAGCAAACCACTGAACTGAGAATAGGACCCCCGTTGAAGGAATCAGAGAAAGAACTGGAAGAGCTTGAAGGGGCTCGAGACCCCATATGTACAACAATACCAAGCAACCAGAGCTTCCAGGGACTAAGCCACTACCTAAAGACTATACATGGACTGACCCTGGACTCTGACCTTATAGGTAGCAATGAATATCCTAGTAAGAGCACCAGTGGAAGGGGAAGCCCTGGGTCCTGCTAAGACTGAACCCCCAGTGAACTAGACTATGGGGGGAGGGCGGCAATGAGGGGAGGGTTGGGAGGGGAACACCCATAAGGAAGGGGAGGGGGGAGGGGGATGTTTGCCCGGATACCGGGAAAGGGAATAACACTCGAAATGTATATAAGAAATACTCAAGTTAATAAAAAAATAAATAAATAAATAATTTTATAAAAAAAAAAAAAAAGGTGAGTGCTGCTGTTCCTGGCTAAATGTAGTGCTTTTGTTTCAAGCACTAAGGCTACAGGGTATTTGTCTCCAGGCCCAGTTTCGAAGACCATATCTATATAATTTTGTTTTGTTTGTTTGTTTGACATAGGTTCTCATGTAGCCCATAATCTTCATGCTCTAGGTAGCTGGGGATAGTCCTGAGCTCTTTATTTGTCTCTTTTGACTTCCCAAATGCTGAGACTTTGGGTATACGAATCACATGACAGGTTCCCTTATCTTCAGAGATACATCATAAAATACTTATTTTATAGGTTTAAAAAATGATGGGATTGTGGTGGTGACTCAAGAGGTTATTTTTTATTGCTAATTTTTATCACAAAACAGTATGCATTCCATATATAATGCAATTTCTAATCCACTAGAGATATTTCTATGAGAAATTAAATGCATAATACTTAGTGTATATATCACTGTGACCAACCATAATACAAATATTATAAATCAGAGAAAAAGTTTAAAATAATATGAAAATCTTTGGTGCCTTAAAGCCACTTATTCTTATAGTATAATTTAAAACAAATTAGGTGTCATTTTCCCTTTCCCCTGTCTGGGCTTACCTGTCTCCCATCTGCAAGTAAGCTGCCTTTCTTGCATATTTTCATTGGCCCAATAAGCCCAGTAAATATATCTTTGGTGAGGTCAACTCCAGAATAATACATCTTAGATAGGCACACAGGATCTGCATAAGTGGGTCCCATTTCTTTGGGGACAGTCCATTCATACGTAAAGGTTTCTTTGGGAGCCACATGGGAGGCTGCTCGAGGATGAGGATATAAGAATGGTCACAATAGAAAGGTTACATATGAGCTTTCAAAAGTGACTACTGAGCCACAGACTGGTTAGGTCTAATAATACACCTCTAAGTTCCTCGGTCCCAATTAGAATTCCCCCTTGAGCTACCCTGTCACATTTGACAGACTGGTGTGATAAATTCAGGAAGCCCCAGATGTCTGCCTAGGATTGATCTCCCTCTTTGTGTTCAGATATGAAATATCTCTATTTTCTTTCAAGCAGAACTAATGTTGACAGTAAATACCATCACCTCTATCCGTCTGTCAGGTGCAACCGTACCTGGCAATAGGGGGTAATCCGTTCGTTTTCTCTAGACCAAACTAAACAGAAAGCAATAGCAGAACTGAAATGAACTTAATCTGTGATCCTTAGCAAATTCTCTAAATTTTCACCTAAAACTGAAGCCACAAAGCTTCAGTAGCCAGCCTATATAGTCATGTTGCAATTGGCAGCAAAATTAGGAGATTTCATTGCTAAGACTCAATAAAGATAGTTGAATATATATTCATTGGTCGATATTTTATATCACTGAAGTCATATTAATAAATGCTTATAACGGTAAGAGAGCAAACATCACAAAACTGTAATGCCAGTATATTTATACACTACAAACTCAACCATATTTAAAGTATGCTATATATACACAGATGAAAACAGAAGGATTCACACACACACACACACACACACACACACACACACACACACACACACACATATATATGAGATTATGGATTACTAGTAGTTTTGGTTATAACCTTGGTTATAGTTTAAATATCCTAAATTAAGCCTGTAACCTTAACATTGCAGGACCTTAAAAAAATATTCATCTAATAGTATTTCAAAAATATATAATTGATACAGCTTAGCTAAATTCTTATTTAGTTATCCAATTAAGATATAACAAAATTCTGTAAACTAATTAGAAAGGATAGAAAAGAGTTTTATTTTCAGTTTGGATTATTCCTAAAAGTAATATAGGCACTGTTTGGTATCCTCCCTTCAGCTTTCTCAGGCCCTGAATTCCCTACTCACCTTGCTTTGAGGAACGGCCATCTGGGCCATAGTATGTTCCCTCATTTTCCTTGGTGAATCTTACCCCCATTGGCTGAATGCTGAGAGGAAATTGTCCTTTGTTATGAAAGGTGACTCTAATGATGTCTCCTACTTCTGCCCAAATGACAGGACCTAGGGACAAAGAGTGTATTAGTTGTCTTTATTTGGCCCGTGACATACAGGCTGGTGTTTTTAAAAGTCCATTATTGCAACAATCTAATAAATTTGAAAAAAGTCAAGATTTTTTTCTTTTATCCAACTTGAGGGAAATTACTTTGGTTATTGTCTTTCTTGAAGTAGGTAAAATTTGCACATAAAAAAACTCATTTATAGTGTTTACACACCTACGAAAACATCTGGAGTATCTACACTTTCTTCAACCTACTGGTCTGGGCTGCATGGCCTTTGACCTCAGTTGTGGTAAGTTTAAGGTGGGTGTGACGAATAACCATGTTTTAGAATGTAAAACTCTAAAATTGATGTTACCAATTGTTAAGTAAAGATATAGTTATATAGTACATAAATGCTTGATGTAATACCCAAAAAGACATTTATTGAGGGCATCTTATCCTTTCTTCTAAGTGTTCATGTCTAACATCTAACCCTTACTATAGTTTCACAAGGAAATAACTGTTATTTTCAATTTTACAGAAAAGAGCAGGCAAAGAAAATAAAGTCACCCAACTAGTAGATAAAGGGAAAGACTGATTCTTGAGTCTATACTGTGTTTACCAGTTATGAGAGGACTTGGAACTGGGAGCAGCCTCTTGGACAGATTCAGCCTGGGTCATTTAGTAAGCTTACATTTGGTTTCTGAGAAAGTATACATTTGGGTAAGTCAGTTCTTTAAACCAACTCAAACAATTGCCCTTATCTCTCTGGAGAGATAAGTACTCATTTGCAGTCATCATGATATAATGAAATAGTGAAAATTTATGACTGATAATTTTGAGTGAGCTGCTGTGTTGGATGGTACCGATCTCCCCAGCTTCTATCTAGGAATCATGCTGCAAGGCCGGACACTTTCGTTCTTCCTGAGGTTGGGTTAGCCAAGAAGAAAGTGTTTCCCTCATGTGTGTCCTGCTTGAACTCACCAAGGATTCCAAGATGTTCCTCATCAGGGCCTCTTTGCTTCCGGTTTGTGAAGGAATCATCTGTGTACTCACGATAAACCAATTTTTTATAAGAGCCACCAATTCTTGTAGCACCTTGCTCAAAAAATACCCTTGAATCACTGCCAAAAGGAAAAAAGGGGGGTTGATTCTGGTGTGGAGTTAGAATAGAGGTGCCTTTTTGATCCTAACTGAAGAGAAGAGTCGGGCTAGTGCTTAGCGCTGCATGGCAGCCATGGCTTATGGTCCACACTAATTTCACCAAAGAGGCACACAGACTTAAACCACTCTTGAGGTTTGGTGAAGGAGTAGAAAATGAAGCAGGAAGTTACATTTTAAAGTGAAGTGAAGACACATTTCATCATGACCACATCACCCCTGTTCTAGAGTAGACACTTCACCCCACTGTGTAGCCGCTGTTCTTCATTGAGTCTGAGCATCAGCTCAATGCCTCTGTTTGTTTGCTAGAAGTCAAGTGATAGTGCAGTTGCTAGTTTTTTCCCAACTAAAGAAATTCAATTTTAGAAGGGGATATGATTTTTATAGAGTCACCCTATTCATCTCTTTTGTTTGACAAATGGGTTGACACCAGCTTTTTGCCAGGACCTCTGGACTGTGTTGGTGAAATAGTGACAGGTAAGCTGAACTCCTCATCCAGATAGATCACACATCTATCAGAGGAGACCTTAGCTCTGGTTATATGAGCTGAAGAAGTTGAGTGTTGTAGAACATTTCTCCTGAAAAAAGCAGGGTAGACCATTCACAGAAACCATTAGAAATGATGTCCTAAGACTCTGAGGTAAAGGAGGGTCATCTGAGGAACGTGTGGGTGATGGAGAGAATCTACCAGAAGATCACAAAAAAAAAGTAACAGTCTGGGAGGTTCAAAGGAGCAAGAATAAGTATATGGTGAGAACACCACATTCCACAGCAAGGCTCCTTAAGTCTTCCCACTCTAAGCTCTCTTTGGCCTGAGAAAAATTTATAGGACCCTAGCCTAGGTACAGAGATATATAAAATGGGTTTAGAAATTAAATACTGCTGTGATAGGATAAGAAACTATAAATTTATTTTAAGATGAATTTTGAAATACATATAATTGTGCCATTTATTTAAAATGAAAGCAAAATTCATATTAATAAGATAGATGTGTTTATTTATCCTTACGGAAAGAATTAAGTGTTGGCTGCATATGTGACACTGCAGAACATAGCATCTCAAACACTTTTTAGAACAGATTAATATTTTGGTTTATAATTGTTAGTATAGCAAGTATATAGTACAAATGGGACAAATACATTCAGGGTCTTTGGAAACCACTAGAACTTCTGCTTTAATCCCAAACAAAAACTCTTTCAACAATGGTGTGTGTGTATGTGTGTGTGTGTGTGTGTGTGTGTGTTTATATGTGTCTGTGTCTGTGTGTCTGTGTATCTATGTGTATGTGTGTGTGTTTATGTGTGTCTGTGTCTGTGTGTCTGTGTGTCTGTGTGTGTGTATGTGTGTGCAAGTCAGCAACTCAAACAGCAATTTTTAAAATCAAACCCTGTAACAAAAGATATGCCAGTTTGCACATGCATGCAGTGGTGAAGCTATGAGATCGTGTGTATAAGAGCAGAAAGCTTGGTAATTCATAACACACATAGCCTTGAATCTGAGCTGGGGTGTTTCAGGCAGCTGAGATAGCACAGAGTGGCACGCAGAATGCAAAGTGCGCATGCTGTGCATGCAGGTCCAAGGCTACAGAGGAGCCGCGTGGCCGAACAGAGGAAAGCCCTGTCGAAATCACCTTGGATTCATGATAAATTATGTTTTTAGTTAATTTTTGGTTGTTGGGCATTCAGAAAACTTTTACTGTTGATAAAATGTTCGTGATACCCAGATTAATTTGCTCAGTCCCATATGGCGGCCCACAGTTGAAGAAGATGGGCCCAGAAACCACAGCAGAGAGCTGTGTACTCAGCAAGCAGAGAGCTGTGTACTCAGCAAGCATAGAGTATAGGGTGGAGGAGTAAGGAATGAGACCTGGAGAGATAGAGGTGGGCAAGGGGACTGGTTAAGGTTTGGGTACTCCATTCCATGGCAATAAGGAAGGATTTAAGACTTCAGTATGAGTATTTTAGTAGCTGCTCCAGTAGCTGCTTAGAGAAAACAATAGGAAGTCAAATACTATATGAAGAAGACCAGTAAGAGGACAGTTTTTATAATTTCCATGTAAGATACTGAGTTTGGTCGTGTTGGTGAAGAGGGTGGAGGAAAGAAGACAGTTTCCAGAGAAACATAGACTCTGGTGATTCAGTACCTGATGGGGGGTGTAGGTGGCATTGGTCAGGACAGTATGTAGGTTCTGGACCTTGGCAATGGTGTTCACTGAGTGCAGAGGAAATTGCTGTGAACAGGACACAGTGAATTCAGGTAGGACACACTAAGTTGGACAGGCCTCAGCCAAGTAAAGGTGTCATTAAGAAAAACCGAAATACAAGTCTGAGGTTTGTAAGAGTTGTGGAGGTTAAAGACGCAGCTTTGGGAGTTGTCATATGTGGTTGTCAGTGAACCTGGGACTTAAGTCTGTGCTTTAGGAGCCACAGGCCTGGGTACAGACAGGCCCAACACTGCAACATTGGGGAATACAGAATAAACTTAAAAAAAAAACTTTTTAAGAAAGAAAATTTAAAGATGGATCACAGATCTGTGAGGCAGTAGTGTGACACAGATAGACATAGATATGGCATAATCTTGTTGACACTTATTTGGTGTATAGGTACCAATGTATGCCATGTCGTATATGTAAAGGTCAGAGGTCAACTTTCAAAAGTAAGTTGTTTCCTTCCACCATGTGTGTCCTGGGGATGGGTCGTCAGCGAGCACCTGAGTCGTCTCCATGATGCCTGTTGACTTTTAAGATGGCACCTTCTCTTCTTTATGGAAAGTGGCAGATAGGAAAGAAAGACTGAAAAAGATTGCGTCATCTTATGAAAACCAGCCCAACAGCCCACAGAGTCACTTCTGTGCGTCATAGGATACCATACAGAGAGAGAAGGGCTACACAACAGGGGAAAATACTCTGTTGAGTATCTGATGAAAGAATAATATTCAGGCTGTATAAGGAGCTCCTAACTAATAAATACCAACAGAAACAACCCAAGTCAGAACTGGACAAAGGACATAAATGGATATTTCTCTGAAGAAAATATATGTACGGCCAATAAGCCCTATGTAAATACTTAATATCCTTGGTCATAAAGGAAATGGTCTTTGTGGGGTGCTACCTTCCCAGACTGGTTAAGTTCTCTCCAGTGAAGGTGTCTGTCCCAGACGGAGCATAGTCCCAAATGGTCTCCTCGGCAGCGATGTAATAATGTCTCACATGTCTGTCTTGGATATCGTCGTCCGGTGAGGGCTTGTTGCAGTCACGAACCTGGAAAAAGGCCTGCAAACCAGCTGAAAGAGCCCAGGGGAGGCTCTGATGAGTAGGGAAAATTGCTGATGTGGTGGCACATAGAAACTGAATCAATCCTCACAGGTAACAAAGCATGGTAAACATCTCTACAGGCTACTGGTGCAAAGTTATTTTTAAAACAGATGTATGTCTGTTTTATATATTTATGTATGTTTTTATGATTTATGAATTAAGAAGCATGTGTGTATTCAAAAGAAGATCTCAGACTTTGTGGGGTTGCTCTTAAGACTCTAAACCTTCCTTGTCACACACCCATTAACTAAACCAGCCTTTTCTTTTGAGGGGGCTTGGCTATTTTAAAACAATAGTCTCTGAGGGAATATCTTTCAAGGGGTAAATTTTTCAAAGTCTAATTTTCTCTGGAGATAAATTTCACAAATTTATGAGATTTTAAGAACTAAGCGTTTTTATACCTTGCATCATGGAGACAAATGACATTTACAAGCTAAGGCCAAGAACAGACAAATCACAGATGAATAAAAAAGTTGGTTTTACTTGACACAAGTCAAGAAACAAACTACTCTCCCACATAACCTATAAATCTGTTTTGATAGTAATCTAGTCTACATTGAGAAACTACAAAGGATGCTGTATTTTCATGGCAGACCCCATTGCTGTATTCGAGAAAAGAATATTTTTCCAGATTTCATTACTTTATAAACATTTCAGGCTTACCTACTCTTATTTCATTATGATGTGAACAGGGAGCTAAAACCAAGGTAATAATTCAGTGTTCAGATTACTTAACTAGCTCATCGGTTCTGTTTCTCTTCTACCTTCTACTAGTAGATTAACTAAGACACAGCTTTTTAACAACCAGCAGCTCACTGGAGGTGAAGACATCTTACCTTTCAGATGGTTCAGGTTCTGGCAACTGAGCATCCAGACTCCAGGATTCTGGGCCACCATAGAAACATCAATTAGAGTGGCAGGGAACAGGTTGATTATATCAGTATGATAGTTCTTGCTGGTCAGGGCTTGACCATGAAAGAGCGCTGAATGCACGTCAACTTCATTCCCCATCCCAAAAAGGTACCACTTCACTCTGTCTTCTGCACACATCGAGAGCCCTGGGAGGCTTCCAAATGTATATCCATTTATAGCTGCAAGTCAAGATTAGAGGTTGTGCCCCATAGACATTAGTGCTTAGACTAGTGACAGTTACCTTTACAAAACACAAAAGCAGTTCAGTATAGAAAATATCCGCCACACCAGTAGTTACCTTCTTCCCCTATCCAAGCCAGACTTGCCAATCAATAACATACTCTTTCATTTTTGGACTTTAATTCAGGCTAAGGGTCATTGTCAATACCATACTGAAGATGAATATTAGCTGTGCTATTAGAAATAAAATTATATGGTCTCTAATGTTTATAAACTATGCATATTGGTTTTATATATGTATTATATAAATATGGATGCATCCATGTACAGCTAGAAAGCACTCATTTAAAGGTAAAGTACTAAATGTTATTTTAATAATCAGTTATTAACTGTGCTTGTAGGTAAAGGGCAGATGACTTAAATTTTTTCTTTTTCCTTACAACTTTTTTCACATATATGAATTTCTTTTGTAAGAACAGAAAACAGGTAAAAATGTTTCTAAGATTGAAAGACAAAATCCAAAGAGATTTGAAGAAAGAAAAGGAATTCAGGAAGGGGCAGAAACGACCAGAACAAGAAAGCCCTGAAAGCTCAAAAGTATTATGGTATGAGACCCTTGGAAGAAACTGAGGGTCACTGTTCAGTTGGGCTGTTCTAAAAAATTCATGGGGATGAGCATTAATGTTAAGGGCCATTAATATACCAGATGGGCCAGAGGTAACAGATCATCTCCATTCAGACTAGAAATTTGGGTATTTTTTTTAACATCTATTTTTGTTAGCAGGATAACAAAGGAAAAGATGACTGTGTAGAGAAAGGAGATAGTCATGCCAATGAAAACAAAACAAAAACTTTTAGATAGAAAGTTGGAAATAACCTCATCTTCTAATTTGGAAGTACAGTTCTTGTTTTCTCAGTTTTTAAATGAAGATAATTTTAAAGAAGCTAAACGAAATTAACATGTATACTTTTGGATCTAATTCTTGTTGAGGTATTTAATTTTTCACATAAGCTCTGAAGGCTAGATAACCTAATTTCATTGGTTTTTATCCCTGGGAATTAAAGAAAACCTTGCGCTGTCAAGAAGACATTTTTAGGAGACACTTGGCATAAGCTAGAGTCATTTGAGATGCGGGAGTCTCAATTAAGAAAATGTCTCTTTTGGGGCGGGGACAGGAAAAAAACAAAAAAGAAAATGTCTCCTTAAGAGCCAGCTGTAAGACATTTTCTTAGTGATTAGTGAGGAGGACCCAGCCTGCTGTGGGCAGTGCCACCCTTGACCAGTGAGGCTAGACTCCATAAGAAAGCAGACTGAGCAAGCCATGAGAGAGGTAAGCCAGTCAATGCACTCTTCTGTGACCTCTGAATCAGCTCCTGCCTCCAGGTTTCTGCCCTGTTTGAGTTCCTGTCCTGACTATGGACTTAGGTCATAGTGGGCTATGATATGCAAGTGTAAGCCAAATAAACTCTGTCTTCTCAAGCTTGCCTTTGACCATGGTGTTTCATCATAGCAATAGTAACCCTAACCGAGACACATATCAAATTCCATGTCCAGTATGCTTTTGATATCAGGGCCTCAGGCTACAAGTATTCATGTGAGGGAATAAGCTTAACAATTATTAAAACGAAATGCAACATGTCTTTTGTAATCTTACAGTACATCCTGTTGCTTTCCTGGAAGTCTTCATTGTCTTTATCGACTTTCTCTGGTTCAGAGCAGAAGGTTTTGATGTTATCTTCTAGATACCAGCTGAGATTTTCATCCACCACAGAGAACATCAGTACGAATTCTTGGTCAATATTTTCCTCTTTTTCCTTATGCAGAGAACCTGAAGTAGAAATTTGTAATTTGGTAGATCTGACATTTTAGCATGTGACTCAACTTATATTTTTAGAAGATTTGAGCTTCTTTTTTAAAAATTAGTATTTATGTTTTTAGTACACAAGTGTGTGCCTCTTTGTGGAAGAACTCAGCGAAGTTCACATGCCATGTACAGCATGCTCCTGTATCTATACACTCCCTCACTGACAAAAACATTAAATGTATTTTGGCTATCGAGAAGGTTACAATTCAAATGTATCCAAATCTACTGGCGCTCACATATAGCCACAAGCGAACCCATGAAGAGGCTGCAGGTAATTATTGATCCAGTCAACATTACATTTCAAACTCTCGAGTTATGTTATCTTCGTGAGGCAAAAAATAGGTGTACTGTTATACTTACTAAAACAATACAAGGGACTCCAGACCTTTCCAGGAGTGCCGTGAGTATTCATGTATACATAGTAGAGTCATGTATCTCTCTACCACACCATCGCTGGGAGTTACACCCAACAAACCTGCCCTTCACAGCACTGGTTTCAAGCATCTTAGCGCTATTGTCATTTTCCTTCCAAAATGCCTGTTCCATCTTTCCTGTCCTCAGGGCCTCCCCTATATTTCCCGTCATTTTCTACCCTTACATCTACGCATTCAACTGCCATACAGACTAACAAAGTTTAAGAAAGAAGCTGAAAAAGAGAGCAAACTGCCACGCGCCTGCCTCCCACATTGCGAGCAGTGAGAAGATATACCTTTTTTACAGAGTATCAACGGTCCTATGAGTCCTGATGCAATATCTTTTGGAGCATCCACATGAGAGTGGTAAATCCTGGTCACACAATTGCTGTCTCCCTCGCCAGGACTTGGCTCATTGGCACGCAGCACGTACAAATACTGCTGTCCAGGAAACAGTTTGTCATCGGCTCTTTGAAAATCAGTGGTGTTGTCAGGGTAGATGGCCCCTGGAAAGCAGCATGCAGTGGGGTTAGAAAAGGAGCACATTTGAACATAGTTGAAGGAATAGTCAGTCCTCAACATCTAGTGGTGTCCTTTGGACATT
Organism: Rattus norvegicus; assembly: GCF_021556685.1. Classification (NCBI taxonomy): domain Eukaryota; kingdom Metazoa; phylum Chordata; class Mammalia; order Rodentia; family Muridae; genus Rattus; species Rattus norvegicus. The sequence continues at coordinate 103,652,393 of NC_141535.1, read as the reverse complement.
TAGTGATGTCCTATTTGGAATCACAAAAAAGAAATGTAAGGCTAATGTCTAGGGAGACTGTAAGCATCACAGAAATGATTATTACTAAGTTGGTAATTGACAGAGTCACACACGACAGATATTTCAGGATGATTGTGACTTTCGTAATTATGGGAAAGCTCTCGCCTTTGGATCATTGTATAAAAACATTAGACAAAGTAACCACCCTCATGTATAATTTGTAATTTCCTATATAATATCAGATGTGTGTGTGTGTGTGTGTGTGTGTGTGTGTGTGTTTTAACTACAGAACTCAAAAAATGTACACTTTAGAAATTTTCAAACTTCTACCTTCCTCTAAGTATTGGTGGATTTCCCGTGAACCTGTCTGCCCAGCTTCAACAATAGTGAACTGAAGGCCATTCTTGTTTTTCTCTATAACCCACTCAAATTTATCTTCAGCCATGTGATAGGATTTTAAAGCAAATTTCAGCCATATTTAATTATAAAATATCTGAGAATGTATCATTAAAAGATAAGAATTTTTTTTTCTTTTAACAAGATTACAAGCCTGTTATGGTCTTTTGAAAATGAACTCTTTAGTATACCATGGTGCTGTAAAACAGAAAAAGCATGGTAGCCAGTTGTTGTATTATTAGTAGAACCATTTGGCTCAGAAAAACAGAAAAGAAATGATGCAATGTGAAACTCTGTCCTTTGCTTATGGTATGGCCATTGCAATTTTGCAATCAGAGCAGCTGTGGTTATTTACAGGAGACTCTCACAAGATTGGGTCCAGAGGGATGACTCATGAGGTGCTCCATGAAGTGGTGTTCCAGGACAGCCCCATCCTCCCCTAGGATACTGCTTATGCACTGCCATGCTCCTGCAACCGAACCTAGATAAACTCCCTGGTCTATCACTCGAAACTTAGGTAGACCCATTTCTTTAGAAGAAAAAGACACACAACACCTAACACTCACTTCTTAAAAATTACTTTAAAAATCAAAATTGATTTTACATGTACTTATGTGTGTGTGCGTGTCTGTCTATATGTATGTATGTATGTCTCTCTGTCTGTCTGTGCACATGTGAAGGTAATCTGACACCTTGGGGGAACCAATTCTCTCCTTTCACCATGTGAGTTCCAGTGATTGCACACAGATCCTCAACTTGGGTGGTTGATGGATGAGATTTATTTGGGCCACCTTAGCTGGGTTGGAGTTTATGAGAGGTCAGAATAGAAGGTGAAAGCAGCTACGATATGATCAGTGGAAGAATTCCAAAGATTAGACAGCTTCCATTCTGAATCCTCTTCCCTCTGACCTCATGCCACTTCTACGTTGTCAGACACAATATCTACTCCTCACAGTCCCATAGTCTTCCTCTGTTAGGTGAGTAACTAAGCACTGGTGATCCAGCTGTGCTCTCACTATCAGCTTGCAATCCACTTAGTCATGTGTGGCATTCCCACTACAAAGTCACACAAGCGGAAGAAACACAGCACTATTGTGGTGAGTTCCAATCCCATTATAAAATAGATTGGTGTTCAAGGGTATGGTTTTAGGTTCTAGCTAAAAATATCAATTCTAGAAGTCAAAAGGTTTTCCTACTGAAAAGAGAAGACTCCAATTACAATATACACTGAACTTACCCTCGTTCGCCTTGGTGTAAGTTACCCCATGAGCATGAAAAGTGTAGGGCCTAGAGGCAAAGTTCTTTACGTGAACAGAAACTTTGTCTCCAACTTCAGCTTTGATGACAGGGCCTAAAAGCCCTAGCCAGGCTGGTTTGTCTATAGTCTTCGTAAAGGTGCCATCTGTGTACTCAGAATAAAGGGCCTTCTTATACTTTCTTCCAATACGATCTGGACCATTTCGAAGATAGAAATTGGACTGTTCCCTGAAAACGAAAACATATTTTCATCAGAAGCCATAATTTCTGGAGATACCATAAGAACTAAGGAGGATCAATGATCACATCACATTCAGTCTTTGTAGTGTAGACCCCTCCAAAAAACAAAACAAAACAAACAAAAAAAAAACAAAGGGAGAAGCTGTTGAATAGCTTTATTATTTACTTGTATGAAGTATTTCATATCAGGCATAATGGTAGAGAACCACCTGTGAAGACAACATAGCACCATGGTACAAAAATAAAACTAAAGAAAACTGAGTGTAACTAAATTAATTCTATCTTATAAATTATTTAGTTATTTGTGTGTATGTACGTGCATGTGTGTACACATAAGTGTATGTACTTACCTGTCAATGTGGATGTGGAGGCTAGAGGTCTGTTAGGATATTTCTAGATCACTTTCCACTTTAGTTTTTGAGACAACAGCTCTCACTGCAGTCAATGGAGTAATGCATTTTAGCTAACCAGTGAGCTCCCCAACCCCACCTGCCAGGGTGTCTCTTTCTCCAGTGCTACACTGTACTCAGCTGTGCCCTGCTTATCTGGGTGCTAGGTATCAGAACTCAGGCCTTCATGCTTGTACAGCAAATAATATTAACCCAGATCTTTCTCCTCAGCCCCAATCTATCGTTTTCATTTCTCTAGGAGTCCTAGAATTGATTTGTGTAATACACATGGGTTTAAAAGTTACCTTTGTATCTTAATTACCATTTGGATTTTTAATCCTTCCCTACCATAGAATAGTGAATGTTTATATTATGATTAATGCCAGTTAATAATTTGAAAATTCACTTAAATATACCAACATAATAAATAGAATCACTAAGGAGGAAAGAGAAAACGAAAAGGACATATTTGATATTTGTGCCTAAACTGAACTTATAAAGTTAGTTTTCAGTGGGATCTGTTAGTGAACAATGCCATGAAGCCATTCATAAGGACTCAACTAAATCCTGATCTTGGTAAGATTCTCCACAGCCAAGGTCTTGCATTTGAATCTGTGTCTGTGCTATTTATTACAGACCATTAGTTTTCAACACTTTACCATGTTCTAGTTAATCATCACAGAGTAGAATAACCTGGTTAAAAAGTAAAGTTTATCATGTTTGCTGGGTTGAGATAATCAGCAAGAGTCAGATATATTTTTCTTTTCATGTCTTAAGACAAAAACAGGGCTAGTTAGGGGCTCCGAAATTGTCACAAAAGTTGAAGACATGTTTGTCAAAAGTCTAGGACTCTAGCCTCATGTAGTCTAAATATTAGCCTGAAGAGTTAGCTACTAAGGCACTATACGATATACAAATACATTCCTACCCTCAGTTTGTTGATTCTGACTGGGGACAAAGGGGAGTAAAACACTGGTGCCTGCATTTTTTAACACACAGGCTAGTGTGCTCTGGTGCAGGTGTCTACTCTGGACTTGTGAGAACCTGTAAGGTTGAAGGGGATGGACAGCCAGTGCGGAGAAAGCGAGGTTCCTTGATGCTATGAGACAAGAGTATGGAAAGTTCTGTTTTCACCTGATACCGTGGTGGTGCCAGATCTCTTCATTTTATGGTTATACAAATGAAACCTGGAAATTGTGGTCAGAAAGCACTGCTACTTGTCAGTGTTTCTGATGGCTGAATTCGGAGAGAGGGAGCAAGGAACTGGTAGAAACAGAGCCACATTCCTCCAGATAGACTAAGGACTTCTAGGGCGATAGGCTAAGAGACAAGCATATACTGAGAACTTCAAACATCCCTGATTGTCTAAAAACACCAGGACTCTCACAGACAAAATTACATACTGAAAAATGATGGAGATGGTGTTTCCTGCTTCTTCACACCCATCCTGGTGTGATAGGCACACCAAGAGTAGAAAGAATAAAGCAATAAAAAAAAATCAATTGTGGAATGGCAAAATCCTGCCCAAAACACTTGCCCCGTGTGTCCTGCTTGTGTTATCTTATAGTTGTAGGCCTTTTGTTGTATTAAGGAAAAGCAGAAGGAAAAAAAATGAGATGGCTTGGAGAGTGCAGAAACTCCATGGATAAAGAACAGACAGAACATAGGTGTGAACTCTGCCACAAACCCACAGAATTAGTGTGGACAGGAGAAATCTTACTAAACATGTGCTTTGACAGCGTCTAGGCTGTGCGGCACTGAAGACCCCAGAGATCCGGGCTGTCTATTGTGTTGAGAGGAGGTCATAAGGGACAAATTCAGCCACAGCCAGCAGAAGCTGATGCCTCCTTTCCCAGTGAGCCAAAAGAATCATGGCTTAGTCTCAGGCACATTTGGCTAAATCTCAGAATAAATTGTCTTCAGGGTTTGACACCATTTCTAGGACACTAGTCTGAAGCAGTAGCAAAGATCCCCAACCTGCCATGCCCTGTTGATCCACATTTTCCACAGGTCCATCCAGGTTTTAAAGCAGCCTTCAAGTCCTTAAGGCTTTATTGAAACACCTTATGCATCTGTTTTCCTGAATGTGAGTCCATAGCACCCAGGGCTGGATCCCATCATGTAGACTGTAGCAGGTGTCCACTTGTCAAAATGCGTCCACTGCATAGTGTTTTATTACTCATTTCTTAAAATGGAATGTGCTTCGCTTTGTGAGTCATCTTTTTTTCTAGTCAAAGTTTTAGAGGGCATCAAATATGTATGAAAATTACCTTTAAAATAAGAATTGATCTGATGCCAAATGTATTCAGAGATTTTATACATTTGGAATCTCTCTCTCTGTCTCTCTCTCTGTCTTTCTCTCTTTCTCTCTCTCTCTCTCTCTCTCTCTCTCTCTCTCACACACACACACACACACACACACACACACACACACACACACACACACACACACCAGACTGGTTTTTCAATTTGACCTGGCCATTGTGAGAAATTTTCCTTAGGAAATTCTGAAATATTTAACCTGGGGAGGTCTGTTTGCTTATGGTGCTGTTTTTCAAAAGAACACCAGCAAGCCATTTATTGCTTGGGGACAAAGGGTCAGCCACCTACTGGAAACTTATGGGAACCTTGCCAGTCAGCTGTTTTGCCACAAGAATCTAGTATAGATGGTTTTTGAACCAAACAAATTATTCAGATTTATTTTCAGTCCTTCTCAACGACAATGGCAACCTGCTCCTTTCTACTCATTACAGCAAATGGGGTTCTTTCCCAGCAGCCACATTTTCTCTTTTAACCTCTTTCCCCCTTTTAAAGGAAAGAACAAAAACAAAAATGAAACTAAATAACAACAACAACACGCTGATTCCTGTCATTTCTGGTAGACTCAGAATCAGAACTGAGTTTTTAATGGCAGATAATTTGTCTTTAGTGCCACTATAATTAGTTAATAGTACCATTCCGCTGGTGAGTTCAGAGTTCACTGATGTGGTTTGGTTTTATTTACCTTACCTTGGCTACTAAAGTCTCCAGATTAAAGCAGAGTTTTGAGTTCACTGGTTGAAATGCTTCATTTCATGTTCATTGCTCCATAACAAATCAATCATTGTACAGCGGCCTGAAGTAATAGCTACTTATAACTTCATAGTCTGATGAGTCATAAGTCTGACAGCTCATGTCTGTGCTCTGTGCCTTGGGCGTCGTGACACTGGAATCAACAGGGTAGCAGACTAATCACTCCCCTGAAGACTTGTGGAAAAATCTGCCTCCTGAACAAGTCAGGGATAGATACAATTCTGTGCCTTTAGTCTGTAGGACTGTTTGCTGGACGTCTCTCAGGAGGCTGCCTAGATGCTTCTCAACTTTTAACAACTTCAGCCAGCAACAGTACATGGACTCTTCCTTAATTTTAGACGTTTCTAATTTCTCTTCAGCAGCAGGAAGCCTCTCTGCTTGCTCAGCCCCACAGCAACTCATCTCTTCCACCCCTGTAAGGGATGTCTCATCCTACCCACAGAGTCTAGAGTTTTAGGCCAGAAAATTTTAGCAGGCCATTTCAGAACTACTTCCTTTAACATATAGAAATCACAGGAAAATGTCTAGCTACAGGCAGTTCAACTAACGGGCACATAGCACAAGCCTCAGTGAGTTAGACATCAAAAATAGCTTTGCTCTGCAAGCACAGCAGAGATGCAATGCTAATTGACCTTCCTCTTAGGCTGGGGAAATGGAATTTGTTGTAGCAAATGGAGCATGGGAAGCATGAAATGTTAAAGTTGTTTAGGTGCTTGTCTCTTACAAACCATTGTTTGTTATTTTTATTTAGCAGCCTCAGAGATGGGGCAGTGTTTACTGTCAGGATTGTGGGGAAAGTGGGTTTTTCCCGATAAAGTTAATGAAAAATTTATACTTCTTTAGAAGATTTGAAAAGGAAAAAAAATTGAGGCAGAATCTCATGGACTTCAGGTTTGACTCAACCGAATGAAGTTGAGGACAGGACTGCTCATAAGTACTGTTGAGGAGAAATGTTTTATTGTAGATATGAGGGAGAGAACATCCAGAAGCATCTGTAAGAGTCCTGACTGAGAGAAGAGAGGGGAGGAAAGTGAGAGAGGAAGAGAAGAGAGACAAGAGGACAAAGAGACCAAGAGCTAACCAAGCGAGGTCCAAGAGAACCAGGAAACATGGATGAAAAGACAGGGTTATATAGGAAAAAGAAGCTGAAGAATGGGAAATTAAGTGCCTTGGTTGGAGAGATTTAAGGTAGGGGGGATGGGATAAAAAGAGCAGAAAGGAATCATAGATACTGAGAGAGCCTGGATACCAGCTGTATACTCTGGTATGTTAATAGGCACCACATTAGCCATTCCTTCTGGGTTTCTTTGGGACCTGAAATCACCACACACCCTTTTAATACTTGCGAAATTATTTTTGAGGAACTGTTAAAATAACTAATTGGGAAGCCATTCAATTGAACCAGGTCTAGCAACCTGGGTACCTACATAAGCAAACCCAAGAAAAAAAGAAGTATCCAATACTTGGCAATGCAATATGAATTGCCACTTTCTATAGCTGTTCTGTGATAGCCATATGTGGCTTGTGGAGCCCAGGTTGAATGTACTTGGCAGTAAACAGTGAAGTGAGACATGGACCTAACCTATAACAAACTGCTGACATCTATCTAGAAAATTTCCACTTTAATTAATCAAATGTATTCTTCAACCTAGTCCTCTACCTGACACTTAAGTTGGCTCTTTCCGAATGTATTCTTCAAGTTGTTTATTTCTGCTTTGCTTGTCCATAACACAAGGAAGAGAACTACTCACTTCTGGTGCCGTTTCACCATGCATCATGTGCTGATAGAACAAAGAACGTAGAAAAAAGTTGTTACCACACTCCTCGGGGAAAGTTTAGCATAAGATGGGCAAAGTTATTGAAGATGTAGTTATTGTTTATATAGACGGGGAGCGAAGACTTACAGATTCTAAGATGCTGGTGAAGTCATCGGTGACTGTAGAGCAATGATTAAAAAGAAAGCTGAATGCAACTGAAAAACTGAATGTTTTCCTTCTGTATACCTTTGAGTGTCTCTACTACTAATAATAATAGGGTAAGCAAGCTTATCCTCCATGCCATTAGAAGATTTAAAACAAAGAAATCTCTCCCTGGAGTTCTTACCAACCCTCTTCATTCTTCTACTTCCTCATGCATAGCATTTACCACCTTGGAACATGGCCAGTACATTGCAGTTTATACTCAATGGACTGACTTGACTTTTTTTTTAAAATTCTATATAATGGCAGGGGTGGGTGGAGCAATGAGTACCATTGAGGTACATACTCAATCCAGTACTTTTTTTTTTTTTTTTTTTTGGTACAGTGTCTGACCTCTTTCCTTGGAAATACACAATATAGGTAATTCATATTGTACTTAAACAATGAACCACACATAATTAGGCTTCTCCAAAGAAACTGTAAAAAAATGAGACCAACTCTTGGGAAGAGAATACAACCTCAAAACCAAGTTTTAAAAATCACAAGTTCTACCTGTCTTTGTAATCAGTTATCAATTCAAAACTTTTTCTTATTATTACTAGGTTAATAAAGTAACAACCATATGTTATTATTAGCACTGCATTTTTCTTACCCTAAAAAATTTAAGCATCTATAAAATTCAACAAAATAGTGCATACCCATCAATGATTCAGTGGTCACATAATTTGGCTCAAAAATAGAGCTGTCTTTTAAGAGACAGTCTTAGTAGCTGCTGCTCATTTCACTCATTTGAGTTCTCTTGTCATTCTCATACATTTGCTAATATAGTAAATGTTTGCTTTGAATGTCAAGTTTCCATTTGTTGGTAAATGTTTAGATCCCATTAGTAGTGATAGCCTTAGCTTAGAGAAACTTCAAGGAGGTTCTACTAGTCTCCTGTAGAAAGAATACTGCTTCATATAAAGCAACTAAAACACAAAGTTACATGATATTTTATCAGGACCTCATAATAAGAACATAACACTTCTTACACATGTTATGAGGGGAGCACTGAGCTAAGAGCTTTGTCTGATGTTTTAAAACAACCCTGTGTTTTATAACTGGGCTGTCTCATTTTATAGATAAGGACTCAGAAGCTGCAAGAGATTAGCATCACCCATTCACCATCCTGAATCACACAAAAAGTATTAGGCAGACTCATATTTCTTTAAGAAGTATTTTATTTCTACATTTGATATTTTGAAGGATGAAAAATACCGTACTTTCACCATTAGGAACAAGGAATGATATGATACCATTTCATGTAGTAATTCTTTAAAGAACTGCATCCGGAGGCAGAACACATTTGGGAGATAAAGGAGTGAGTAACCATAACAATAGGAGAGAACAAGAATCCAACACTGCTCTCTCAGATGAGAGAAGAAATAGGACAACTTCACAATAGCAAATATTATTGCTAAGGAATAACACAAAGGAAACCAATGAGAGTATTGACTTTCAAGTCAACAGTTTGCATTTTCTATGTTTAAATTACTTCTTTTGTTGGCTTTGTTTTCTTATAACTTATAAATTTGGCCCATAAACAACAAAGAATAAAGACTTACGTGTCAACTGAAATAAGTTCCTTTTCTTCACTGCCAGAAGCATAGTCCCAAACTGCTTCAGTAATTCCGATGTAATAATGCTTTTCTCTTGTCCAAGCTAAGGAACTATGCAAAAATAAAAGTGCACTAAGCAGCAAAAACTTCATGTTTCTTCCTCTTGGAGCCCGCGATGCAATAAAGTGAAACCAGAAGCAAGCAATTTTATAAACAAGGCTTTATTTGCTTGATTGACACAATTTAATGTTGCACAAGAGTAAATAATTTCATTAAAGCAAATAGCGTTTTCCAGCTCAGATTGGTTCTGGTAAACCACGAAGGGGAAAAAAAGCAAAACAAAAACAGTCCCCCGTGGCCGGCCAGGGTTCTCTAACTACAAAAGAATGCCATCAGTTTGTGTTGGACATGCGCAGCACACAAACTCTGCATTTTCTCCCATTCACCCTGTGAATTCCAGGAGGGCACAGGACATCTCTAAATGCTCTCTTTGTTCTTCTAGCAATCCCAGGCACTACAGCACCTCCCTCAGAGCCAGTTTTTAAAAAGCCAAGATAAAATGAACCAAAACATGTCGTTGCTAACTATTTTAGAAAACTAACAAAAACTTACTTGTCATTTAAAGATAGGAAACATATTTTTCACATTGTAAAAGTAGTCAATAAAAATTTCATCTTGAAATTATTTTTCACTGTGTGTTATAGACATTTTACCAAGTTGTTATGGATTGCTAGGTAGAGATTAAAAGCAGAACATACCAGGAATTGATAATTTTGTTTGAATTATAAAAGAAATCAGTCATAAACCAAATAAGCTAGGCATGATGGTGTGTGCTTGTGGTCCCAGTTACTGGAGAAGCTGGCGCATGGCAATCTGTTCAGCCAAGGGTTTTAATACCAGTCTGTACAATGTAGTAATTCTCTCTCTCTCTCTCTCTCTCTCTCTCTCTCTCTCTCTCTCTCTCTCTCTCTCTCTGTGTGTGTGTGTGTGTGTGTGTGTGTGTGTGTGTGTGTGTATGTGTGTGTGTGAGAGAGAGGGGGGGATTGAGTAAAGAAGGAAGAGGAGGAGACTAAGAGTAAGAATCAGTAGCAAGAAAGGGAAAGAGGTAGGAAAGAGAAAGAAAGGAAAAGAAAAACATATTAGCCACAAAGAAGCCTGTTTTCAAAGGCAAAGAATGATTTTACTCAACTGGAAAAAAAAACTTCATTTATTAACCTAGCATTTCCCTTTGTGTGTGAGAGCTTTAAAGTGAAAGACTTTTGCTTAGAACCCTGTTTAGCTGTGACATGTATCTAAATGTATGGCTTTTTTCCCCCTAAAGTCAAATGCAGTCCTGACGACAGCAGTTAGCATTTTGTGCAATAACGCTATTATTGTTATTATTGTTTTCTTCTAGGACACAGCATAGCATTAAAGCTATTTGCTGAAAGAGACTGGCATCAGAGCAGGTACCCTTACTTAACAAATACTGAATGAGCTCCATTCGTGTGCATTTCTGTCCTCAGTGGGCAAACAGCAGTGAATAAAATTCCATGTAGCATACATTCCATTTAGAAGAAACTAACACATGTTGGTTTCATGTTTATAAACATATGAAAAATGAAGAACACAATGTCAGTAATAAATTATACAGGGATAAATCAGGGAAGAAGTATAATGAGTACTAGAAAAAAATGGCAGGATAAAGTTCAAATCAGATGCTGTCAAAAATCTTAACCTTAGCGTAAGTTTCCTCATTCGTAAGGGTCAGCCTCAAAGGAATTATCCAGATCAATTGAAAAGATTTTGCAAGCTACTAACAACACAACAGCGTGTGTGTGTGTGTGTGTGTGTGTGTGTGTTTGTGTGTGCGTGTGTGTGTGTGTGTGTGTGTTGATGGGGTTGAACACAGGGATTTATGCATCCTTATGTATAACAAGCAAGTATACTACTACTGAGCTATCCTAGCTAGTAATAATCTTGACTACATGACTTGATACAGAAAACTGAATTATAGGAGGCAAGGTAGCCCAAGCCTCTTTCTGGAGTTTCCCTAAAAAACTTTTCCTTCATATGCACAAAGAGGACAAGAGTATGTCTGAAATTTTGTCCAGATTTCACTGGTCAAGCTCCAAGCTTTGTAAGAAACTTTTCCCCAAAAGGCCCTTTCAGATGATTTAGAAGGTGTCTTCTAACAGTTCATTCTCTAGAGAGGTATGCTTCTGACTGACATGAAGCCATTACTTTATCTTACTTGTCTACATGTTTAAATTTACTGTGGGTTTAAGAAGGCCAGAGCAGCCATCTCCACAGTGCCTAATCCATCAACTAATAAATAAATAGGATCATATAGGCTCCAGAGGAGCCCTATACCTATAGGACCCTTCACAGTGATGGTGGAATTAAATGATTAAACACTAACCCTAACCCTAGTTGGTTCTAGTGAGTCATACACACACACACACACACACACACACACACACACATACACACACACACACACACACACACACACATATTAGGAGAAATCATTAAGCTTGAATTATTGTTCCATTTTATGTCGATTATTTTTCCCACTGATAGCATGTGGCTTGCTGTGTGGCAGAAAGTGGGGAGAATCGCATAAGCTTTAGGGCTACTTACATAAGAAGGAAAAGTTCTAAGCACCAGCTGTTTGCAGAGGCATTAAACACTATCACTCCCCAGAGCAGTTCCAGAGTTGATATGTAAAAGGAAACTTTGGATAATAGTGTAGTTGAGTTTTCTCTGCACTCAAAAAGTACAGCACAACAATATAGATCGAGCTGACCACAAATGTGAGCAGGAGTATAATAGGGAACTGAACAAACGCAGGACAAAGCAAAATCGGCATCCCAAGCCTCAGACATCAGGTGTGTAAGCTAACTGCTTGGTGATGTCAGTACAAGTTGTATGGCAAAAGTTTCAATCATTTCTCACAGGTTCTTTTTCATTGTCTTGAAGATTTGTGGACAGAGGGAGTCTCCTCTGTATTCAGCATCAAGATTCGAAGTTGATAATGGTTAAAACCAAGGGGGAAGACTCTCTTACCAATCCCCCTTTGGTTTGTTTCAGTCAGGCTGAAATTTCTCTGAGCCTCCAATATTTCTGTTCATATTTTTTGTGGGTCTAGTAAGAACTGTTAACCTCTGTGCCAAGAGAATTACTAAGTGACGAGTTAGCAGTAAGGGCTGTCCTTTGTTCTGACAGCAGGAGATTTAGTACAAAAGAACAGGGCATTTCTCCCAGAGCAGTCTCACCATCACCCTGCTGACTTTTACAGAGGAAGTTGTGCAACTCTGGAATTTTATCAGTGGTGGGCCACCTACAAAACTTTCATTATGGGTACACAATGTTAGCCCAGCACTGTGTGAGCACTGCCAAGATTTTCTGTTCCACTGACCGTTTCATGGCTATTTAGGGATGGAGTTCCCAGAAGACTCTTGATTGCTTCATACCCCTTTGAATGCCGAGTGATAGGTCATGGCCCTGTCTGTCCGTTCTGGCAAGCAAAGCCCTCACAGTGGAGAAGCAAAGTCTTGTTGGTGGCCAAAACTAACAGTACAATGTAAAACAAAAGGAGCCTTTTTATTTCTGAGTAGTAGAAGGGAATCAATTTATTTTTCATTTTCATTTTCTTATTACTTTGAACGATAAGACACAGTGAACAAAACTTCAAAGACCAAAGTGGGTGAGTTTGTGTTGTTGTCATGTTTGTTTTTTAAGACAGAGTCTCACTCACTCACAACCAGAGTCTCAGGTTGGTGTGGCACTCACTAGCTTTGAACTATTGTGAACCCTTCCTTCTCAATCTCCTAAGCACTGGGATTACAGGAAGGAGTGACTCTCTGACTAAAGACTTTTCTTGAGGTTAGGGGATGCGAGGCAGGTTCTTATTATGTAACTTTGGATGGCCTGGAAATTTCTGTATAGACTGGGCTGACCTCAAATTCATAACATTGTGTTTGCCTCCTCTGTCTCTGCCTCCCAGTTGATTGGAATACAAGCAGGAATGACCACTAATTATCCACTGACAAATAGAGTTTTTTTTTTTAAGAATAGAAATGGGTCCTTTAGACTTGGTTACCTCAAATGTCAGTGAAAAATATGAAATATTCTTGATCTCAACATATCTAACTCCATTTCTCTTGGCTTCTGCTCTATGATGGGATGATAAGATTCTCCAAAGTTCACAAAAATTGCTTCGTGCTAGAACTTAATTTGTTAAAAGAAATGCCAGAGCCCCTCAAGTTTTGAAGAGCTTATTGATGCTCACAGTTCCCCCCTTGAAACAAGAAGACAGAATGCTACACAGGGTCATGCAGGGAAAGTCCTGAGGCTGATCAAAAGAAAGGAGTAGAGGTAAAGAGAAACATAGATCGCTGCCCTTTACTGGCAATACAAGGCAAACAGTTTAGGATTGGCTTGAAAAAAAAAAGTACATTTCATTGAAGGGCAGAGGTGCTGTCCATCTGTCTAGTATCTTGCCCTCTGATAAGTTTGGATGGAGAAAACAGTGTCTTAGCAATCAAACAGACCTTTAGGAGAATGTGAAAGGCCTATTTGCCAGGAAGTTCTTTATTAACCCTATGAGTTACCTTGCTTTGGAAAGGTTGTATTTCTCTGCTCCGAAAAGTCTTCCCTCCCCAAAATTTTATAGCACCATAAAATATGAAAATTATACAAACCAGTATATACTTCTTTTATTATTATTATTATTCTTTTCTTTATTTTACAATCCAGTTGTTGCCCCCCTCCCGGTCTGCCCTCCCGTAGTTCCTCATTCCATTTCTCCTCCTCTTTCTCCAAGAGGATGTCCCCCATATCCCTCTGAGGCCTCCCAACTCCCTAGGGCCTCAAGACTCTTGAGGATTAGGCGCTTCTTTTCTCACTGAGGTCAGACCAGGGAGTTCTCCAATGTATATGTGTTGGGGGCCTTGGGCCACCTCATGTATGCTGCCTGGTTGGTGGCTCAGTGTCTGAGAGATCTCAAGGGTTTAGGTTAGTTGAGACTGCTGATCTTCCTGTGGGGTTTCCCTGTTCCTCAGCTTCTCCCGTAATTCCCTAATTCAACCACAGGAGTCCCCGATTTTAGTCCAATGGTTGGGTATACATGTCTGCATCTGTCTCAGCATAGAAGTAATGTGTATCTGACTGTCCCCTTCATTGGATCAAACTTGTTTTGTATTAAATCATAAGTATTTGGACTAATATTTGACATATCAGTTTAATCAATACTGAAAAAAATGTTAACTACCATAATAGTCACTTTTCTTGAATTATCCCTATAAAGCTCTATGCCAAGAATCATATAAATTCTATCATCTAATCCTTATACAACTGTTTAGGTAAATATATTATTGCTATTGCCACTGTAATAAATTGCCATGCACTTAGTATTCTAATAACATAAATTTGCCTCATACTTTCATATGTCTGAAGCACAAATCACTGGGTGAAAATTGAGACTCAAGCAAGCTACATACCTTCTGTGGGGTTATGGCAAGAATCCGTCACTTTCTTGGTGGTCATGGACTCTAAGTTTGTGTCGTCCTTAAGTTTCTAAGTATGGAGCCATCCACTGGTGGGTTGTTCTCCTAACAAGAGCAATACCCTTAAAGAAAAGTTTTCTGTCACTCCTCTGAAGACATCAATTGTCCATAGTTCCTCAGTGTCTTGGTTACTGTTTTATTGTGGTGAAGAGATACCATGACCAAGGAAACGTATAAAATAAAATATGTAATTGGGGACTTACAGTTTTAGAGTGTCAGTCCAGTTCTTTCAAGGTGGAGAACATGGATGGTAGGCAGACAGTTTTGGCACTGGAACAGTAGCTAAGAGCTCACATCTGATCCAGAATTTTCAGGAAGAGAAAGGAAAATACAAAGAGAAACAGAGCTACTGGGGCTGGGTTGGGCTTTTGAAACCTTAAAGCCCACCACTACTGACAATCTCTTCCAACAAGGCCACACCTCCTAGTCCTTCCTACACAATCCACTAGGGACCACATATTCAAATACATAGGTCTCTGGGGCCATTCTCATTCAAATCACCATACTCAGGTGTAGGGCTTATAGCCGTCCCCACTCCATGCTAGAATGTTGAATGTCTTTGTCATTTGCAGGCAGTCATAGATGCTGTGAGATTCCGAATACAGTGGTTTTACCATGTCTGCAAGACACTGTTTCATTCCATTTCTTCGTGACTTTTGGCTTTATGAAGCTCTCCACTTCCTCTTTTATAGCTGTTTCTAAACCTTGGGTATGAGAGTACAGATGTTCAGTTTGTGGCCGAACAGACCACAGATAGTTCTGCATTAACAATCATGTACTACAAAAAAAAAATTCTCTGACAATGTCAGGAAGCTTTTCTAATCTATGAGTAGTTAGATATGGGTACTATGTTCATTCAGTAAAATAATAGAAATAGGATAACCCCTGTGTCCTAGAGCTTCCTAGCCCTGATTTCATAATCAGACTTATAGTTCCTTTTGTGGAGAGGGTATTAAATCCAGCCGAAAGGTGGTTAGTCACCTCTATAATATTCATGTCATTATACACTAATAGCCATGGACATATCTTTCCATGGAATTCATTATTGCAATTCATGGTGTTCACAGACGAGTAATAATACTATTGATGTTTCCCCACACACACCCATGAACAGCACTTACCACTGCTGTCAAAGCTACCAAAGAGAGGAAGAACTTCCTGACAGTACTTGATTTCTCCATATCCTGTAACCATGTGTGTGATGTCTTATTATCTTACTAGTATTAAGGTCTTCCTATCACGTTCTGATAGTAACCTAGAGCAAGGGTAATAATCTATATTACTTTGGAGGTGTCTAGCACACCTTTAAATAACAACTTGAGGTGAGGTATACCACACCAGAAACTGGGTTTTTTATTTGACAACCTGTGAATTTTGAGCATAATTACTTGTGTAAACTAATGTCTCATTAAAATTTTATTGCTATGGAGAGACACCATCACCAAGGCAACTATTATAAAGAAAAACATTTAATCAGGGCTGGCTTACAGTTTTGGAGGTTTAGTCCATTACCATCAGAGCAAGAAGCAAGGCAGCATACAGGCAGACATGGTGCTAGACGAGCTGAGAGTCCTGTATCTTGATCTGAAGACAGCCAGGAGGAGACTATGTTTTTGTGCTGGCCAGAACCTAAGCATAGTACACCTTAAAGCTCAACTACCTAGTGACACACATCCTCCAGAAAGGCCACACCTCCTCACAGTGCCACTCCCTATGGTCAAGCATTCGAACGCATGAAATCGATGGTGGGCATTCCCATTCAAACTGCCACATTACACTTCCTTGTCCCCATGGGCTTGTAATAACATAATGTGAAAAAGCATTCAATCCAACTTCAAATGTCCCCATAACAGTCTATAATGGTCACAAACTTGTTTAAAGGTCTGAGGTTCAAAGTCTACTTTGATATTCATGAAATCTTTTAACTGCAATCCTTTGTAAAATCAAAATTAAAAAAATAGATTACATGCTGCCAACATAGGGTATCCAAAATGGAGGAAAGCGAGCGTAGCGAGATAATGCTTCACCGCAGAATGATGAAAACTCAGCTAGGAACACTGCAGTTCCATGTTTGACGTCATGATATTCTGTAGATGTTCAGTTCCTTTCAGCTTTGTTGACTGCACCACATCTCTTTCTCTTGGGCTGGTTACATTCCCTTTAGCAGCTTTCCTCTGCAGATATCACATGGCTTTGGCATTTCTAGCCTCTTGGGGTTTCCAAGGCAACCCAAACTTCGCTTTCACAGCTTCACACAATAGCCTGTCTGGGCTTCCATGTACTGACACCCCCGCCATATATGCCTGACCTCAATGACTTTCCGTAGTCATTGAGGAAGATTCCATAACCCCTTTCTGTAGGTTGATGTTTATATGCAGGTGAGGGCTGGCATGAGTTATGTCAGAGGCCATCATTGAACAGGAAAAAGAAAGGTGGGGACAAAGTTTTTCTAAGGTGAGAGAGAAGAGGAAAAAGAAGGAAAAGAACCAAGGTGGAGGTAGGAAAGAAGAACCCAGATCCACATGTGGTCTTAAGTGCCCACAGGGATATTTCTTAAGGGATGGATTTCTATAGGTTAATTTATCTTATCTAGGTGGGCACTTTATATATTTATCATTTGGTTGTAAGTTTATTGTATAGACATATTGTGGATTGAGAATTTAACATATAAATCTGATTGCTAAATTACAGCTTATGGAGCCTTGACTTTAATGGGTTACTGGGAATTTATATTATAACTATACTATAACTACCAGGGGGCAGTTGCTGGGAGTGTGGGCAGAATCCACAATAGGCCAGTTGCTGCTGGACCTCTAGTGTCCTGATTTTACTGGGTAGCTGGGACTAGAGAGTTCCCGTTAGGCAGAGAGACAGTCAGGAGAGGGCAGCTACCAATGGGGGCTGAGAGACTGCCAGGGCTAGAGGATAGCTAGAGGTAATATGGCATGGTGCCACACTGGAACCAGCCACCGCTGAGAGGAAGTTACCCCACAGATGCCACTTGTGGCTAGTGCCATGGTGCCGGCACTAGCATGGGATAAAAGATTCCATTTTTTAATAATTACTGCAGCACCTTTCTTCTATCCTTGACTCTAAAGCCAAAACAATGTGGCCAAAGCTATCAAGTTTTGCTGCTTTCTGGGTCTGGGACATAGTCCTGTCTCACAGTGGCATACTCACCAGCTTTCTGTTTTCAGTGGCTTCCTTTATTGACTTAAGTTGGCCCTCCTAGAACTTGCCCTGTAGTCCAGGCTGCCCTTAACTTAGAGAGCTGCATGCCTTTGTCCCCTGACTGCTGGTATTAAAGGGGTGCACCACCAAGCCTGGACCTAAGCTGTTCTGTAACTACTTTTCACAATATGGAAGGTTATCAGGGTGGAGTCTTACCTTGAGGTCACTACTTCTTTTATCCCACTTCTTAATCTATTTATTCTCTTTAACATGAGACTTAGCTCCATTCCACTCTTTGATGCCCTCCTTTGCCTGAATCTGTACATTTTGTATTTTTTTTCTTCCCCAATTTGCTTCTTTTCATTAAAACACCCTTTATAAAAGTCAACAATAGTAACCACACAACAGACTTTGCTAGGATGATTTTAGATTTCCTTTGATAATGCAATTAACCTAAATCTCTTCACTTTAGCTTTACAAAGATACTTCATACAAAGGAAAAAATCAGTCACATTCTTCACCAAAATATCACAGTAACAATCTCTAGGTATCATACTAAATTGTTCTCTGAATCCTCTTGAGTCAGACTCCCATAGTTCAAATCACACACAGTACCACTATCTTCCACATTCCTACTAGGATGGCCCGTGAAACTCTACATAAATCATCTAACTACTTTTGTAACCCAAAATCCCAAGGTCCACATTCCTCTAAACAAATGCATGCCTTTTGGTCAGCCGTATCACATCAATACCCCAACACCTGGTACCAACTTCTGCCTTAGTTAGGGTTTCCATTGCTGTGTGGAGACACCATACCACGGCAATTCTTATAAAGGGAAACATTTAATTGAAGCTGGCTTACAGTTTCAGAGGTTTAGTCCATTATCATCATGGCAAGACGCATGGTGGCAAGCAGCAGACATGCTGCGAGCGAAGAGCTGACAGTTCTAATCTTGATCCCCAGGCAGCAGAAGGAGACTGTTATACTGGGTATACCTTGAGCAGAAGAGACCTCAAAGTTAGCCTCCACAGTGACACATTTTCTCCAAAAAGGCTACACCTCCTAATATTTCCAAGCATTCAAACACATGAATTCATGGAGCCATTCTTATTCAGACCTCTACAAGAACTTTGGATTAGAAAATCAGTTGAATTCTTTAAGTGGGGTTTAATGGGCTTCCCCCAGTAGGACCATGAAAGACAGTGGTGCTGACAGTAATTTGAATTGTGAGGGCCTGGGTCAAGAGGTTTCAGAGGTTAAAACTGCTGGTATGTGGCATAGAAACTATTCTTGTGATATTATGGTGAAGAATGTGACTTTTTGTCCTTGTCTGAAAAGTCTGCCTGGGCTAAAGTCAAGAGTTTTGGATTAATTCTGTTAGCAGAAGAAATCTGAAAACAGATAATTATAGACTTTATTGTATGGTTATTAATTTCACTCTTATGAAGATCTATAATGAAAAGGAGCAAGCTGAGCAGAAAAAAATAGAATATTTACAATTTGAGAAGAAAAGGTGTACCAGGAAGTAAAATATAGTTGCATATTGTCTTCAAGGAGAAAAACAAATTAAAGAAATACCTGATGTTAAATGAATTAAATGGATTAAAGGAGTGGTGATCTCAGAGCAAGATTCCACCCAGCTAAGCATCCAATTTGTGAAAGGGGACTAAGAAAAGCTCAGAGTCAGCCATTATGGATATGCCTTTAATCCCAGCACTCCAAAGGATCTCTAAGTTCAAGGCCAGCCTGATCTACAGAAGTGAGTTTTAAAACATCCAATCTTAGGCAGTGAAGAAAACCATTAAAACCAGAAAACAGGCAAAGATATAATTGAACAAGGGGGCCATAATCCAGCCCCAGAAAACAGTAGAACTTGGCAGCTTTGGTCACTTTGTTTTGGCTTTAGAGTTGTTATAGGGTCTGCCTATATCCAGCACAACTCAAACAACAGGTCAATACAGGAAACCAAAAATGCATTATAGTCAAGACATTATTAATCCACCATGGATGCAGAACAGATTCAGGAGATAAACTACAACCCTGAACCAAAACGTTACAGAGCTTTTAAAATTGAAAACAACAAACATCTATGTCAAGTTACAATTACATTTTTCCACCAATCAGAATTCAGGGATAGGAAAATTTCCTAGGGACATTGCTTTATATGGTACTGTTGGGAGCAGAATAAAGGAACTTGTCTTAAGTACTGCCATTTTGATGTCAGACTCCAATTTACCTCCCTCTCTGAACAGCAGTATTTCCCAAAACATTCCGTTACCAATATCCTCTCTAAAAAACCATAGTTAACCCAAACATAATGCTTGTTCCTAACAACAGTAAGAACAAATGAATTTGATTGGTTGGGCAGAAACATTTACATTCAATGTCAGTTGACACTGATGGAACAGTTGGGAAAATTCTAATGCCTGAGTTCTGATTGGTAAAAATTATAACTGTAATGTGGCCCAGATGCATGTGGCTTTTGTGCTTACAAACCCTGCTTCTGCCCCTACTTGGTGCTGCCAGAAGAAACAAGGCTCCCGAGTACTTGTCTGGTGGTCCAGATTGATCAGTGACTCTGCTTATGGTGGGAATAATAAAAGATTTTGCTGTTTCACAAGCCCACAGGTATTTTGTCTTTCTTTCCCTGTGGAGCCCAGTGGACATAGTATGATACAATACCTATCCTGTTTGGTGTGTCATTGGTTTGCTCGTTCATGTCTCAACTTGCCAACCAGGATATCAGGTCTCTCTCTCTCTCTCTCTCTCTCTCTCTCTCTCTCTCTCTCTCTCTCTCTCCAAAGCAGGATGTCAGTTACTCAGGGAGTTCTTGGGAACTTAAACTTTATTTAAATTCTATCAAAATGGAAGTTTTACTCAATGGCTTCAGTTTGGTTTCTTCCCATAGAGTCAAGGATAGAAGAGAGGTGTTCTAGAATCTAAGGAAAGTCACTAAAGCCAGGTGTGTGGGCTGGGTGTCCCTTTCATATTGGCACCAGAGGCCATTGTGACACTGAAGCCTGGATTGTCTAGCAGACCCCAAGCACTGGGGTATATTCCAAAGACAACTGCTTACAGGAAGTAGAACTAGAGGAAATGTGTTGCAGTCAACAAAAGGAGTTGAAGATCTGAAGAACATTTTGACGTCAGACATGGGGATGCAGTGTTTGGAGTTTATCCAGCTGGTTTTCCTATTTGCTTTGGTCTGGTATTTTTTATTTTTAATATGTTTCTTTTGAGAACTGTAATATATATCCTATGTCATTGACTTTTGGAAGTATGTGATCTGCTTTTTCATTTTGACTTTTATCAGGAATTACAGTTAAGAGCTTGCAGGAATCTCAGAAGAAATTTTGAACTTTGGACTTTTAAGCAAGTCTGAGACTGTTAAAGACTGTGGGAATTTTTGAAGTTGTACTAAATGCATTTTGTGTTATGATATGTCTATAAGCCTATGAGGGGCAGGGAGTGGAAGGTAGTAGTTTGAATAAAGTGGTCTCCATAGATTCATGTGGAATGGCATTATTAGAAGGTGTTGTTGGAGTTGGCCTTATTGGAATAGGTATGGTGTTATGAGAGGAAGTGTATCACTGTAGGGATAGGCTATATATAGGATGTAGCTATGCTCAGTGTGGCACAGTCTCCTTCAGCTGTCTGTGGATCAAGATGAAGAACTCTCAGCTCCTTTTCCAGCCTGTATGCCACCATGCTTATTGCCATGATGTTAATGGACTGAATCTCTGAAACTATAACCTAGCCTCAATTAAATGTTTCCATTTATAAAATTTGTCACGACCATGGTGTCTCTTCAGAGCAATAAACCCTTAAGACAGGTTGATTGCTGCATGTAGACTTTTGCTACCTGACCTATGCTCCAGGAATGGTACATGCCACCAGCCCTTGCCCAGCTTCCTCTGAGTCCATAGATAAAACACACACACACACAGTTGTTTATTTTCAACTTACCTTCTTGGCACAATTTCTGGGCGCTACTATTTCCCACCTAGAAAATGTGCCCTTATCATTACTCTTAACTCCAAACCTCCTACCTGCCCTAAACTTTAGTGGCTAGTCCCATTTAGTCTCTGCTAAACATCTCTGACCTCTGGTCTATAACAGCAGCCACACCACACCACTCCTCACAATGCTGTCTGGCTTGTTCTTCTCCCTCCAAATCATGGCAAGCTCCCTTCTCCTCCCTTGCAACTCCCTTTTCCTCCAAAGACCTGGAAGATTTGCCTGAACCTTCTGCCCAGAAGTTGGTCCATGGCTTTCTTTACTGACAGATCAAGAACCAATTGGTGAACAGGACTTTAGCATCAAAACTGCCGCTACAATTGATAACCATTTTCAAGACACCAGCGAATATTCAGTAGATACCTAGACCCCACCACCACTGAGAAAAGGTGGCTTTTGGCAATGATCTGGGATACACCTGAAAACAAGGATAGAAACCTCAAAGGACTGCTCCATGGTGTCCAGGAGCTGCTGAGAGTAAAAGCACAGTACCATATCACATTGGGGTAGCTAAATTTAACCTCAAGGTGGAGAGACTTGCAGTGACATTGAGATGGGATTGAGATCTGGTGGCAGGAGGCTTTTGTACTATGCATAAGATCATTCTTTTTGACACCCGCGGATCCCGTCCGGCAGCAGCTCTCTGCTCCCAGACCCCGTGAGAGAGAGAGACCCAAACGCCTGGTCAGGTGGGCACTCCTGAGGCTGCAGAGCGGAAGAGACCACCAACACTGCTCACCCCTGCCCACATCCCTGGCCCAAGAGGAAACTGTATAAGGCCTCTGGGCTCCCGTGGGGGAGGGCCCAGGAGCGGCAGGAACCCTGCCTGAGACACCCCCGGAACCTGAAGGAAACAGACCGGATAAACAGTTCTCTGCACCCAAATCCCGTGGGAGGGAGAGCTAAACCTTCAGAGAGGCAGACAAGCCTGGGAAACCAGAAGAGACTGCTCTCTGCACACACATCTCGGACGCCAGAGGAAAAAGCCAAAGACCATCTGGAACCCTGGTGCACCGAAGGTCCCGGAAGGGGCGGCACAGGTCTTCCTGGTTGCTGCCGCTGCAGAGAGCCCGTGGGCAGCACCCCACGAGCGAACTTGAGCCTCGGGACCACAGGTAAGACAACTTATCTGCTGCAAGAAAGCTGCCTGGTGAACTCAAGACACAGGCCCACAGGAACAGCTGAAGACCTGTAGAGAGGAAAAACTACACGCCCGAAAGCAGAACACTCTGTCCCCATAACTGACTGAAAGAGAGGAAAACAGGTCTACAGCACTCCTGACACACAGGCTTATAGGACAGTCTAGCCACTGTCAGAAATAGTAGAACAAAGTAACACTAGAGATAATCTGATGGCGAGAGGCAAGCGCAGGAACCCAAGCAACAGAAACCAAGACTACATGGCACCATCGGAGCCCAATTCTCCCATCAAAACAAACATGGAATATCCAAACACACCAGAAAAGCAAGATCTAGTTCCAAAATCATTTTTGATCATGATGCTGGAGGACTTGAAGAAAGACGTGAAGAACTCCCTTAGAGAACAAGTAGAAGCCTACAGAGAGGAATCGCAAAAATCCCTGAAAGAATTCCAGGAAAACATAAATAAACAACTAGAAGCCCATAGAGAGGAGACACAAAAATCCCTGAAAGAATTCCAGGAAAACACAATCAAACAGTTGAAGGAATTAAAAATGGAAATAGAAGCAATCAAGAAAGAACACATGGAAACAACCCTGGATATAGAAAACCAAAAGAAGAGACAAGGAGCTGTGGATACAAGCTTCACCAACAGAATACAAGAGATGGAAGAGAGAATCTCAGGAGCAGAAGATTCCATAGAAATCATTGACTCAACTGTCAAAGATAATGTAAAGCAGAAAAAGCTACTGGTCCAAAACATAAAGGAAATCCAGGACTCAATGAGAAGATCAAACCTAAGGATAATAGGTATAGAAGAGAGTGAAGACTCCCAGCTCAAAGGACCAGTAAATATCTTCAACAAAATCATAGAAGAAAACTTCCCTAACCTAAAAAAAGAGATACCCATAGACATACAAGAAGCCTACAGAACTCCAAATAGATTGGACCAGAAAAGAAACACCTCCCATCACATAATAGTCAAAACACCAAACGCACAAAATAAAGAAAGAATATTAAAAGCAGTAAGGGAAAAAGGTCAAGTAACATATAAAGGCAGACCTATCAGAATCACACCAGACTTCTCGCCAGAGACTACGAAGGTCAGAATATCCTGGACTGATGTCATACAGACCCTAAGAGAACACAAATGCCAGCCCAGGTTACTGTATCCAGCAAAACTCTCAATTAACATTGATGGAGAAACCAAGATATTCCATGACAAAACCAAATTTACACAATATCTTTCTACAAATCCAGCCCTACAAAGGATAATAAATGGTAAAGCCCAACATAAGGAGGCAAGCTATACCCTAGAAGAAGCAAGAAACTAATCGTCTTGGCAACAAAACAAAGAGAATGAAAGCACACAAACATAACCTCACTTCCAAATATGAATATAACGGGAAGCAATAATCACTATTCCTTAATATCTCTCAATATCAATGGCCTCAACTCCCCAATAAAAAGACATAGATTAACAAACTGGATACGGAACGAGGACCCTGCATTCTGCTGCCTACAGGAAACACACCTCAGAGACAAAGACAGACACTACCTCAGAGTGAAAGGCTGGAAAACAACTTTCCAAGCAAATGGTCAGAAGAAGCAAGCTGGAGTAGCCATTCTAATATCAAATAAAATCAATTTTCAACTAAAAGTCATCAAAAAAGATAAGGAAGGACACTTCATATTCATCAAAGGAAAAATCCACCAAGATGAAGTCTCAATCCTAAATATCTATGCCCCAAATACAAGGGCACCTACATATGTAAAAGAAACCTTACTAAAGCTCAAAACACACATTGCACCTCACACAATAATAGTAGGAGATTTCAACACCCCACTCTCATCAATGGACAGATCATGGAAACAGAAATTAAACAGAGACATATACAGACTAAGAGAAGTTATGAACCAAATGGACTTAACAGATATTTATAGAACATTCTATCTAAAGCAAAAGGATATACATTCTTCTCAACTCCTCATGGTACGTTCTCCAAAACTGACCATATAATTGGTCAAAAAAACGGGCCTCAACAGGTACAGAAAGATAGAAATAATCCCATGCGTGCTATCAGACCACCACGGCCTAAAACTGGTCTTCAATAACAATAAGGGAAGAATGCCCACATATACGTGGAAATTGAACAATGCTCTACTCAATGATAACCTGGTCAAAGAAGAAATAAAGAAAGAAATTAAAAACTTTTTAGAATTTAATGAAAATGAAGGTACAACATACCCAAACTTATGGGACACAATGAAAGCTGTGCTAAGAGGAAAACTCATAGCGCTGAGTGCCTGCAGAAAGAAACAGGAAAGAGCATATGTCAGCAGCTTGACAGCACACCTAAAAGCTCTAGAACAAAAAGAAGCAAATACACCCAGGAGGAGTAGAAGGCAGGAAATAATCAAACTCAGAGCTGAAATCAACCAAGTAGAAACAAAAAGGACCATAGAAAGAATCAACAGAACCAAAAGTTGGTTCTTTGAGAAAATCAACAAGATAGATAAACCCTTAGCCAGACTAACGAGAGGACACAGAGAGTGCGTCCAAATTAACAAAATCAGAAATGAAAAGGGAGACATAACTACAGATTCCTAGGAAATTCAAAAAATCATCACATCTTACTATAAAAACCTATATTCAACAAAACTTGAAAATCTTCAGGAAATGGACAATTTCCTAGACAGATACCAGGTATCGAAGTTAAATCAGGAACAGATAAACCAGTTAAACAACCCCATAACTCCTAAGGAAATAGAAGCAGTCATTAAAGGTCTCCCAACCAAAAAGAGCCCAGGTCCAGACAGGTTTAGTGCAGAATTCTATCAAACCTTCATAGAAGACCTTATACCAATATTATCCAAACTATTCCACAAAATTGAAACAGATGGAGCCCTACCGAATTCCTTCTAGGAAGCCACAATTACTCTTATACCTAAACCACACAAAGACCCAACAAAGAAAGAGAACTTCAGACCAATTTCCCTTATGAATATCGACGCAAAAATACTCAATAAAATTCTGGCAAACCGAATTCAAGAGCACATCAAAACAATCGTCCACCATGATCAAGTAGGCTTCATCCCAGGCATGCAGGGATGGTTTAATATACGGAAAACCATCAACGTGATCCATCATATAAACAAACTGAAAGAACAGAACCACATGATCATTTCATTAGATGCTGAGAAAGCATTTGACAAAATTCAACACCCCTTCATGATAAAAGTCCTGGAAAGAATAGGAATTCAAGGCCCATACCTAAACATAGTAAAAGCCATATACAGCAAACCAGTTGCTAACATTAAACTAAATGGAGAGAAACTTGAAGCAATCCCACTAAAATCAGGGACAAGACAAGGCTGCCCACTCTCTCCCTACTTATTCAATATAGTTCTTGAAGTTCTAGCCAGAGCAATCAGACAACAAAAGGAGATCAAGGGGATACAGATCGGAAAAGAAGAGGTCAAAATATCACTATTTGCAGACGACATGATAGTATATTTAAGTGATCCCAAAAGTTCCACCAGAGAACTACTAAAGCTGATAAACAACTTCAGCAAAGTGGATGGGTATAAAATTAACTCAAATAAATCAGTTGCCTTCCTCTATACAGAAGAGAAACAAGCCGGGAAAGAAATTAGGGAAACGACACCCTTCATAATAGACCCAAATAATATAAAGTACCTCGGTGTGACTTTAACCAAGCAAGTAAAAGATCTGTACAATAAGAACTTCAAGACACTGAGGAAAGAAATTGAAGAAGACCTCAGAAGATGGAAAGATCTCCCATGCTCATGGATTGGCAGGATTAATATAGTAAAAATGGCCATTTTACCAAAAGCAATCTACAGATTCAATGCAATCCCCATCAAAATACCAATCCAATTCTTCAAAGAGTTAGACAGAACAATTTGCAAATTCATCTGGAATAACAAAAAACCCAGGATAGCTAAAGCTATCCTCAACAATAAAAGGACTTCAGGGGGAATCACTATCCCTGAACTCAAGCAGTATTACAGAGCAATAGTGATAAAAACTGCATGGTATTGGTACAGAGACAGAAAGATAGACCAATGGAATAGAATTGAAGACCCAGAAATGAACCCCCACACCTATGGTCACTTGATTTTTGACAAAGGAGCCAAAACCATCCAATGGAAAAAAGATAGCATTTTCAGCAAATGGTGCTGGTTCAACTGGAGGGCAACATGTAGAAGAATGCAGATCGATCCATGCTTATCACCCTGTACAAAGCTTAAGTCCAAGTGGATCAAGGACCTCCACATCAAACCAGACACACTCAAACTAATAGAAGAAAAACTAGGGAAGCATCTGGAACACATGGGCACTGGAAAAAATTTCCTGAACAAAACACCAATGGCTTATGCTCTAAGATCAAGAATCGACAAATGGGATCTCATAAAACTGCAAAGCTTCTGTAAGGCAAAGGACACTGTGGTTAGGACAAAACGGCAACCAACACATTGGGAAAAGATCTTTACCAATCCTACAACAGATAGAGGCCTTATATCCAAAATATACAAAGAACTCAAGAAGTTAGACCGCAGGGAAACAAATAACCCTATTAAAAAATGGGGTTCAGAGCTAAACAAAGAATTCACAGCTGAGGAATGCCGAATGGCTGAGAAACACCTAAAGAAATGTTCAACATCTTTAGTCATAAGGGAAATGCAAATCAAAACAACCCTGAGATTTCACCTCACACCAGTGAGAATGGCTAAGATCAAAAACTCAGGTGACAGCAGATGCTGGTGAGGATGTGGAGAAAGAGGAACACTCCTCCATTGTTGGTGGGATTGCAGACTGGTACAACCATTCTGGAAATCAGTCTGGAGGTTCCTCAGAAAATTGGACATTGAACTACCTGAGGATCCAGCTATACCTCTCTTGGGCATATACCCAAAAGATGCCTCAACATATAAAAGAGACACATGCTCCACTATGTTCATTGCAGCCTTTTTTATAATAGCCAGAAACTGGAAAGAACCCAGATGCCCTTCAACAGAGGAATGGATACAGAAAATGTGGTACATCTACACAATGGAATATTACTCAGCTATCAAAAACAACGAGTTTATGAAATTCGTAGGCAAATGGTTGGAACTGGAAAATATCATCCTGAGTGAGCTAACCCAATCACAGAAAGACATACATGGTATGCACTCATTGATAAGTGGCTATTAGCCCAAATGCTTGAATTACCCTAGATCCCTAGAACAAACGAAACTCAAGACGGATGATCAAAATGTGAATGCTTCACTCCTTCTTTAAATGAGGAAAAAGAATACCCTTGGCAGGGAAGGGAGAGGCAAAGATTAAAACAGAGACTGAAGGAACACCCATTCAGAGCCTGCCCCACATGTGGCCCATACATATACAGCCACCCAATTAGACAAGATGGATGAAGCAAAGAAGTGCAGACCGACAGGAGCCGGATGTAGATCGCTCCTGAGAGACACAGCCAGAATACAGCAAATACAGAGGCGAATGCCAGCAGCAAACCACTGAACTGAGAATAGGTCCCCCGTTGAAGGAATCAGAGAAAGAACTGGAATAGCTTGAAGGTGCTCGAGACCCCAAAAGTACAACAATGTCAAGCAACCAGAGCTTCCAGGGACTAAGCCACTACCTAAAGACTATACATGGACTGACCCTGGACTCTGACCCCATAGGTAGCAATGAATATCCTAGTAAGAGCACCAGTGGAAGGGGAAGCCCTGGGTCCTGCTAAGACTGGACCCCCAGTGAACTAGACTATGGGGGGAGGGCGGCAATGGGGGGAGGGTTGGGAGGGGAACACCCATAAGGAAGGGGAGGGGGGAGGGGGATGTTTGTCCGGAAACGGGAAAGGGAATAACACTTGAAATGTATATAAGAAATACTCAAGTTAATAAAAAAATGCAGATTAAAATAATTAAAAGAAAAAAAAGATCATTCTTTTTTTTTTAATCTTTATTTTTTTTTAAACTCACTGTGCATCACAATTACAGCCCCCTCCGTCATCTCTTCCAATTTTTACCCTTACAAATCTCTCCTGCCATTGCCCTTCCCTTTCTTCTCTACAGGGAAGGGGAACTTCCTCATGAGTACTACCCCACTATGGGGCAACTAGTTCCAGCAGGTCTAGGCATATTCTTTTCCAGTAAGGCCCAAGTAGACAGTCCTGGTAGTGAGAAAGAAACAGAGAATGAGATATACTCCTACTCCACTGTTAGGAGACCCACATTAAGGCCAACCTGTACATTTGCTATAAATGTGTTTGGAGTCTAAGTCTATCTCCTGCATGCTCCCTGATTGGTAGCCCAGGCTCCGTAAGCCTCTATGGTCCCAGGTTAGTTGACTCTGTGGGTCTTTCTTGTGGTGTCCTTGACCCCTCTGACTTGCTTACTTCTATTCTCCATGAGACTCTCTGGGCTCTGCCTGATGTTTGGGTGTGGGCCTCTGCATCTTCCTCCATCTGCTGCTGGGTGGAGACTCTCAAGGGACAGTTTTGCTAGGTTCCTGTCTGCAAACATAGCAGAGTGTCAATAATAGTGTATCATGGCTATTGTTTGTCAACTTCACTTCATCTGTAATGAATTACAATCCAGAAGTGGAGGACACACCTGTGATCCAGATCTTGAGGCTGGAAGACAAAGGCTTCTGACACAGATCTTGATATGGACATCTTGAGGTGTAGTAGCCATAAAAACTTAGGCCCAGGCAAGGTAGTACACACCTTTAATCCCAGAAGACTGAAGCAAGCAGATCTCTGAATTCAAGGTCAACATGGGACAAAACAAGTTCCAGATCCAGGCATGGTGGTACACACCTTTAATCTGAGCCAAGCCTTCTGCTGAAGGCCTACTTAAGGACATTGGAAGAAGGAAGACTCACTCTTCTTTTCTTGTACCTACTTGCCAGCACATCTATTGGGACCTAGCTCTTCCGGATTCCAGTTTATACAGAAGACCAGCCTCATGGACTTAGCAACTACTAGATTTTTGACTTCCATTTACAGCTGTTCATTGTTGGGTTAGTTGGACTAAAGACTCCATTTGTCAGTGCCCCATGCCCGTACTGACAAGACTGTAAATCATTGCAATAATGTCCTTAATAGATAGAGACAACCAATATGTTCTGAGACTTTAGATAACCCTGACTAATGCATAGTATCAGGGGATAGTTCTTTCACATGGGATTGAAAGGTAAAAGTTTTAAAGTTGCCCCCCTAGACACAAAGTATAGAGAAGAAGTTAAAAAACAAAACAAAACAAAAAAAAAAAAAAAAAAAAACAGGTTAGGCCCCAGAATTGTATGTTCCAAGAAGCTCTCCTAGGGCAACTTCTAGGGTAACTACATTGGCCAGCTCAACAGCTTTCTCCCAGAAACTAGCTGACCATAAATCTTAGAGAACAATCTTGAGAAGCAGGAAGCAACTTCTCCTAGGAACTAGCGGACCATGAAGTTAAACAATCTGAGAAGCAGGATACAGCTTCTCCTAGGAAACAATCTTGGAAAACAGAGAGTTTTTCCTTGTGATTTTTCACTGTTATTCTACACACTTTCCAATGACGCCATCCCTGCCCCCTCGGGTTGTGGTTTCGCCCTTTAAATACCTCTTCTCCCAGTCTCTCGGGGTCGAATTTCACTGCCCCTGTATAGGATATGAGTCTCGACCCGAGTGCACTGGTTGCTATCGATAAACCTCATGTCCTCATGTGATTACAACAAGGACAGCCTTGTGTGAGTTCTTGGGGGTCGTGTCATCCCGAGACTTGAGTGAGGGTCTCCCCACTCCGGGGGTCTTTCAGGATGGGTCTCAAGTTGGGGCAGTCATTGGTTGGCTGTTCCCTTAGTCTCTTCTCCGTCTCTATTTTTACACATCTTATAGGCAAGACAACTTTTAGGTTGTAGGCTTTGTGGGTGGATTGATATCATCCTCTCTTATCTGAAAGTCCTACATGGCTACAGAAGGGGGCCACTTCAGTCTCTATATCCCGTTCTGGTAGGAATCTAAACTAGGGTCACCCCCATAGGCTTCCTGTATTATTTCCCATTCCAGGCCTCAAACTAGTCATCAGAAATGCCCCCGACACCCCAATGATTTCCATTCTCACTCCCAGCCCACTCTCATCCCCCTACCCCACAACTGATCACCATTACAGTTCCTCCCCTCACTTCCTCTCCTACCCCGTTCTCTCTCTCCATTTACATCTGACAACTATTTAGTTATAGGATCCCTCATAATTGGGGTCTGTGGAAAGCACTGGGTATAGAGTGTGGAGTGAGAGTCAGTGGGCCAATGTTGAAATCCAACTTTGCTACCCATTTATAAATACTAAGGGAAGCCCTTGGGATTGTTAATGTTTCATTCCATCCCACTGTAAAATGCATGTGGCACAGAATATTGTTCTATGAATATTAGATATATTGCTAAACTAGGCTACAAATTGTGATTGATAAGTCAAATACACTATAACTAGATTTTAACCATATTCTCATTTGTGTGAAGTTTTAAATTTATGTCCATGTTAACAACCTCAATTTCTATCCTTTTGCTTCAAATCACTATTGGCAGCAGAAAAGAAAGGAGAGGTCACATATAATGAGAGTTTGTTATGTGATCCTGCTGACTTATTATATAACACTATGCAACATGAAAAACTTTCATTCCAGAAAATAAAGTTTGAAAGGAATGAAATGTTTTTGTTACAGAACAGGAAGGAAAATAGTATACTCAGTAAGTTTTTG
Source organism: Rattus norvegicus (assembly GCF_021556685.1). Taxonomy (NCBI): domain Eukaryota; kingdom Metazoa; phylum Chordata; class Mammalia; order Rodentia; family Muridae; genus Rattus; species Rattus norvegicus. The sequence continues at coordinate 103,620,873 of NC_141535.1, read as the reverse complement.
TTCAAGCCAAATCATGCATTCTCATCTAATTTACCTTTACAATAGAGCTGAGAATTCTTTGTTTAGCTCTGTACCCCATTTTTAGTAGGGTTATTTGGTTCTCTGGAGTCTAACTTCTTGCGTTCTTTGTATTTTGGATATTAGCCCTCTATCAGATATAGGATTGGTAAAGATCTTTTCCCAATCTGTTGGTTGCTGTTTTGTCCAAAGGCCAGTGTCCTTTGTCTTACAGAAGCTTTGCAGTTTTATGAGGTCCCATTTGTTGGTTCTTGATCTTAGAACATCTGCCATTGGTGTTTTGTTCAGGAAATTTTCCCCAGTGTTCATGTGATTGAGACTCTTCCCCACTTTTTCTTCTATTAGTTTAATGTATCTGGTTTGATGTGGAGGTCCTCAATCCACTTGGACTTAAGCTTTGTACAGGGTGATAAGCATTAATCGATCTGCATTCTTCTACATGCTGACCTCCAGTTGAACCAGCACCATTTGTTGAAAATGCTATCTTTTCTACATTGGGTGGTTTTAGCTGCTTTATCAAAGATCAGATGACCATAGGTGTGTGGGTTCATTTCTGGGTCTTCAATTTTATTCCGCTGATCTACCCGCCTGTCTCTATACCAATAACATACATTTTCTATCACTATTGCTGTGTAATACTGCTTGAGGTCAGGGATGGTGGTTCCCCCAGAAGTTCTTTTATTGTTGAGTAGAGTTTTCGATATCCTGGGTTTTTTTGTTATTCCTAATGAATTTGCAAATTGTTGTTTCTAACTCTATGAAAAATTGAGTTGCAATTTTGATGAGGATTGCACTGAGTCTGTAGATTGCTTTCAGCAAAATGGCCATTTTTACTATATAATCCTGACAATCTATGAGCATGGGAGGTCTTTCCATCTTCTAAGATCTTCAATTTCTTTCTTCAGAGACTTGAAGTTCTTGTCATACAGATCTTTCTCTTGCTTGCTTAGAGTCACACTGAGGTATTTTATGCTATTTGGGACTATTGTGAAGGGTGTCATTTCCCTAATTTCTTTCTCAGCCTGTTTATCCTTTGAGTTAATTTTATGAGTTAATTTTATACCCGGCTACTTTGCTGAACTTGTTTATCAGGCTTAGTAGTTCTCTGGTGGAACTTTTGGGGTCACTTAAGTATACTATCATATCATCTACAAATAGTGATATTTTAGCTTCTTCCTTTCCAATGAGTATCCCTTTGACCTCCTTTCATTGATATTTTGACTTCTTCCCTTCCAATATGTATCCCTTTGACCTCTTTTATTGTCTGATTTCTCTGGCTAGGACTTCGAGTACTATAATGAATAAGTATGGAGAGAGTAGGCAGCCTTGTCTAGTCCCTGATTTTAGTGGGGTTGCTTCAAGTTTCTCTCCATTTAGTTTGATATTGGCTACTGGTTTGCTATATATTGCTTTTACTATTTTTACGTATGGGCCTCGAATTCCTGATCTTTCCAGGACTTTTATCATGAAGGAGTGTTGAATTTTGTCAAATGCTTTCTCAGCATCTAATGAAATGATCATGTGGCCTTTTCTTTGAGTTTGTTTATATAGTGTGTTACATTGATGAATTTCTGTTTGTTGAACCAACCCTGCATCCCTGGGATGAAGCTTACTTGGTCATGATGGATGATTGATTTGATATGTTCTTGGATTTGGTTTGTAAGAATTTTATTGAGTATTTTTGCGTCAATATTCATAAGGGAAATTGGTCTGAAGTTCTCTTTTTTTGTTAGGTCTTTGTGTGGTTTAGGCATAAGAGTAATTGTGGCTTCATAGAAGGAATTGTGTAGTGCTTTGTCTGTTTCTATTTTGTGGAGTAGCTTGAACAATATTGGTATGAGGTCTTCTATGAAGGTCTGATAGAATTCTGCACTAAACACATCTGGTCCTGGGCTTTTTTGGTTGGGAGACTTTTAATAACTGCTTCTATTGTCTTTTAGGAGTTATGGGACTGTTTAGATCATTTATCTGATCCTGATTTAACTTTGGTACCTGGTATCTGTCTAGAAAATTGTTCATTTCTTCCTGATTTTCCAGTTTTGTTGAATATAAGCTTTCATAGAAGGATCTGATAATTTTTTGAATTCCTTCTGATTCTGTTGTTATGTCTCCCTTTTCATTTCTGATTTTGTTAATTTGGATACACTTTCTGTATCCTCTGGTTAGACTGGCTAAGGGTTTGTCTATCTTGTTGATTTTCTTAAAGAACCAGCTCCTGGTTTTGTTGATTCTTTGTATAGTCCTTTTTGTTTCTACTTGGTTGATTTCAGTGAGTTTGATTTTTCCTGCCTTCTACTCCTCCTGGGTGTATTTGCCTCTTTTTGTTCTAGAGCTTTTAGGTGTGCTGTCAAGCTGATAATGTATGCTCTTTCCTGTTTCTTTCTGCAGGCACTCAGAGCTATGAGTTTTCATCTTATCACTGCTTTCATTGTGTTCCATAAGTTTGGGTATGTTGTGCCTTCATTTTCATTAAATTTTAAAAAGTCTTTAATTTCTTTATTTCTTCCTTGACCAAATTATCATTGAGTAGAGTGTTGTTAAACTTCCATATACATGTGGGCTTTTTATAGTTTTTTTTTTTAATGTCATTGAAGACCAGCCTTAATCCATGATGATCTGGGACTATTTCAATCTTCTTGTATCTGTTGAGGCCTGTTTTATGACCAAGTATATGTTCAATTTTGGAGAAAGTATCATGAGGTGCTGAGAAGAAGGTATATCCTTTTGTTTTAGGATGGAATGTTCTATAATTATCTGTTAAATCCATTTGGTTCATGACTTCTGTCAGTTTCTCTATGTCTCTGTTTAATTTCTGTTTCCATGATCTGTCCATCGATGAGAGTGGGGCATTGAAATCTCCTACTATTATCGTGTGAGGTGCAATGTGCGCTTTGAGCTTTAGTAAGGTTTCTTTTATAAATGTAGGTGCCCTTACATTTGGACTATAGATATTTAGGATTGAGAGTTCATCTTGGTGGATTTTTCCTGTGATGAATATGAAGTGTCCTTCCTTACCTTTTTGGATAACTTTTGGTTGAATGACAATTTTATTCGAGATTAGAATGGCTACTCTAGCTTGTTTCTTCCAGACCATTTGCTTAGAAAGTTGTTTTCCAGCCTTTTACTCTGAGATAGTGTCTGTCTTTGTCTCTGAGGTGTGTTTCCTGTATACAGAAAAATCGTGGGTCCTCTTAACATATCCAGTCTGTTACTCTATGTCTTTTTTTGGGGGGGAATTGAGTCCATTAATGTTAAGAGATGTTAAGGGATAGTGATTGTCATTTCCTTTTATTTTTGTTGTTAGAGGTGGAATTTTGTTTGTGTGGCTCTCTTCTTTTGGTTTTGTTGCAAGGAAATTACTTTCTTGCTTTTTCTATGTTATAGTTTTCCTCCTTGTGCTGGAGTTTTCCATCTATTATCCTTTGTAGTGTTGGATTTGTAGAAAGATATTGTGTAAATTTGGTTTTGTCATGGAATATCTTGGTTTCTCCATCTATGTTAATTGATTGTTTTGCTGGATATAATAGCCTGGGCTGGCATTTGTCTTCTCTTAGGGTCTGTATGACATCTGTCCAGAATCTTCTGGCTTTCATAGTCTCTGGTGAGATGTCTGGTCCAACTCTGATAGGTCTGCCCTTATATGTTACTTGACCCTTTTCCCTTACTGCTTTTAATATTCTTTGTTTTGTGTGGTTGGTGTTTTGACTATTATGTGATGGGAGGAATTTCTCTTCTGGCCCAATATATTTGAGTTCTGTAGGATTCTTGTACGTTTATGGGCATCTCTTTCTTTAAGTTAGGGAAGTTTTCTTCCATGATTTTGTTGAAGCTATTTACTGGCCCTTTAAGTTGGAAGTCTTCACTCTTTTCTATACCCATTATCCTTATGTTTGATCTTCTCATTGTGTCCTGGATTTCCCAGATTTTTTGGGCTAGGAGCCTTTTACATTTTACATTATGTTGTACAGTTATGTCAGTGTTTTCTATGGTATCTTCTGCCCCTGAGAGTTTCTCTTCTATCTCTTGTGTTCCGTTGCTGATGCTTGCATCTATGATTCCTTATCTCTTTCCTAGGTTTTCTATCTCCAGGGTTGTCTCTCTTTGTGCTTTCTTTATTTTTTCTCTCTCCATTTTTAAATCCCAAATGTTTTTCAATTCCTTCACCTGTGTGGTTGTGTTTTCCTGTAATTCTTTAACAGATTTTTGTGTTTCCTCTTTAAGGGCTTCTACTTGTCTACCCATGTTGTCCTATATTTCTTTAAGGGAATTATTTATGTCCTTCTTAAAGTCCTCTATCATCATCATCAGATGTGATTTTTAAATCCAAGTCTTGCTTTTCCAGTGTGTTTGGATATCCAGTATTTGCTTTGATGGGAGAACTTGATGATGCCAAGTAGTCTTGGTTTCTGTTGCTTTTGTTCCTATGTTTGCCTCTCTCCATCAGGTTGTCTCTGGTGTTAGCTTGTCTTGCTGTCTCTGACAGTGGCTTGACTGTCCTGTAGGCTTGTGTGTCAGCACTCCTGTAGACCTGTTTTCTTTCAGGTGGATATGGGAACAGAACGTTGTTCCTGGGTTTGTGTTTCCTGAACTTCCAGTCGGGTTGCTTGCACAGAAGAGTTGGTCTTACCTTTGCTCTCAGGTGTGTAAGCTCTCCTGGCGACTTGCTTTCAGCTCTTGGCACATGCAGAAACTCAAAGGGTCCTGCCCCTGACAGCTCCTAGGTCTCTGTGCACAGAGGGCACAGATGGCACTAGGCAGTTTCCTCTTTGGTCAGGAATGTGGGCATATAGTAGTTGTCTCCTCTGGGTTTTCAGGATTGTCTGCACTTCTGAGGGTCCAGCACTCTACCCCACAGGATTTGGTTCAGGGAGTTGTCTCAACTTTTAACAATACAGAAAAGAGAGTCTATAATAACATCAGACACTCATTAACAGTGTCTGTATCTGAGATGTCTAAAGCAAAGACTAAAATTCATGCTAAATTATATACAATGTTCATGTAAAGATTAGAGTGTTTGAAATATGTCACCACTATTTTGCCTCATAAATGACTTAACAAATATTAAACCTGAACCCCATGTAGATTTTTGAACCTCTTTTTTGTTCTTCTTCCTCATGTTTTCAACTTGATAATTACTTTTAAAACCAGGAAATGTTTCTCCACACTCATTTAATTAAAAACACTCTATCTCATTGTAGAAGGTCCTAGGGTTGGGGGGAATTATCCTAGAGTGCTGTTTTTAAAAATAAAATCAAAACTTTGGATGTAGAGAGCCTTTTGGGGCCACTTACTTCTAGACACTAGAATTTGACATTATCAGTACAAAAGAAATAAGCTCTAAGCAGGAATCTGACTTGGGGCCTTGACTCAGGAAATAGGCCAGATTGAGAAATTTACACTTGAGTTAATGCAAAGCTCTGAGCAGGCTCAGTGTGTGTGTGTGACTCCTTTTGCCTTGGTCATCCTGACTAGCCCCTAGAAAGGTGTTTACAGGAGCCTTGCTTGTTCCTTGACCCAGAACTGATCTTATTATTCTACATGTAATTAAAGTGGTATAAAAGCAGATTGGAAAATAAAACATCTGCTTCAGCCTCAGAACTGGCTGGAGTTATGTTAAATGTTGTCTGTCTTTTTTTTCTTTTAAATCCTGACTCCTACCCTGGAGAACCTGTTGACTGACTGAGCTGGCTGGGTCAAATGGTACCTCAACTTTGGAACTCCAGTAAGCAGGATACAGTGAAGGATACCATGGAAATTGAAGGTGAATGAACCTTGTTAAAAGGTAATGGTACAGTGTTTTTTGTGTATGTGTTCTGTTAGATTTATGCTAAAATCTAGAGAAGTGAAGATAATTCTCATAGATGCTTTTAGTATTTGGAACCTGACTAGAGACAGTTTACACCCTAGAGATGAGAAAGATTGGGTTTGAGGAAAACTGTCCTCCCTTTCTATTCAGGGATGCTTTGGCGAAAGAGAAGGAAAATGAGCATAAGCTTTTTTGGAGCTCTCCTAGGGCCAGAAGGAAGTCAGGAGACCTGTCTTATTTTTGGCTCTGATTGGAGAAATGTTTATTTCTGGTTCTGGGTCCCTTAGGTAGGATATCTGGGTCCTTTTGGTGGGACATTGTCTAGTTCTCTCCCTCTATGTCTAATGTCTGTCCTTGGAGCGCCAATCTGTCCTTGTCCATGTTTTCGTTTTGTTGTTTGATTGTTTGTTGTTCTGTGTTTCATGTTTAAAAAAAATGTCTAAAACTTTATCTGCTGGTTGTTCACCCCTTGATTTAATTTTAACTCATTTCAAAAAAATAAAAAGCAGCCTCAATTGGCCTTTGGACCTGCACCTGCCTAGGAGTCTAGAATAGCTAGAGAAGCCTTGCCAGAGGTTGTCTGTACAAGCTGCTTTTAAAGGGGCCAGCACCTTCTAGACTTCTAACGTAAGGAAGCTGATGGTTTTCCTGGAAAAATCTCTGTGATTGTGTTTATTGGCTTTAACAGATGACAAGGTGCTCTTTGAAATTACAGCTATAAAAAGTAAGACAATTTTGTTTGGTCTAAATATGTAAGATGTGTGTAGCCACTTCATTTTTTTTTCTGACTGGTTTTAAATGTATAAATATGCTCTACATGTTTTGGTTGTAGATTATTGGCTTGTAAGTAAGTTATTGGGTATGATTAAAAATTTTTACTATTGGTAACAGAAAGTTGGCTTAAAACTGGTAACTCAGAGTTAGAATCATTCACACAACACATGGCACGAGCTGACCCAGGGAAACAGGTTTCTAAAGATATGTGTAACTTGGGTAATATTTTATGTAGTTCTTATCCTAGAAACAGACTTATAAAAGGTAGGGTTTAGGGAAGTATCTCTTTGAGGTATTGGAGGTTGCACCATTGTCTGTTCGTGTGCAGGAATTGGCTGCCAAACTGTAGGATGGGAGAGCTGCAGCTGGTGTTGATTTTGGAGAGACTAGATTGTTTGTTGGAGGTTGAGTTTTGCTTTCCAAAGTTGTGGTTGTGCTCTGGTGTTGCAAGGGAAATTATAGTTAAACTGCCAGTGTTCCATTGGCTGCAGTTTGCAGTTTGGTCACAGGCTCAGGATTCTAACTCACACATATTTGTAATTAAGAAAAAAAATCAAGCAGTTAGAGATTGTTGCAGGGTTTGCAAAGGGTTGATGAGGCTATGGAATTTGTGAGAGCAGTACAGCCTGTTTGCTTACTCCAATTGACATTCCAGGAAATGCATATAGAATTATTATGGATTTGGAGGATAGTTTTTATACTGTTTCTTTGGGTCCTGGTGATTGTAAAAGGGTTTGCATTTAGTGTATTTGCTTGTAATTTTGGAAAGCCCATGAAATGATATCATTGGAAAGTTTTGCAAAGGAATGGCTAATAGCCCAACCTTATGTAAATAATTTTATCACTGCTTCAGTATAAGAAGTTAAGACTTTGGATTTTCCAGTGTATATTGTTCATTATATGGATGGTATTTTATTATTAAAAGTTTTGAAGTAGTTGTTACTCCAGAAAAGATTCAAAGGCAATATTTGGGACATTAGTTATATCCTAAACAAATTGTGGCACAGAAAATTCAAATAAGAAAAGATCGTTTACTTACTATAAATTATTTTCAAAAGCTGTTAGGAAATGTTAGTTGGCTTAAGATCTCACCTTAAGCTTATCACAGGACAACTTAAACCCCTGACACTCTTAAGGGGGATGCAAATCCTAATTCCCCTTGACAGTTAACTGATGAGGAATGAATATCTTGGCAGAAAGTAGAGGAAACTATTAGTCAACAGCAGATACTTTATATAGACTATGATCAATTGTTGGTTGTTTGTACCCACAGTAGTCCTTTGGCAAAAGGGACCATTAATGTGGATTCATCTTTTCTCATCTCCAAGTAAAGTTTTAACACCCAAGTAAAGTTTAACACCAAGTAAAGTTTAACATGAAGCAGAACTGTAGGATAGAATCACAGAAGTATTTTGGGAAAGAACTTGATGAAATATTCCTTATCCCAAACAGCAATTAAATTGGTTATTTCAGAATACTGATAGTTGGCCTATTACATGTGCAAACTTTTCAGGCAAAATTGATAATTTTCCTTTATGCATGCTTTTGTATTTCCTGTAAATGTACACATGTAGCACATAGAAAATGTGCTTACTGTATTTATAGATGACTCATTTAATGAGAAGGCAGCATCAGTAATTGGATCACATGTTTATTCTCTTGCGTTTCCACCTGCTTCAGCACAGATTATTGAATTGTGTGCTGTAGCCACTGTTTTTAAATGTTGAAAAATCAAAATTTTAATTTGTATACTAATTGCTTGAAGTTGTTCCTTCTTTAGATACTGATAATTCTCAAAATTTGCAATTATTTATGCAAATACAACCTAATTTGGATAACATACTGTTTTTTTGTAGAACATTTAAGAGCTTATACTGGATTGCCTCGACCCCTTAGTTAGGGCAATGCCACAGAAGATTTCAGGGACAATTACATCATCAAAATAGTAAGAGCTTGAGACAATAATTTGGGATTTCTAGAGAAATATGCAAATCCAATTGTAAATACTTGTCCTCGGTGTCTTCAATTTCTTCCTGTACCACATAATGGTGTTGATCTCCGAGGACTTGTACCTAATCATAATGGCAAATCGATGTTACTCATATTTCTGATTTTGGAAAATTAAAGTATGTACATGTGACTATTGACATTTTTTCAGGCTTTCTAGTTGCAACTGCTTTAACAGGAGAAGCAACTAAAAATGTAATTAGTCATTGCCTATGTTGTTTTTCTATGCTTGGTGTTTTAAGTCAGATTAAAACAGATAATGAAACTGGCTATTGCAGTCAAGCATTTGAGAGGTTTTGTTGTCAATTTATTATTACCCATATTACTGGGATTTCTTATAATCCTCAAGGACAAGGTATTGTGAAACTTTAAAACAATATCTTCATAAAATAAAAAGGGGGGTTATATCTGTGTATACCACACAATTATTTAAATAATGCTTTTTCTATTTTAAATTTTAATTTGGATGCCAAGGACTGTCTATGGCATACTACAACTAGGCATACTTGTGCCTAGGTGAAATGGAAGGATCCACTTACTGGCATATGGCATGATCCTGATCAGATATTAATATGGGGAAGAGGACATGTTTGTGATTTTTCTGCAGGATGCTGTAGGAGTATGCTAGCTGCCAGAGTGACTGACGCTGATGCTTAGACAACGAATGATGCTGACCTGTATATAAACTTGCTAAGTGTCCTGACAAGGGTGATGGAAAGCTGTATTAGATGTATGTTCCTGACCCACCTTTGCTTGTCAATATCCCAGATTGGACAAACTGCCTTGCCTCAAGCTTTTAGACCCTTGGTACAGAGAGCATGAGACTGTAGAAATTGCCTTCAAAAAATCAAAATGAGAGGTTATGACTCTTCTCTTTCCTTTAATGTGACCAGTTATTCTGACTCAGTCATGGACTGGGCTAGAAATCAATCCAATATTGGAAATAACAGTCTTCATTTGGAAGACTGGTTCTAGACATTTTCAGAGACATTTAAAAATTCAGAATTGCCTTGTATGAAGTTACATTTACAGTGAATACAATTGGGACAGGATCCAGATTTCTAACAAATGTTAATGTATGTGTTATAAGGCTCCTAATCTTTTATTAATTGATCATGTTAAAATTACTTTTGTTTCTTCTATGATATTTAATGTAAGTTGTGTTGATTGTACACTTTCTAATTGTGTTAATGTGTTGCAGTCTTGCAGGTCTGTTATGATGGTCTATCAACCAGCTTTTGTTTTATTGCTTGTGTGTATTACAGGACCCTGGTATTCTGACAAAGGCTTGCAAATATTGAAAGAAGTGAATCAGGCTTTAAACAGAAGCAAGAGGGTAGTGGGCTTGATTTGCTGGTGTAGCAGCTTTAACTGCATTAATAGGTAGCTCCACTGCTTCTACAATTGCTTTGACTCAAAGCTAAGACAGCTATTTTTGTTAATCAAATGTACTAACGTTTTGAGTATTCAAGAGGATTTAGGCATTTGGAACTACAGATTGATGCTCTTTATGATACTGTTCTTCAAATTATTGGAGAGGATGTTCAGAATTTTAGAGTAAGAAATCATCCTGAATGTCATGATAATTACCAATGGACTTGTGTTACTTCTAAAATTTACAATTATAGTCACTATGATTGGAAGAAGGTTCAAAGACACTTGCAGGGTATTTGACATAATTCTAACACCTCCGGATGTTTTAACCTTGCATACTGAGATTATGAATTCAAAGAATGCTACTCTGCTGAGTGTTGATGCTGCAGATATTGCTGATTAAGTTATTCATGGCCTGAGGTCAGTATTTCCGTCTTGGTCAAGCTTCGAGAACAGCATATATAGCTTGACCATGCTAGCTCTTCTTGTCCTGGGAATACTTTTATTCCTGCCCATTGTGATAAAGCCTGCCTTTAACAACAGCAACATGTTGGCAGCCAAAATACATGGCTTGGACCTAAAAATGGACCCCCATACAGAGTCATTTAACAGGTTGGCAACCCAAGGATGGGTAACATTCTGCACAGAGCCTTACCAACCTAAGACAGAATACCATTGCTTTTGATAATGCATATTGCATGATAGTAAGGAAGGTATTCATGTCAGAACGACCTAAGACAGGCTCAGTCTTATTTACGAAATAAGTAAGGGGGAGATGTAAAGAGACTTTTGGGGCCACTTGTTTCTAGACACTTGGTGGGAATTTGACATTATTAGGACAAAAGAAATAAGCTCAAAGCAGGAATCTGACTTGGGGCCTTGACTCAGGAAATAGGCCCAGATGAAGAACCTGATGACTGATTGAGCTGGCTTGGTCATTTGTATAAAATCCAAATGATGATTTAATGTAAACATGTGGAGTGCAAAGCTTGCAAAACTTGTTTAAAGAGGTTTTTGTTTGTTTGTTTTAATCTTTGACTTAAGAGACATCTTTGTTTTTGTTTCCTTTCTAACTCAAAAAGCTATTTTGTTGTCATCTCCTCCTTGATAGCCACAGCAAGAGGTCACTAAGAACTTCTGCTTGGTAGTCTGGTTGCAAATGGCCCTTCCACCTCAAGGAGTGTTGTCCTGTCAACTCATTATGGCATAAGAAACAATTCTACTGAGTCACTAAATTAAAACTCAGCTTTGCATGGTGGGGAACCTGTCCCAGTCTCTACAGCAAAACAGAGACTACCTTGTACCATATGCCCCACCTGCAGTCAATTCTTTGTTCTCTTTCATAACCAGATCTCTCAAGTTCTGTTCATGTTATCTTCATTGTGACAGCACAAACTTAGCACAGTGCAGTCCTGATTTCACTCCTGTCACTCTCTGAAAGGTCATCGGTGGCCTCCATGTCATTTGTTTCAACGAATGCTGTCCTTCCTATTCAATTTCTGATTTTGTCAAGTCAACTTCACCCTGAATTTTTTTCCATTACCTTTCAGATGTTTTTCCTGTTGTCTCCTGAAGACTTACCCAGCCCCAAGGACTAGCACTCAGGAGAACTTTGTAGTTTGTTCTTGAATGATCTGGATATGGTATTATTTTGTCTCTTCACGCCTGTGACACACAGACCACATATGTGCAAGTGACTTATTGACACATGACCCCTGTTCTTGTGCGTCAAACTATCCGTTGGACAACTAACTGCAGTGTAGTTCCTATGGATCAGATCCATTCTGTTGACACAAACAGATAAGCCTAAATTTTGTTTTTCAATCTTATATCCTACTGATTTCCCACATACACGCTGTAACCTAATCACACTCAGCTTCCCTCCATTCTTTGAATACCTATGTCACAAAAGTTTGAATCCTTGCTACTTTTTTCTCTATTTACCTTCCCATCATGCTGAGATTGGAATTCAGAGTTCTGTATATTCTACCCAGGAGTTTAACCATTGAGCCAAACCTCACTCTATTTTGAATGGTAAGTTCTTATTTCACTTGACTCTAATCTGGGAGGGAAGGTCTGAGCATGTGTCTACTGAGCTTCATGAGAGCTGATAGAGAGCAGACCCTTCAGACACTACTCTTGATGTGGAGGAGAATATACAACTGACACTATTTCCATCTGACTCAACCTTATTGGTCTTTACTACCTCATAGCCACATCTCTCAGATCCTGCACTAAAATGTCACCAATGGCACTATGAGCCCAATTAGTATTCAGAAGATAATTGATAAAACAATTAAACAACTGGTGTGGTAAAATTTAGATTTGTCATTAAATTAAAGCATTTTAGAGGGATGGAAAGATGACTCAGTGGTTAAGACCATTGTCTTTCCTTCTAGATAATCTATATTTGATTGCTAGCACCCATAAGGAGATTCATAACAATTTGCAACTCCAATTTCAGGGGATCCCTCTGGTTTCTATAGGTACTAGGCACACACATAGTGTACAGATACACATAGTGTACATGCAGGCAAAACACTCGCAAAAATAAAGAGAAAAAATTAAAAATAAAACAGTTTTCTTCAAAATTAGTCTGAGTATTTTGCTTTATATACATATAAAAATTTAAAATGCATGTATATTTATATTTTGAAAAAATTTTCATAACATCTAAGAGCAAACACTATACATCCACAAAGCTCTTGCCTGAATGATTGAGAAACAATTTTATTATATGAATTATACAAATTTGTAATGTGGATTGTTTTTTCACCTTCTAAATGCAGTAAAATTCAGGTCTTCTTTGAGAGCTTTTGCCTCTTCATGAAATATTTTATTATTTGCATTTTACCTATATTCTTCATTGCCCCCTGGACCCCATATTAACACTATTACATCAGCCTTTATTACAGTTCACAATACTGAGTTTGGGTGACATAATGTGAGCATTGGAAGCACACTGTATTTGCAATAGGATTTTGCTCCAATAAAGTTGATAACCTATTGCAAACAATCTGCTTTTAGTGTGGTTTAAAATAACCCTTGAGGATCACAGCTAATAAAAATTCAGAGAGTTATTACCAATTCAGTGTCACTGAAACTTCAGGGATAAGACTAAATTCAAGTTTAATCACCGCATAGCACACTATGTTACTGAACCCTTAAATTAAACTCTAAAAGACTCAAGAAATATTCCTGAACATTAATTGGATTCTAATTGTCAACAAAGATGAAGATTTAGATTTAAGACTCATTAGTAAACATTTATACTTCTATCATCTCAAGATGTCTACCAAATACTTAGAAAAATCTCCCAGCAAAGTGGTCTTGGCTTTCCTCCTGCTCATTCCGCCTGATGTCTTACATAAGAAATACAGTGATTCCAACTAAAGGAAATGAAAACCGAAGTACTGAGACTTTCCTAAAGAGTATAGACTCAGAAATGATTTCCTTAGCATGACTCAGCTTAGCAAGTTACTCAAAAGTATCTCCATTTTTATATTTGACCATTTGTCTACATTTCTCCATTTCTGAATTAAACATGGACATTTTGAAGTGTTCTTTTCTTTGGCATTATTTTTTGCTTGTTTAAAAAAAATGAAAGAAATAGCCATTTGTGGTGGTTCAAGCCGTGAATCCCAACACTTGGGAGGCAGAGGCAGAGGCAGAGGCAGAGGCAGAGGCAGAGGCAGAGGCAGAGGCAGAGGCAGAGGCAGAGGCAGAGGCAGAGGCAGAGGCAGAGGCAGAGAGGCAGAGGCAGAGGCAGAGGCAGAGGCAGAGGCAGAGGCAGAGGCAGAGGCAGAGGCAGAGGCAGAGGCAGAGAGAGAGGCAGAGGCAGAGGCAGAGGCAGAGGCAGAGGCAGAGGCAGAGGCAGAGGCAGAGGCAGAGGCAGAGGCAGAGGCAGAGGCAGAGGCAGAGGCAGAGAGAGGCAGAGGCAGAGGCAGAGGCAGAGGCAGAGAGAGAGAGGCAGAGGCAGAGGCAGAGGCAGAGGCAGAGGCAGAGGCAGAGGCAGAGGCAGAGAGGCAGAGGCAGAGGCAGAGAGGCAGAGGCAGAGGCAGAGGCAGAGGTAGAGGCAGAGGCAGAGGCAGAGGCAGAGAGGCAGAGGCAGAGGCAGAGGCAGAGGCAGAGGCAGAGGCAGAGGCAGAGAGGCAGAGGCAGAGGCAGAGGCAGAGGCAGAGGCAGAGGCAGAGGCAGAGGCAGAGAGGCAAAGGCAGAGGCAGAGGCAGAGGCAGAGAGGCAGAGATAGAGGCAGAGGCAGAGGCAGAGGCAGAGGCAGAGAGGCAGAGGCAGAGGCAGAGAGGCAGAGGCAGAGGCAGAGAGGCAGAGGCAGAGGCAGAGAGGCAGAGGCAGAGGCAGAGGCAGAGAGGCAGAGGCAGAGGCAGAGAGGCAGAGGCAGAGGCAGAGGCAGAGAGGCAGAGGCAGAGGTAGAGGTAGAGGCAGAGGCAGAGGCAGAGGCAGAGGCAGAGAGGCAGAGGCAGAGGCAGAGGCAGAGAGGCAGAGGCAGAGGCAGAGGCAGAGAGGCAGAGGCAGAGGCAGAGGCAGAGGCAGAGGCAGAGGCAGAGGCAGAGAGGCAGAGGCAGAGGCAGAGGTAGAGAGGCAGAGGCAGAGGTAGAGAGGCAGAGGCAGAGGCAGAGGCAGAGGCAGAGGCAGAGGCAGAGGTAGAGGTAGAGGCAGAGGCAGAGGCAGAGGCAGAGAGGCAGAGGCAGAGGCAGAGGCAGAGAGGCAGAGGCAGAGGCAGAGAGAGAGGCAGAGGCAGTAGATTTCTGATTTCAAGGCCACCCAGGTCTACAAAGAAGTTTCAGGACAACCAGGGCTACACAGAGGAAAGAAGAAAGAAAGAAAAAAAAAAGGAAGGAAGGAAGGGAAGAAAAGGAAGAAAAGAAGGAAGAAAGGAACAAAGAAAGAATTTACCATAGTTTTTTTTTTAATGTGTATCAAATGGCTCCTTAACCCTGTGTGATAATGTCAAAAATTCTTTACATAGCATGTACAATTTCTGGCCCTGTGTCTTGAATTTTATCCTCTCATTAGTTTTGGTCATCTGTGCCTGTTCCTTTAACCCAACACCTCTTCATCTTCCAGAAAGAAGTTTTTTCTTTGTTTGTAGTGAGGGTGCCACTTCTCCCCAAGGTGCACACTTCATGTTTCTCAAGGCCAGACAGCAGCTGTCCAATCTACAGCTTGGCACATCACTCAATCTTTCTATGCTTCAAAAGCAGGAGTGGAAGTCCTGGGCCTTTCTGTGTTCTGTTAGGGATTTTTACTCACCAATATTATATGGACTTGTCACCATATTAAATGCTATTTGTTGAATCTCATTTCAATAGTGTGAAGTTACTCTAACTTTCCCCATTTGTTCTGTAGATTCCTTATAAAAAGAGAAACTGCTCTGTTCATTTTATATCTGGCACATACTTTACGTCATATAAAGAAGCATCTTTTCAGTCATGGATGTAGCTTAGTGAAAAACCACATGGCTATCATGCACGAGGCCCTAGATATGAGTCCTCAGACTGGCAAAAGGATAAAAACACTCAAAAAACATTTTATTTTTCTTGAGTGATATGGTAAGCAGCAAGAAAAATTATAAATTTGGAAATCACACAGTTAAGCCATACAAAGCTATTTTTCCCCTCCCCATCCTCCCCCCATTACCGCCCTCCCCCCAACAATCACGTTCACTGGGGGTTCAGTCTTGGCAGGACCAAGGGCTTCCCCTTCCATTGGTGATCTTACTAGGATATTCATTGCTACCTGTGAGGTCAGAGTCCAGGGTCAGTCCATGTATAGTCTTTGGGTAGTGACTTAGTCCCTGGAAGCTCTGGTTGCTTGGCATTGTTGTTCTACTATTATTTATTAAATTTGTACATATACTGTTTTGGGGGGAAATGAAGAAAGATCATGGTGCACTGCTGCTTTGTTCAACTGCTAGAAGTTTTGTTTTAGGAGAATCATTCTGCTAGGATTTCAACAAGTTAACCACATGACAGGATTTGTGCTTCCCTGTGCAGTTCTCGTTACATGGGAGTTGAGTGAATATTAATTCAAATATGCTTGCCAAATATTCACTCAATGACAAGAAATCTGGATTTTTACATGGACTACTATATTAAAAATGTCTATCTCCAAAATGAGTTCGTAAGTAAAAGTAGACTATATCTGTATATTTAAGCAAAAAGTTAAGCTAAGTGTTTGAATTAAAAATAATAAATGGAATAATTACAGCTATACATTCACAATACCCACATCATACCTATCTATCTGAAAATGACATTACTTCTTATCTTACTGAATAACATTCTGCTTGCATTTAATTGGTCACACTGACCTTGAATATTCATGAGTTTATAGTGTATGCCTTCCGTCTTCGTATTGTAGCAAATTTATCTTTTAATTGTTTTGTTGTCCAATCTGATCTTCACAATTTAGGTTCCCAGTTTGAAGAAGGAAAATCGTCTCAAGTTTTTTGACAAATGAATACAATGAACACAAATGGAATTTGTTAATAATTATAGCATATTCAACAGACATCTTATATGTTTGTATTAATAATTGAACCAAATTATTTGTGCTCCTATGTTTTGTCTATAAGCAAAACATATCATTATCCCTGTATAATCTCTTTAATAAAAGTTTTATTTTAAAGTTATATATTGGTTAAATTTTACTTTAGTCAAGTCCATACAACTACTTTACATCTAAATTGGGCTGTTCCCATCACAATGGTAACTGTAAAACTGATTTTTACTAGTGACAGTGGGTATGGTGTAGTAGATTCAATTTAAACTTATCACCATCTAACTAACAGATGAATGAGACTATGGTTATTTTATTTGGCTTTGACAATTACCAGAGAATATTCCCTAATCTACTTTTCTAACTTCTGGCCTGATTACTTCCCCAGTGGTGTACCACTAATACTTGCTGTTTCTCCTGACCATGTGATCATGGTCCATCTCTTCTCATGTAGCTTCCTCCTCTCTCCCACATCCTTCTTCCTCCTTCTCTGCAACCCCAAACCATTTAATTCCAAACCTGCTGTGTTTGAATATGTTTGGGCCAGAGAGTGGCACTATTAGGAGGTATGGCCTTCCTGGAGTAGGTGTGACCTTGTTGGAGGAAGTGTGCCATTGTAGCATGGGCTTTAAAATCCTCGTCCTAGCTGCCTGGAAGCCAGTCTTTTCTAGCAGCCTTTAGATGAAGATGTCAAACTCTCAGCTCCTTCTGCACCATGCCTGCCTAGATGCTGCCATGCTCCAGTCTTCTTGATAATAGACTGAACCTCTGAACCTGTAAGCCAGTCCCAGTTAAATGCTGTCCTTATAAGAGATACCTTGGTGGGGGGTTGGGGTGAGAGGTTGGCAAAATCACTCAGTGCTCTTAAAGAGGTCCTGAGTTCAATTCCCAGCAACCACAGGGTGTCTCACAACCATCTGTAATGGGATCCGATGAGGGCCCTCTTCAGGTATGTCTGAAGAGAGCAACAATGTACTTACATAAAATAAATAAATAAATCTTTAGTGGGGGGATTAAGACTTTTTATTTTTATTTTTTTAAATTTTGAATCTGACTATAATATTTCTGGAAGAATGGAACAAAACATGAAATAAATATGAAGCAATCACATGGTATACATACATGCATTTAGGCAAAAATACATACATAAATTAATAAAACAGAGGGCCACGACAGTGGTGTGTACCTTTAAAAAAGAAATAGTACATTGTAAAACTTACTTAAAATGTATTTATCAAGGAAAAATAATGCTTAGCAAAGTAAGAGAAGCCCTTACTCTTAACAATAGATTCTTAGAGTTTCCCAGGTACTCCTATGTGAGAAATTGGTCAAATCACTTCTTGTGATGAATATCAGAAGAACTGAAATGGGAATCCATAGCAAGGAAGCACATACGTGCACATTGCAAATGGTTCATCTTTAATGTTATAGCTCTTCTGATAACAAAGTTAAAAGTTTACAGTTGAGCAAGGAAGCCTGATTCTTAGGTCAGCATGTTCAAGGTTAGGTAAAACAGAAAAACATCTGAGATATTTGGACATAATTTATCCCAAGTATTTTTTAGAAATTGAGGGATGCCTATGTTCTTCAAATGTCAACATTTGTTGACATTCCAATTTTGCTTCTTGAGAAATATCAACATCTGGTGTTCCCTTGTCATATTGCAAATTAATTATGTCCTTACATAACATTAACTTAAATCTCAATATTATGTACAGATGTTGAAGTTCATTGTTATTGGAACTCTTGCATAGTACCTTCAGATTCTGTTCAGGGAAGAGGATTCCAGGTTAATTACATCTCCATCTCCTTTCCTCCAACTCCAATTCCTGGAGTGTATGGCATCTTCAGCAAAAGGGTTTTACCATTGAGTTCTGGGAGAAAATGAAAAGCAATGGTAATTGCTAATACTGTTCTGGGTGTCTCATGTACTCCCCCAAAATAAATCTTTAAAAGAACTAAAAAGAGTTATCTTGATCATGGTGTCTGTTACAGCAATGGAAGCCCTAACTAAGATACCTGCCTACCTCTACTCCCTTCAGTTATTGGCTGTAGCAATTTTTATTTAGCCAATTACTAAATTAGCCAATTTTATTTTAGTTTTAAATTAAGGATCAAGGTTTGCACAACAAAAAACTGGTAAATGTGAGAATTCACTCATAGACAACTAGACCTTTGGATACAGAGTTTAAAATTACAATATATAGCAACAGAGCAATCCTCAACAATTCCACTTTTTTTCTGTCTAAAGAAAAAAGGTCTTTCTCTTATAATAATAAACATTCAGTAGGAACCATTATGAAAAAATTATGAAAATTATTAGGTGAGAGTTTACATTAAAAAATCCAGCCTGTTACAGGAGCCTGATATAGCTGTCTCCTGAGAGGCTTTGCCAGAACATGACAAATACAGAGGTGGATGCTCGCAGTCAACCATTGGACTGAGAACAGGGTCCCCAATGGAGGAGTTAGAGAAAGGACTGAAGTAGCTGGAGGGGTTTGCAACCCCATAAGAACAACAATAAACTAACTAGACCACCCAAGAGCTCCCAGAGAGTAAACCACCATCCCAAGAGAGCATATGGATGGACCTATGGCTCCATTCACATATGCAGCAGAGGATGGCCTTGTTGGGCATCAATGGGAGGGAATCCCCTTGGTCCTGTGAAGGCTTGATGTCCCAGGGTAGGGAAATGTCAGGGCCTGGAGGTAGGAGGGAGTGGGTGGGTGGGTGGGTGAGGGAGCACCCTCATAGAAGCAGGGGTGGGGGGTTCATGGGGATGGGATAGTGGGTTTCTAGAGGGGAAACTGGGAAAGGGGATAACATTTAAAATGTAAATTTTAAAAATCCAATAAAAGATAAAAAGGAAATAATTATTTTTTAAATGGGTATGGGCAAGATGTTTTTTCTTCTGGCAATCACCTTACTTTACTTTTTTGAGTTGTCTTTTATCCCCAAAGTCTTGTTCCCGAAGAACCAAAACATTCTTCAAATATCATAAGTGTGTTTCCCGTTTTGAAAAACACTGTATTTAAAAGTAAAAGAATAAATAGTATTAAATATCATGCACTCAACCCTCCTGTCACAGTTGGAGCTCTGTATCAACACTGTCCCAGTAAGAGGCAGGTATTTTCATACACCTGCCTCAAGCATGCCTTGATTTCCCTAGTCCTCACTTTACTCAAATGCCAGTGGTAGAAAGTGAAACTGAAGCTGATGTAAAACCTCAAAATTCTGTACCTCGGGAGTAAGTATGAGAATGAGTTGGGCACTGGCATCTAGGGTAGAAAAAAAAAAAGGAAAATATTGAAAGGTAAAAGTTTTAAGGTTGCCCTCTAGACAAAAGTTTAGAGCAGAAGAAAGAAACTGGTCGGGCTCTGGAACTGCGATTACACCAGCCGGTTTGACAACTCTCTCCCAGGAACTAGCTGACCATAAAGTTAGATTAAAATCTTAGAGAACAATCTTGAGAAGCAGGAAGCTTCTCCCAGGAACTGGTGGACCATAAAGTTAAACAATCTTGAGAAACAGGAAGCTTCTCCTTGTGATTTTTCACTGGTATTCTCAACATTTTCCAATGACGCCCTCCCTACCCCCTTGGGTTGTGATTTCTTCCTTTAAATTCCCCTTCTCTTAGCTACTGGTGGTCGAACTCCTCTACCCCTGTGTGGGATACGAGTCTCGACCCCAGTGCACTGGTTCCTATCAATAAACCTTGTGTAAATTACAGCAAGGATGGTCTTATGTGAGTTCTTGGGGGGTCGCGTCATCCCGAGACTTGAGTGAGGGTCTCCCTGTTCCGGGGGTCTTTTAATATAACAGAAAAATGAAACCAAAAGTGAGAACCTTTAAAACAACTCTTCCAGGACATTCTAGTTTAGACTGGCACATTCTAGTTAGAAGTTGGGTGGCAGCTGGCATGGAGAAACAGAAAGCAACAAAAACACAAACTCATCATAACTCCAAAGACAAAAGCCAACCTGCCACTGTCTTTTTGGCACTCCAGAGACTCCTTTTCGTGAGGTTATTTATTCAAGCTCTACTTGGTCAAGGCCTGCAGGCAGCTATGAGGAGCATGCTGAAGGTACACACTCATGGGGCCCTGGATTGTGAGACTCAAGGGCTGGCAGGTCAGGACCTTTGACTGAACCATGTACTCTACAACTCAGCTCTCAACCTTGAGAACATTCTATGTAATTTTCCCACATCTTCAAGGAATTTAGTTTATTTTGAAACTGGCACTTCACTTGAGACTTTAAGGAGTACCCCAACCGCTGGTCTCCCATGTCAGCTACTTGCGTCTCGCACTTCATCTTCTATCAAAGCCTCAGGCTGTGTGAGCTACTCCTGTCTCTACAGCACACACACCTTTCTGAAGCCTGGCACCTATACACCTTCCATGTTCTCTTTTCTGGAAACATCTTCCCCTTCCCTGCTACATCATCAATGTCTCTCTCTGGCTTCAGTTTCTCCTTTTCATTTGCTTCTCTTTATGGCTCAGAGGGTCTTGCCTTAGCGGTGACTCAGCAAATACTTGACTGCATAGCCCCTCCTTCCCACCATTCTGAAATTCAAATCTGGAATGAAAACATCGGGGGAAGGTAGTCCAAATCTCCGAATTTCCTGAGGTTAAGAGAAAACACAAAGCAAGGCTGACACCTAGTGGCTACCTACTTGCTGCATGGGCCTGCCCCGCATCAAAGGAAGGACAAAACAAAAGAAAGGGAAGATAACTGAAATCAATGCTGGGGACATGGCTGTCTCTCCCCATCCTTTCATGTTATCTAAGTTCTAAGGATAATTAACTCACTTCTACCCCTTTTCTGAGGGTTCTGCCTGGTCCTCTCTTGCCTTCTGAGGATGTTTCCCTGGGTCGGTTTCTTCAGCTCCCTCCTCACTATCCTATCTATCCTATTAAGAGATTTGTGTCTGGAGCCCTCAGGCTTGCTCGTTCTGTGGTTCTAGAGCCCTGGCCTTCATTTACAGGCTGTTTCCTTACAGTCTAACACACTTCTGGCCCCAGCAATAGAGTCACAGCTTCCAGGCTAGATTTTACTTTGGTACTGGGGCTCTGGCAGTCTTAAAAACTAGGCTCAGTCACTTGTCCTCAATAGTCCAATTAAGGAGCCAAGAAAGTCAAAGACAGAGAGAAATTTATTCAATGTGGCTGCACCAGGAAGGTGACTCCCCTCACCCAATTTATTGCCCAGGATCCTGACATAAGGTATAGGTTTAAATGAAGGAGTGGAGAGATGGCTCATCACTTAAGAGCATGCACTACTCTTCCAGTAGGCAGAGAATGCTTTCTTTAGATTCCAAGACTCCCTGTCTCTTCCTTCTGAGGTTTGCTCCTGGGCTGCCTTCAGCCACCTTTCCTTCCCCCTTATCCATTATAGTTTCACATACCAAGACACAGGATGTCTCTCAACTTAACCTCTCAGTCTTTTCCCGTCTGCTTTCACTGTCATTTCTCATCCAGACGTTTACTAGTTACCAAACTGGGTTCTCAGCTGCATCCTTGTTAGCTCTCTTCCCCCAGTGTGGTCCCGCGCATTTTCCCAATGACCTCACTTTTTTAAAGCTTCTTCCATGGCAAATGAAGTTTAGACCCAGCCCTGCCTACTTAGCTACTCATATTGCTTCATCCCTGGGGTTTAGCTCCTGAAAAATTAAGTCCCTCTTTTCTCCTCACTTCACTACCTCCCTCCCTCCCACAGCATGAATTTTGCCCTAGATATTTCCTTGCTTGGAATCCACTTTCCTACTCTTCCTTTTTCTTCTAGATAAGTATATCCTTTCCTGTCAGTCCTGGAGTACTCTTCTGAGGTCCCAGCCAGGAATCCTGTGACCGTCAGTACTGCATTTCCTAACTAAAACAGTTTCCAGAGGCTGGAGAGATGGCTCAGTGAATAAGATGGATGCTATTGCAAAGGACTTGGGTTTGATTCCCAGAACCCACAAGGAGACTCACAACCCTCTGCAAAGTCAGGTCCAGGCAATCTAGTGCCCTCGAGTCCTCTCCAGGTACACATGATGTACAGACATACAAACAGGCAGGCAAGACACCCACACACATAAAATAAACTGCTTCAAAACTCACTCCATACTTTTACTTTTTCTATTCCACTGCCCACTGGCACCAGAGTGCTAATAATTCATTCGCCCTGTTGCAGTTTTTCTCAAGACATTTACATATTGATGTATACATCAATAGCATGATAAATAGCTCCCCAAGTATCCTGGCCATAGGCATCTCTTACCACCAGGCATCCTGAGATGTGAGTGCTTCAGGGTGAGAGACAGATAATTTTAATAGCTTTCCATTAGTAATAGAACACAGCTCCCCATTATTAAGCTGGGGCACAAGGACTGAAAAGCCAAAGTTAACTCATGGCTGTTCCATGGCTTAGCTATATAACATCAAACAATTTAATTTTCATACTTAGTGTGCAGAAGTTGTCACAAAGATTATTTACTGCTCCAATAGTTCACGTGCAGTGTATACTTCCTGGTAGGTATCAACTTCTTGCCTATTCACATTTCAGTCTTTATTGTCTCCTAGGAAGGCAGGCCCAGACTCTACTATTTGACTCTGAACTCTCACTCTGGTGTGGCTCTTCCCTCTGCCAGATTCCTCTCCAGTCCCTGCCCTTTCCTTATCTCATGTCAGCTTCCATTGTCCAGGCTGACACATGCACTCGGCCTTTCTGATAGGAAATCAGGTCAGGTAAGGTCTTTTTTGGTCTTTTCCTTTTTACAACCCATCTATGAAACCCTCAACAGGCTCCTCATTGGATCCTTAAATATCCTGTGCTTGCCAGTTTTACATTGTATGCTCAGTAAAGACCAGTTTCTAACTCTGTATACACCTAAATCCAGTATACACACATTGCTTCAACATATTGTTTTAGCAAAAATGCCAAGGTCTACCCTATCAGTTACACTGTGGGAACAGGCTAGCTTCTCTGGGAATAGTTGCTTAATGGTAGCTATGCCACATTGTATCATCCTGTCCTACCATGGTATAAGGCCCAGTCCAGCACATATGTGGCATCTGCTTTTTTTTTTTTTTTTTTTAAGTCTTCAAGTATTTTGATTCCAATTGCCTACCTGGTATATGCAGGAGTTGGTGCAGCCTGTAATGTTATGCATAGGAGATGCCTCAGATGTGTGGTCTGAGTTTGTGCATCGTGCAGCTGTAGCCATGACACTTCTCCTTGTCCTCTAGCTGTTCCATGACCACTGCCAGCCAGTCCTGGCAACTGGATCCCAGGAGGAAAACATCTGCCTCCAACTCACTCTGCAAGGTCACCTGATCTAGCTTTAGACCATTTTCCAAGAGTCAGAACTAGCTGGGAATGTTGAAATCGCCTTGATTGCAAGAACTCCACAGGGCCTTGTATACAGTTTAAAGCCTCACATAGGGGGGGGTTGTGGGGAGGGGGGAGCCTAAAACTGACCAACCAAAAGCCCCAGAGCAAGTCTTTGAACTTTAACTTCTAGGTGAACAGTTTAGATAAAGTTCTGAAGATGCCTTTAGTTGCACATGAATACTTAGAACTATAAACTGGCAGGGCTCAGCAGTGCCTCATCTGCAATGCATTCACCAGTTCAATAAAGATGACCAAGGCCTATGAACCTAATTATAACTTTATCCAAAGTCATTAACAATCCAGTATTGTTATTATTATTATTATGAGCTTTGCTTACATCTTCTAAAAGTAATCCTATAAAAATGAAGTACTAAAAAAGTAACCTCCAGCCCAACTTCCAGTCTGGAATTGACTGATCAAAAAGAGTATGGTGTGCTTATGGATTGGTAGGATTAACTTGTAAAAATGGCTATCCTACCAAAAGCAATCTATAGTTTCAATGCGATCCCCATCAGGATTCCATCACAGTTCTTCACAGACATGGAAAGAGCAATTCTCAATTTCATATGGAAAAACAAAAAACCCCAGGATAGTGAAAACAATTCTTAACAATAAAAAAAACTTCTAGGGGACTCACCAACCCTGACTTCAGGTTGTACTACAGAGCAACAGTGTTAAAAACCACATGGTATTGGTACAGAGACAGGCAGGCAGATCAATGGAATAGAATTGAAGACCTAGAAATAAACCCACATACCAATGGTCACTTGATCATTGACAAAGCCAAAAAACATACAGTGGAAAAAGGAAAGCATCTTCAACAAATGGTGCTGATCTAACTGGTGATCTGTATGTAGAAAAATGAAAACAGATCCATATCACTTTGCTCAAAGCTCAAGTCCAAGTGGATCAAGGACCTCAACATAAAGCCAGATACACTGAATTGGATAGAAGAGAAAGTGGGAAAGAGTCTCAAACTCATTGGAGCAGCGGGAAATTTCCTAAATAGAACTCCAATGGCCCAGGCTCTGGGATCAACAATTGATAAATGGGACCTCATGAAATGGAAAAGCTTCTGTAAGGCAAACAACAGTCAATAGGACAAATTTGCAACCTACAGAATGGGAAAAAAACCTTCACTAACCCTGCATGTGATAGAGGGCTAATATCCAATAGATATACTCAAGAAGCTAACCTCCAGAAAACCAAATGACCCAATTAAAGAATGGGGCCAGAGCTAAACAGAGAAGTTATAACAGAGGAATCTGAATAGCTGAAAAGCACTTAAATGTTCAACGTCCTTAGTCATTAGGGAAATGCAAATCAAAACAACCCTGAGATTTCACCTCACACCAATCAGAATGGCTAAGATCAAAAACTCAGGTGACAGCACATGCTGGAGAGGATGTGGAAGAAAAGGAATACTCCTCCATTGCTGGTGGGATTGCAAACTGTCAAACCACTCTGGAAATCAATCTGGCTGTTGCTCAGAAAACTGGAAATAGACCTACCTACCTGAAGACCCAGCAATACCACTCTTGGGCATATACCCAAAAGATGTCCCACCATACCAGAGGAACACGTGCTCCACGATGTTCACAGTGGCCTTATTTGTAATAGCCAGAAGCTGGTAAAAACACAGATATCCCACAATGGAAGAATGGAGACAGAAAATGTGGTACATTTACAAAATGGAGTACTACTCAGCTATTAAAAACAATGACTTCATGAAATTTACAGGCAAATGGATGGAACTAGAAAGTATGCTGAGGTAGCCCAGACCCAAAAGGACATATATTGTATGTACTTACTAAGTGGATGTTATCCAAAATGCACAGAATACCTAGGATATACCCCATAGAATTAAAGAACTTTAACAAGCAAAAATGGTCAATGACAATGCTTCAATCCCACTTAGTAGGGATTAGAAAATAATCACAGGAAGCAGAGAGAGGGAGGAAGGGATTTGGGTAGGAGAGGGAGACGAGGGGAAAAGGGGAACAGGATTGCTTATGGGGGTGGGGCCCACAGATAGGAGAAAAGCCCAGAGGATCAGCAGAATGATTGGAAATATACAGCCTCAGAAGATGGGAGATGGGGAGACCCTCTAGAAAGTACCAGAGATCTGGGAGGTGAGAGACTCTCAGGACTCAATGGGGGTGGCCTTAGCCAAAATGCCCAACATTGGGGAGAGGGAACTCAAAGAGTCCACCTCTAGAAGATAGACAGGGCCTCAAGAGAAGGATGGTGTTACCCAGTCAAAATTTCTGACCCAGAACTGTTCCTGTCTAAAAGAACTACAGGGACAAAATTGGAGAAGAGACTGAGGGAAAGGCAGTCCAGTGACCAGCCCAACTGGAGATCCACTTCATGGGGAGACGCCAAAGTCTGACACTATTACTGATGCTATGATGTGCTTACAGACAGGAGCCTAGCATGGTTGTCCTTTTAGAGTTCCAACCACCATCTGACTGAGACAGATGCAGATACTTACATTCAACCATTGGTCTTAAGTCAGGGCTACAATTAAATCAGGGGAAAGCTGGAAGAAGCAGAGGAGGAGGGTGACCCCAGAGCAAGACCCCCAATCTCAACTAACCAGGACCCCTGGAGCTCCCAGTCAGAGCCAACAACTTGACAGCACACTCCAGCTGGTCTGAGGTCCCTTGACACATATATGAGGCCTGGCCTCAGTGGGAGATGTGCCTAAAATAATCAGGGAGGGGGGGAGGCCTGGTGGGAGAGCATCCTCTCAGAGACAGGGGGAGGAGGAATGTGATGAGGAACTGTGGAAAGGAGGCCAGGAAGGGGAGGGGCAATGGCTAAATTGTAAAAATAAAAAAAGTGCATGGTGTCCACTTTCTTTACAGAAAATGCCCCTCCCTGAATACTGGACTTGCTATTAATAATTTTCAGGAGATATTTATATAAAGTAAGTTTATTAAGATCAAAATAAGTCATTGATACCAGGGAAAAACATCCAGACAGCAAAAACTTGAAATCTCCTGCTGGGTGTCGCTGCTCATCTCTAATCGCAGCACTTGGGAGACAGAGCCACAAGGCCTCACGTTCCAGATTAGACTCTGCTTCGTAGTGAATTCCAGCCCAGCACTGACTGAAAACTAAAATCCAAGTCAATTAAACAAAAGCCACTAGTTATAAATAAAATGGTAAGTATTTTCTGGAGTAGCAAGGTTAATTAACCTTATTTAGTGTGGTTCCAATTTATCGTTTAAAGCAATGTGTTCATTTGGCCAAATGCACCACCTTAACCAACATTAGTTGTACTGTGCTTTCAATAGTATAGTCAGCACCAAATGAACTTTTGAGTTTTCCTAATACATGCGACCTTCCTCTAGCCATTTTTTAAAGCACACTCTATATTGGTACCTACGTCACTGGCTTCAGGACAACTTCTACCTACAGTAAAAGTTTAAATTAACACCAGTTATTAGTATACCTTTACAATGCATGCAAATTACAGGTAGACAAAGTTTTTCCTATTCTCCCTGCTTTGATACATATTGTTACAAAAATAGTGTAAAAATGTTGAAACCAATCTACTATGCCTCAGAAATCTCTTCGACCCAGTATCCAAAGTCAAGATAAAAAGCAGGCTGTTAACTTATTCCTTGTTCTGACCATATAATTTCTATAAATCTCATGTTCTCAAACTAGAGTTATAATTTCCAGCCAATGTCTCTGTTGTGGGAGAAGCACAGTCCACACTGACTTGAGGGGAGGCAAGCCTGTCTCTTCAATGTCAAGCTCAATGAGGGCAGTGGCCACCTCCTGCACCAGTCTCTGGCTTGTATAACTTAACGTTTAGTATACAGTCCTAGCTTGGCAGAACAAGTCCAGTGGGAAGAACAGTACTTCCTCCTCTTCCCACCTTGGTGCAACACTTCTTGCCACCTAAAGCAGGCTGCCTGGAATCCTTCTTGGCTCTCAAGTCTCCCTTCCTTTTCTCACTCTAGATCTGCGGGTCGCCTTTTTCTTGCTCAAAGGTCCTCGCTGGATCCCCCTTCTCTTGCCTTTCTGGTTCATTTTCCTCCTCTTGGTCCTCCTCCCTCATCTGCTCGTTAACGGCCCCCACTCAAATCCAGCTGAGGCTTCCTGTTATTGACATTTAGTAGGTCCAACTGGTCTTTTTCTCTGCTGCAAAGTCCTCAAAAAGGGACATAAACTTCCACTTCTTCCCGGAGTTCCGGGCGTCTTTTCCTTGGGGAAGCGCTCCTGGAGGAGTCCCAAGCAAGCGGTGGGGACCTTGGTCACTTGCAGAGCACGGTCTTGCTCTTTACTCTGGTGTCATGAGGGGTGCAGGCCCACTGAGCTGGGCGTCAGCATCTTGTGCGCTTCGGCCAGGTTCCGCAGCCGGTTTAGCTCGTTCTTGGCCACGCGTATCTTTTTGGCCTAAATCTGCTTGGCGAACTGGTCTTCCATGGGGTAGGTGCCCTCAGACACCTTGATCAGCCATTTCTTGGTGTCGGGTGCGACTGTACCCCTATCAGCGCTGCCACTGGCTACTCACCTCGTCCCACCAGAAGGTGATCTTCTTGGACGGATGCCTTATGATGCCCGAACTGCTGCTAGCGGGTGAGTGGCTGTGGCGGGACAGTGACTTCCCGCGGGACAAGCCTGTGGCGGGCTCCCGCAAGCGCGCTACCATCGCCTTCTCCACGCACATGGTCTGCAGCTGCCACAGCTGGTTAATGAGAAGCTGCGTTTGTCCCGCGCCACGGCCCGCAGCTCGGCCTCAGGCCCGGCCTGGTGCAGCACTGTCCGGGAGTGCTGGAGGAAGCCGGAAGATTACCAAGGTCGAATTCCTGCTGCAGCTTTTTGGGCACCCGGACCCACTGCAACTTCTCCTCCTCCTCCTCCTCCTGCTCCACCTGGCCTGCAGCTCCTCCACGCCCTGGCCCTCCATGACTCCCGCTGCCACTCGGTTCCCTCACTCTGGGGCAGCAACAGAACGTATTTTACTACAGCAGCACCAAAATTACCCGCAACCACAGGTGGACCTCTGGACTCGTTATCGGAAGAGAAGGGTTCACTTCCGGAGTACGGGGAACCGGTTAGCAATGGGAGGTTAGGAAAAAGGCCGGCAGAGGGCGCCATTGGAGAGCTGATGTGCTTAGAGGCCAGGCTTGGATTCGCAACCGGATGTGGCTCTGGGCGCTGAGGGTTGGCTGTACGAAGACTGACTAGGACTACGTTTTCCAGAGTGCAGCGGGGCGGGGAGTGGCCGCGGTAGGACGCGGGCTGCCCAAACTCCTGGAGCAGCGGGCTTTGTTGTTTATAGCTGTAGTGGGTGTACACGTTGTCTGCGGCTAAGTCAATTACAAAGGTGTTTGGGGTGAGACAAATTATCTCCCCAGAGTCATAGCCAGTTCTCGGTGCTCTAAAAGTGAGCGATCCCATGGATACACTTAAAGGCAGGTATAGAAGATTATTTTGCGACTTAGGGCAGGCTGTTCAGCTGTGCTTGGTGGTTGCATGGCCTAAGTCCCAATTTTGGATGTGCCACTGTTTGATCCTGAGATATTTCTTTTTTTTCAAAGTGAAAAATCATGGAAGGTGGTGACTCTCATAGTACACCCTATCCGGTACTGTTTTGAAGGTAAATGTGTTAATTAATGCTTTAAGGGAGGCTAAAATACCAGTGAAAACCAAATAGTTTTTATTCAATAGTCGTGGTGGCTTGGGGATCTAAGGCCATATTATACCCGTCTCAGTTTACTATTTACTGTCATTGACTTTAATAGATTGTTTTACCCTCGTTCTGTTCATACGCTGGTAAGTATGAAAACTGAATTAGTAACTGCTACAAAGGAAGCTCTCAGTGAGATGTACTGTTATTTCCCATAAGAAAAGGCAAACTAAGGAGGTGAATTGACTTAATAAGGTTAGACACTGAGGAAATATGAGTGCTACAGGCATTACGGCCCTGGTGTTAGAATGGCCACATTTTCAGTGTAATGTTATCCAAAAATTTTTTGTTTGAATCATACTAGTAGCCTTTGAGTTTTTCTAGTGTAGATCACATGACACTGAGGCAGAGCTCAAACTCCCTATGCAGCCTTGAATTCTTGATCCTCCTACCTCTCTCCCAAGGACCAGCATTACAGACATACCCAGCCTCATTTCTAAAACTAAGTTTTCCATTAGAATACAAAATAGTCGTTTTCAGTATGGTGCTTTCATACAGGTATCACTGTTGTCTCACTCCTCACAACTTCGAAGCCCATACCCCTCTTAAATAGACACTTTAAAGTGCAGACTAAACTGGGTATGGCATATGCCTATAATCCCAGCACTCTAGAGATCGAGGCAGGAGGGTCAGGTGTTCAAGACTAGCCTTAGTTGCACAGGGAGTCATTCAAATTATTTTTATTTTAATGTCTCTCAAATTTGCTATATGGCTAAGGATGGTCTTGGAATTGATCGCCCTGCCTCTTCCTTCTAAATTCTGGGATTACAGTCAGGAGCCACTGTACTCTTTTAATTGCTTTCCTCTTGGTGCTAAACCAGGCGTCTGAAATGTCAGCGCACAAAGCTTCTCTCAAAGTTGTTTCTTCCATCATCCTCTCGTCCTCTTCCTCCTTTGCTGCCTGAGGAACTCTGCCTTTGGGAATACAGTAGAGACAACAGTTCCAGGGGATGTCACAATCATTCTAGTCTAGGAACTTGCTCTGATGATGGCACACTCATCTTTAGCTTTTCCTATTTCCAAATCTAATCAGTTCAAAAGCCTAGGTAGCTCGTCTCTGTATACTGTGTCCTTTCCCTGCCCACTGCCATGGCCTTACCTGATCCTAGCCTAGATCTCTTCTATCTGCTTCTCCAGATCATCCTTCTACTTTGCAAGCAGCACCAGTTTCTCGTTTATTTTGATCAACTGGAAACAGTGATCAAAAGAGATGAAGAGAGTGGGGTCAGGGCACTTAGGTCCCTAGTCCTCTGTAGACCCATCAGAAGGTATCTGTGGCCATCAAAAATCAACAGCCTGCCTCGGAAAGCCGTCTTCTGGCTCCACAAGTTCCCTTGGTTCTATGGAGAACCTCTCAAGATTTCCTAAAACTTTGCCCATGGTTTTGTAAATATCCCTGTTGTTTATCTTTCTCTTTGCTACCGGTGGGTGCTTTTACTAATATCCTGAGGGTATTCTGGGAATTCTGAAAATTTAAATTTCATGAATGTGGCCAAAGCACATGGTTTTTTGTTTGTTTGTTGTTTTTTGGCATATAACAGTCTCATGATTAATTTTGGTCCTGTTTGGTTTTCATCTGGCTTCAAGTTACTCTTAGAAGTTGTAAGTCAGACAGCTTTCCCCACACTTGTTCTAGCCCATTCTTACTTTTCATTTTACCCATCTCCAGAGCTCTAAAGGGGGAAATGTGATGAAGCATGACAACTTTTGACCTTTCTCATCAAATGAGGTTTTCTGATTCTTGTTTCCCCCTCACCACAAAGGGGAACAGGAGGTTTAAGGGCATCAAATTAATACTTTTCATCATCTCTCAACACGCGGCATCAGTACAACTAGTTCTTAAAGCAACTTCGTCAGTCTTTTTAAATGGCATCGATGTAGATTTACTTTCTTTTTAAGGAATGAAACTACGTAACTAATTTATTTGTTGTGTATGGGCATATCTGTGCTATTGCACATAGATGGAGGTCAGAGGACAATTTAGTGGGGAGGGGGTGCATTCTGGGAATTGAACTCAGGTTGGACCTCGCTTTCTCAGTGCTATTTAATTTTCCCCCTATTTGATGGTGGGAATTATTAACAGTGATCCAGCCAGTTTTTGATTCTGCAGTGATTTTTTTTTGTCAAAAAAATTCATTATATCAGTTAATTTGACAAAATATTAGCTTAGGGCTCTTAAACTACTTAAATTATTTCCACAAGGTTTTTGCTGATGTATAGTTTTATGTTGGAATTACTTCGATGAAGAATTTTTAAAATTAATTGATGTGTGTACGTGGTGTGTGTGTGTGTAGGCCTATGGTAGTTTGAATAGGGATGGCCCTCATAGACTCATGTGTTTCAATGTGGTACTATTAAGAGGTATGGCTTTGTTGGAGTAGGTATGATCTTGTTGGAGGAAGTGTGTCACTGTGGGTGTGGAATTTGTGGCTACAATACCCAAACTATGTTCAGTGTAGCACACAATCCTTCTGCTTCCTAACAATCAAGATGTATAACTTTTACCTCATTCAGCACCATATCTTCCTGCTAGATACTGTGTTTCCTGTCATGATGATAATGGACTAAACCTCTGAAACTGTAAGCCAGTCCCGTTAAATGTTTTCTTTTTTTTAAAGATTTATTTATTTTATGTATATGCGTACACTGTCGCTGTCTTCAGACACACGAGAAGAGGGCATTGGATCCCATTACAGATGGCTATGAGACACCATGTGGTTGCTGGGAATTGAACTCAGGAAGAGCAGTCAGTGCTCTTAACCGCGGAGCCATCTCTCCAGCCCTAAATGTTTTATTCTATAGGATTTGCCATGGTCATGGTGTCTCTTTACAGTAATGGAAACCCTAGGTCAAGGCCACAGGGTGTTCTTCTTAATGCTGTTGTTCCTCATGCTGTGGTGACCTCCAACCATAAAATTATTTTTGTTGCCACTTCATAACTGTAATTTTGCTACTGCTATAAATCATAATGTAAATATGTATTTTGCAGGTGGTCTTAAACAACTTCTATGAAAGGGTTGTTCAACCCTCAGAAGGGTCATGAGCCATATTGAGAACTATCCCATAGGAAGACACTGTGTGTCTTATTCTACGATTCTGCCTTATTTCCCAGAGACAGTATCTCTCACCAAACCTGGATGTAGACTGCTGACCAGCAAACCCCAGGGATCCTCCTAATCACTCTTCCTACAGCTCTCAGATTACAGGCAGACACAGTACACAGCCACAGTGACTTTTAAATCATTTCTTTATATTTGGACTTGAGTGTTTATGCCTGCACAGCAAAAGCTTTTACCCATTAATCTATCTCTCCAGCCCTACTTTTGAGAAATTTCTTAATCTTAGATAAAATTTGCTTCAGCTTTAATAAAAAATCTATACTAAAAATTAATTATTTTAAAAAGAAACAAAGAAGGCGTAGTTACTAGTTATGTGTAGTTAGTGGAAAAGCAGACAGCACAGATACCAAACACTGTACCTTCGTCTACATGGAACTTTGGGTTTTAACACTAAAACTGAATCTATTTGTTTTGCTGCCTGAAAAGGCTTGATAGTCTTTGTTTTCTAAAAATTCAATGGAGCTTTGTGTACTTGCCATAATCTTTATTTTTTTTATTAACTTGAGTATTTCTTATTTACATTTCTAGTGTTATTCCCTTTCCCGGTTTCCAGGCCAACATCCCCCTAATCCCTCCCCCTCCCCTTCTTTATGGGTGTTTCCCCTCCCCACCCTCCCCCCATTGTCGCCCTCCCCCCAACAATCACATTCACTGGGAGTTCAGTCTTGGCAGGACCAAGGGCTTCGCCTTCCACTGGTGATCTTACTAGGATATTCATTGCTACCTATGAGGTCAGAGTCCAGGGTCAGTCCATGCATAGTCTTTGGGTAGTGACTTAGTCCCTAGAAGCTCTGGTTGGTTGACTTGCCATAATCTTATCACTGCCTTTAAGATGACTGTTTTTATTCATAAAATACATATCCAAGAGAATGAGATTTGTGTTAGCTTTGAGATGTTACTTCCAGAAGGAGGTTGATTCATAAAGGAGAGATTCATGTACAAAGGAAAGTTGTAGTTCTGGAATTTTAGAAGTATTTGTATTCAGTGTATCTAATTAGGCAGAATATTTATGTCTACTTATTAAATAATTGTAGCAGGAAATATTTAATAAAGGAACACCATCTCACGCTAGCGCAGGCACCTGCAGGCCACATGGCACCAATGGGGTGTTCTCATCTCGGCAGACTTTCTGGCCCAGAGCTCCTGAAATGTCTATACCGGACTCACTAAGTTCCCATGGTGGGTCACTACCACACCAGCCCCATGCACCTAACTTCTGCCACTAGGTGGGGTGTCCTTTACCTTTCTCTTGAACTCAGTTGAGTTGCTGCATGAAGGTTAACGCCACACAGTCTTAGTTCAGAATCGACAGGTAACTCAACCGCTGGGCACAACAACTAACATCCTAGTTAGTAAGCCATACTAAAATAAATCCTCCCGTGCCATCTCTCTGGGATCCTCCAGTTGTTACATCTTTTCCCCCAAGCTCTCCTCCCATCCAAAAGGCTGCAAGTTCCTCTTCTTCCCCTCTCTTCCCCACTCTGACCTGGAAGTCCCACCTACTCCTCGCTCAGTGATTGGTCCCCTGAAATCTTTATGCATCAGGGGAAGGTCTTTGCCACAAACAGTTATTTAAAAATTACATTTACATTTATGAAAGCAAAATTGCAATGAACAAGAAATCATCACTGGTTATGGTAGTATATGCTTGTAATTAGTACGCAGGAGGAGTGTGAATTTGAGACCAGTTGTCTTAAAATTAATACCCTTAAGTTATGGGGGTGGGTAGGATCTTATTATGTAGCCCTGGCTAGATTGTAACTAGATGAATAAACTAAACTGGCCTTGAACTCCATTACCGTCTAAGCCTGGCTCTCCTAGAACTTGCTCTAAAGACTAGGCTGACTTTGAACTCAGAGATCTTAGTGCCTTTGTCTCCTGAGTGCTGGGATTGAAGGGGTGTGCCACCATGCCTCGACCTAAAACTCTTTAATTCCTTTTCACCAGATGGGGGCTTAGCTAGGTGGGGTCTGTCCCTGAGGTCAGCACAATCTTTATTCCATTTCTTATTCTGTTTATCTCCTTGAATATAGGACTTAACTGCATCCCACTTTTTGGTGCCCGTTTTACTCCTCAATGTATATATGTTGTATTTTCCCTTGCCCGGCTTACTCCTTTTCATCTCCTTAGCCTCAGGCAGACTCTTCTGAAGGGCAAAAAGCAGCCTCATTCTTCACCAAAATATCACAAGAATGGTCTCTAGGCCATGTACTAACATTCTTCTCCTGAAACTTCTTGATCCAGGACCAAGTCACCCTCAGCACCACTGTCTTCCTTATTCCTCCTGGGATGGCCCATTAAGTTTCATTTAAACCATTCCTCTGTTTTCCTTATTCAAAGCCCCCAAATCCACATTTCTCCTAAAAAAACATGGTCAGGCCTATCACAGCCATACTGTAGTCCCTCTTAATTTGGGTTTTATTAGTGGAAAGAGACACCATGACCAAGGCAGCTCTTACAGAGGACAACCTTTAGTTGGGGCTGGCTTACATTTGCAGAGACTTAGTCGATTGTTATAGCAGGGACATGGCAGAGTCCAGGTAAGCATGTTGCTGGAGAAGGAGCTGAGAGTTCTACATCTTGATCTTCAGGCAGCAGAAGGAGACTGGGCCACATCAGTCATAGCTTGAGCATTGGAGACCTTAAAGCCTGCTCTCACAGTGACGTACTTCCTCCAACAAGGCTACCCTTACACCAAAGTCGAATCTTCTAATTGTTCTCCTCACTATGGGCCAATCATTCAAACACATGCACCTATGAAGGGCATACAAATCACCACAGTACCTAATCCCTAAATTTTGATGGGTGAAAATTGTAACTAACTTGGCACAGATGTTTTGTGGTCTTTTTCTGCTTAAATACTTGCTGAGATGAGTGTTCAAATCTGTACCAGGTTGTTTTAGATTCTTGGAACCTAACAGCAAATGTATATATATATATATATATGTATATATATATGTATATATATATGTATATATATATGTATATATATATGTATATATATATATATAATTAGAAACTAAAACTGTTTTAGGCTACACTTTTCTTTCCTAAGTGTTTTCACTTGCCAAAGGGAGACAGCAAGGAAAATAACCTCCTAGTGGCAAGTAAGTGTCACTGTATCCCTTAGCATCTGAGCGTCCGCAGCCTCTTCAGCCCTGGGAAACTCTGTTGCAGCAAAAGATGTAATGGCTTGGGATGTATAAATAATATCTCCTGCATTCCCTAGACTTGACTTCCTTTGACTCTTTATGTAGGATATGCGACTTTACTGATGAGCAAGCTGAATCCTGGTTTCTTTCCTTTAGGATTTCATTGACAGGATAGTTTAAGTCTCAGGTTCTAGCTTATTCATTTTGGAAATGGTGTAGCCTTGTTGGACTAGTGTGGGACATAAAACTATGCCAGGAAGTTTGGTAAGATAGAGACCTGGAGACTCGGTGGGCACATCCCTGAGGCTTAGGTGACCAGCTCCCTGCCAGACTCCTTGACTTGGAACACATACCATGCTTCTCACATAAAAGAAATGGTGTGTTATGGTCACATAGGTCCACAACAGAGTTCTCCATGTAAATGAGGTATCCAGAGGACTAGAGAGCTTAGCCTATAAGCTTCCCTTTCTAGACATTCCTCGCTTCAAAAGGTGTTTAATCTCAAGCCTACCCTGAGAAGTGAGTATGGTTTTATGCGTCCATTTTCCACCATAAACAACCAAAAAACTGTTTAGAACCATGGACTGTCTCATTCATTAAAGATCTGCCATGGAGAAGGCATTCGACTACAGAGCCGCAGCTTAATTCTCCCATAGAAGGCCTCTCAGTGCTCCCAGCCACCAAGCCTACATCCACCAAGCTAAGGACAATTCCTGCTAGGATAAGCCAGAGCTCCCCTCTCCCCTAGCCCAGAACTAGATTCTGTCCCCAACCCATGGGCCTCCAATTCTGTTCTCTGCTCTTCAAGCCTCCTTGCAGTTCCTGGATGTCCAAGACTCTGAGAATCCCATGGCCCCACCTTGTCATATATCTGAACCATCTGGGTTTTTCCACATCTCAGAGCCATCCCCCAGAGCCATGTCTAGATGCTTCCCTATAGCCCAGTACCTGCCCAGGAGATAGTGGCAAGGGATAAGTACCTTCAAACTTCCTGTGTTCTTCTTCCCCAAGAGGCCTTGCCAGGCAGCAGATTGGAAGTCAGGAGCCAACCAAGAGGGTAGGTGTTTCACTGTAGACATGGTCTTTAAGACCCTCATCCTAGCTGCCAGAAAACCAGTATTCTGCTAGCAGTCTTCAGATGAAGATGTAGAACTCTCAGTTCCTCCTGCACCATACCTGCCTGGATGCTGCCTTGACGATAATGGACTGAACTTCTGAATCTGTAAGCTAGCCTCAATTTAATGTTGTTCTTATAAGAGTTGCCTTGGGAAAAGACACTGTCAATAGGACAAAGTAGCAACCCACAGATTGGGAAAAGATCTTTACCAACCCTACATCCAAGAGAATGCTAATATCCAAAATTTACAAAGAACTCAAGAAGTTAGACTTCAGAGAACCAAATAACCCTATTAAAAAATGGGCTACAGAGCCAAACAAAGATTTCTCAACTGAGGAATCTTCACTGGATGAGAAACACTTGAAGAAATGTTCAACATGCATAGTCATCAGGGAAATGCAAATTAAAATGACACCAAGATTCCACCTCACACTAATCAGAATGGCTAAGATAAAAAATGCAAGTGACTATACCCAAAAGATGCCCCAACATATAAAAAAGACACGTGCTCCACTATGTTCATAGCAGCCCTATTTATAATAGCCAGAAGCTGGAAAGAACCCAGGTGCCCTTCAACAGAGGAATGGATACAGAGAATGTGGTACATCTACACAATGGAATATTACTCAGCTATCAAAAACAATGACTTTATGAAATTCATGGGCAAATGGTTGGAACTGGAAAATATCATCCTGAGTGAGGTAACCCAATCACAGAAAAACACACATGGTATGCATTCATTGATAAATGGCTATTAGCCCAAATGCTTGAATTACCCTAGATGCCTAGAACAAATGAAACTCAAGACGGATGATCAAAATGTGAATGCTTCACTCCTTCTTTAAAAGGGGAACAAGAATACCCTTGGCAGGGAATAGAGAGGCAAAGATTAAAACAGACACAGAAGGAACACCCATTCAGAGCCTGCCCCACATGTGGCCCATGCATATACAGCCATCCAATTAGACAAGATGGATGAAGCAAAGAAGTGCAGGCCGACAGGAGCTGGATGTAGATCGCTCCTGAGAGACACAGCCAGAATACAGCAAACACAGAGGCGAATGCCAGCAGCAAACCACTGAACTGAGAACGGGACCCCCGTTGAAGGAATCAGAGAAAGAACTGGAAGAGCTTGAAGGAGCTCGAGACCCCTTATGAACAACAATGCCAAGCAACCAGAGCTTCCAGGGACTCAACCACTATCTAAGGACTATACATGGACTGACCCTGGATTCTGACTTCATAGGTAGCAATGAATATTCTAGTAAGATCACCAGTGGAAGGGGAAGCCCTTGGTCCTGCTAAGACTGAACCCCCAGTGAACTAGATTGTTGGGGGGAGGGCGGCAATGGGGGGAGGATGGGGAGGGGAACACCCACAAAGAAAGGGAGGGGGAGGGATTAGGGAGATGTTTGCCCAGAAACCGGGAAAGGGAATAACACTCGAAATGTAAATAAGAAACACTCAAGTTAATAAAAAAAAAAGTTTCACAAATGGAATCAAAATTACTAGGTGAATTCAGTGAGTTCCCAAAGGGACATGCTTGTATCAGTGTACTTTTCAAGATATAGCAGCATTTTCACGGACTGAATCTAAGTATCATGGTGAATTCAGTAGGTTCCCATTATGATGGGTTTGTAATAAGGATACTATTCACGATAAAGCAAAATTGTAATGAACTGAAAAAAAAATGCAAGTGACATCAGATGCTGGCAAAGATGTGGAGAAAGAAGAACTCTTCTCCATTGCTGGTGGGACTGCAACCTAGTAAAAACCATTTTGGAAATCAATCTGGCAGTTCCTTAGAAAATTGGAAATAGTTCTCCCTGAAGATCCAGCTATATGACTGCTGGGCTTATACCCAAAAGATGCTCCAACATATAGCAAGGACACATGTCCACTATGTTTATAGCATCTTTATTTATAATAGCCAGAAGCTGGAAACAACCCAGATGTCCTTCAACAGAAGAATGGATACAGAAAATGTGGTACATCTACATAATGGAGTACTGTTCAGCTATTAAAAACAATGACTTCATGAAACTTGAAGACAAATGGATGGAACTAGAAACTATCATCTTGAGTGAGGTAACCCAGACACAAAAGAACACACATGATATATACTCACTGATAAGTGGATATTAACCCCAAAGCTCAGAATGCCCACAATACAACCCACAAATGATATGGAGCTTAAGAAGAAGATCGAAGTATGGATGCTTCAATCCTACATAAAAGGGGGAACAAAATAACCACAGGAGGTAGAGAGAGGAAGGGACCTGGGAGGGAGAGAGGAGAGGAAGGGAAAAAAGAGGGGGAGAGTCAAGTGTTGGAAGGGACAAGAGAAAAGTACAGAGGGATGGGAATTAAATAGAAACATGACAAAGGGGAGAGAGAACCTGTAGAGACTACCTCCAGTAGATAGACATGGCCCCCAGTTGAGGGATGGGGCCACCCAACCATCTCAAAATTGTTAACTCAGAAATGTTCCTGTCCAAAGGAAAGACAGGGATAAATATTGGAACAGAGACTGAAGGAAAGGCCATTCAGAGATCTCCTCACCTAGGGATCCATCCCACTTGCAGACCACAAACCCTAACACTATTGCTGATACCAAGAAGCACTTGCTGCCAGGATCCTGGTATGGCTGTTCCCTGAGAGGTTCTACCAGTATCTGACCAATACAGATACAGATACTCAAAAGGCAACCATTGGACTGAGGCTGGGGACCCCAATGGAAGGACTAGGGGAAGGACTGAAGGAGATGAAGGGGTTTGCAACCCCATAAGAAGAACAATATTAACTAACTGGACCACCCAGAGCTCCCAGAGACTAAACCATCAATCAGAGTATACATGGATCTGTGGCTCCAGATACATATGTAGTAGAGGATGGCCTTATCTGACAGTGGGAGGAGAAGCCCTTGGTCCTGTGGTGGCTTGATGCCCCAGTGTAGGGGAATGCTAGACCAGTGAGAAGGGAGTGGGCGAGTGGGTGGATGAGCACCCTCATAGAGACAAAGGGGAGGGAGTAGAGGGGGAGTGGGATGGGGGATTTGTGGAGGGGTAACCAGGAATAGGGATATCATCTGAAATATAAACAAATAAAATGATTAAAGAAAAAGAGTTGTCTTGGTCATGATGTCTGTTCACAGCAGTAAAACCCTGACTAAGACAGACCACCTATGTGTACAGAAACACACATATGTTTAAAAAAATTTTAAAGCCCATTGCTGTAAATAAATTGTGGTTCATGGCACTCTAGTTTGAAAATTGGGTCCCTGTCCCAGCTCAGCATCTAAAGAAGCCACACACCTCCGTCATGCTCTTTTTATCGTGTTTGTAAAGTTTGCTTATTTCATTTGCCCTCATTTTTAAAGTAAAATTAAAATATAGGGACTTTGTCATGATCACTACAATAGCTATAGTGCTTAGAACATTCTAGCATAGCACCAAAATTATTTGCTAATGCTCAATTATCTATTAAATAAATAAAGTGCAGTTCTTTTTTTAAAGGAATGTATGGTTCGGTAAGGAAACCAAAGTCAGTACATCCAGATAGGAAAAGAGTGAGGATCCAGTCCACCATAAAGCAATACAGTGGTTATGAGTTTTAGTCTCTGATATCACAGGCCTTTGTTTAAGTACTTCTTCTGCCCCTGACAATTCTGGGCTATCTTGTGTCCCTCTTCTTTTCCTCATCTCTGCTATCTCAGTTGTGTTTGTCTATCTGCCTGTGTGTGTGTGTGTGTGTGTGTGTGTGTGTGTGTGTGTGTGTGTGTGTGTGTGTTTGGCACGTGCATGCCAAAAGAAAATGTTAGGTGTTGTTCTTGGGAGCCTTCTAGCTTAGCTTGGATCATTCACTGAGAGTTTGGGCTCATCTGTTCAGCTAGGCTCTCTGACCAGCAAGACCATGGTGTTTCTTCACATTAGTAAGAGAGCCTAACTAAGACAACCAGAAAAGGTAAAACTCCTACAGGAATCTCTTTTTATCAACTTTCAGGAAGAAAAATGTGTTTCTTTCTATCTGGCCTTCCTCCACTCCCGCACCTGAAGGTCTTGCTGCATCTTCCAGGACACCTGCATGTGACTCTGTAGGCTCCACAGACAGATGGGCTGCTCAGGCGGCACCTCACAGTCCCTGAGGTAGCTGGGTTAGCCGTCTCGGTCTTTACCTGCATAGTTCAGTTATTAGTAGTCCCTGCAGCTTAGGATATATGTGAATTTAGCTGCCTTCCGTTAGTATAGTCCTCATTTCTATCTCCTCCATGTTTACCTGGAATGAGAATCTATTTCCAATTATTCATTTCTTCCAGTTGTTTGAAGTTAGATTCCTTCTTCAAGGTTTCTTTTGTTTATATTCAATTTAGTGATGTCTAAGGTTTAGTGAAGTCTAATACCTTAATGCCCTGCAGAATGGCCATCCTTTGTCAAGTGTTGCTACTGTCATTAGCTAGTATTTTCTTTTACCTTTAAAAAAAAAGTACACATTAAAGCTGAGCCTGGTGGCACAATCCATAATCCTAGTGTTCGGGGGCTGTGACAAATGTGAGTTCAAGGTCAGGCAGGTCACATAGTGAGAATCTGTTTCTAACATAAAGCAAAGTGACCCAGATTAGACATAATTATCATTATAGATAATGCACGTCAATCATTGGGTTAGTTAGATGAAGACAGTATGAAGACAGTATGTGTTTTTTGTTTCCATGCCTGTTCTTGAGAAACGAGCTCCTTTATTCTTTTAATTCTATAAAATTCTATCAGTATGAACATACTTTTAATTCTTTTACTCCATTATTCCTTTTGTGCTTCACCTTGTCCATCAGCACTAAGACTACATTTTCTTTTGATTAAAGTATTTCTCTGTCAAAATTTTTCCTGAGGGAGAAAAATGTATAGGTGGTTAAAATGATAAATCTTTTATGTATAAAAATCTTTTCTTGAGCTTGGAGCGATGGGTTAGTGGTTGAGTGTGTACTGCTCTCACAGAGGTCTTAAATTGTGTGTCAAGCATAGATATCTTTCTGTAACTCCAGTTTATTGGAGCCAACATTCATTTCTGGCCACTGCTGGTTGACGATGGCATCTGCATAGATGAGTCATACACTGACATAGACAAACACATACATATTAATGAGATTTTTTTATTGGATTTTTTAAATTTACATTTCAAAATGATAGTCCCTTTTCCAGTTTCTCATCCATAAGCCCCCTCCATCCCCTCCACCTTCTTCTATAAGGTATTCCCCCTCCCCAACCATCCCCCTTTCCTGCTTCCCTGCCCTGACATTCTCCTACACTGGGGGTCCAGCCCTAGCAGGACTAAGGGCTTCTCCTCCCATTGGTGCCCAACAAGGCCATCCTCTGCTACATATGCAGCTGGAGCCATGGGTCTGTGCATGTGTACTCTTTGGGTAGTAGTGGCTTAGTCCCTGGGAGCTCTAGTTAGTTGGTATACTTGTTGTTATAGGGTTGAAAGCCCCTTCACCTCCTTCAATACTTTCTCTAATTCCTCCAACAGGGACTATGTTCTCAATTCAATGGTTTGCTGCTAGCATTCACCTTTGTATTTGTCATGCTTTGGCTGAGCCTATCAGGAGACAGCTATATCAGGCTCCTGTCAGCATGCACTTCTTGGCTTCATCAACATTGTCTAATTTTGGTGGCTGTGTGTGTGTGTGTGTGTGTGTGTGTGTGTGTGTGTGTGTGTGTGTGTATTATATTATATGCTGGATCTCCAGGTGGGGCAGGCTCTGAATGGCCATTCCTTCAGTCTCTACTTCAAACTTTGTCTCCATATCTCCTCCTATGAATATTTTTATTCGCCCTTTTAAGAGGGACTGATGCATGCACACTTTGGTAGTACTTCTTTTTGAGGTTCATGTGGTCTGTGGATTGTATCTTGGATAATTTGAGCTTTTGGGATAATATCTACTTATCAGTGAATGCATACCATGTGTGTGGTTTTTGTGATTGTGTTACCCCACTCAGGATGATATTTTCTAGTTCCATCCATTTGCCTATGAATTTCACGAAGTCATTGTTTTTGATAGCTGACTAGCATTACTCCATTGTGTAGATGTACCATATTTTCTGTATCCATTCCTCTGTTGAAGGGCATCTGGATTCTTTCCAGCTTCTAGCTATTATAAATAAGACTGCTACGAACATAGTTGAGCACGTGTCTTTTTTATATGTTGGGGCATCTTTTGGGTATATGCCCAGGAGTGGTATAGCTTGGTCCTTAGTTAGTACAATGTCCAATTTTCTGAGGAACCTCAAGACTGATTTCCAGAATGGTTGTACCAGTCTGCAATCCCCACCAACAATGGAGGAGAGTTCCTTTTTCTCCACATCCTGGTCAGCATCTGTTGTCACCTGAGTTTTTAATCTTAGCCATTCTGACTGGTGTGAGGTGGAATCTCAGGGTTGTTCTGATTTGCATTTTCCTGATGACTAAGGATGTTGAACATTTCTCTAGGTACTTCTCAGCTATTCAATATTCTCTTTCTTTGTTGGGTTTTTGTGTGGCTTAGGTATAAGCATAATTGTGGCTTCATAGAAGGAATTGGGTAATAATGCTTCTGTTTCTGTTTTGTGGAATAGTTTGGACAGTATTGATATGAGGTTTTCTATGAACGTCTGATAGAATTCTGCACAAAACCCATCTGGTACTGGTATTTTTTTTTTTTTTGGTTGGGAGACTTTTAATGACTGCTTCTATTTCTTTAGGGGTTATGGAAATGTTTAGATGGTTTATCTGATCCTGATTTAACTTTGGTACCTGGTATCTGTCTAGAAAACTGTTCATTTCCTCCAGAGTTTCCAGTTTTGCTTTCATAGTAGGATCTGATAATTTTTTGAATTTCCTCAGATTCTGTTGTTATGCTTCCCTTTTCATTTCTGATTTTGTTAATTTGGATACACTCTCTGTGCCTTTGGTCAGTCTGGCTAAGGGTTTTTCTATCTTGTTAATTTTCTCAAAGAATCAGCTCCTGGTTTTGTTGATTCTTTGTATAGTCCTTTTGTATACACCTCTTGGGTGTATTTGCTTCTTTTTGTTCTAGAGCTTTTAGGCATGCTGTTAAGCTGCTAATGTATTTTGTTTCCAGTTTCTTCTTGGAGGCACTCAGAACTAT
The DNA here is from genome assembly GCF_021556685.1 of Rattus norvegicus. NCBI lineage: Eukaryota > Metazoa > Chordata > Mammalia > Rodentia > Muridae > Rattus > Rattus norvegicus. Next base: position 103,576,766 of record NC_141535.1, on the reverse strand, counting down.
GAGTTTTCCTCTTAGCATTGCTTTCATTGTGTCCCATAAGTTTGGTTATTTCATGCCTTCATTTTCACTAAATTCTAAAAAGTCTTTAATTTCTTTCTTTTTTCCCCCTTGATTAAATTATCATTGAATAGAGCGTTGTTCAACTTCCATGTATATGTGGGATTTCTGTCATTTTTGTTGTTATTGAAGACCAGATTTAGTCTTTGGTGATCTGATAGAATGTATGGGATTATTTCAATCTTCTTTCATCTGCTGAGGCTGATTATATGGTCAATTTTGGAGAAGGTACCATGAGATGCTGAGAAGATGGTATATTCTTTTGTTTTAGGGTGAACTGTTCTATAATATCTGTTAAATCCATTTGGTTCATAACTTCTGTTAGTTTCTCTATGTCTCTCTTTAGTTTCTGTTTCCATGATCTGTCCATTGATGAGAGTGGGGTGTTGAAATCTTCCACTATTATTATATGAGGTAAAATGTGTGCTTTGAGCTTTAGTAAGGTTTCTTTTATGAGTGTAGGTGCCCTTGCATTTGGAGCATAGATATTTAGGATTGAGAGTTCATCTTGGTGGATTTTTCCTTTGATAAATATGAAGTGTCCTTCATTATCTTTTTCAATAACTTTTGGTTGAACTTCGATTTTATTGGAGATTAGAATAAGCTGGCTACTCCAGCTTGTTTCTTTAGACCATTCACTTGGAAAGTTGTTGTCCAGTCTTTTACTCTCAGTTAGTGTCTGTCTTTGTCTCTGAGGGGTGTTTCCTATATGCAGCAAAATACTGTGTCCTGTTTATATATCCAGTCTATTAGTCTATGTCTTTTATTAGTGAATTGAGTCCATTGATATTAAGAGAGTATTAAGGAATAGTGATGGTTGTTTCCTGTTATTTTTGTTATTAGAGGTGGAATTATGCTTTTGTGTCTCTCTTCTTTTGGTTTTGCTGCAAGGAGATTACTTTCTTGCTTTTTCTATGTTGTAATTTCCCTCCTTGTATTGGAGTTTTCCATCTATTATCTTTTGTAGGACTGTATCTGTAGAAAGACATTGTATAAATTTAGTTTTGTAATGGGATATCTTGATTTCTCCATCTATGTTAATTGAGAGTTTTGGTGGATATAGTAGCCTGGCTGGCACTTGTGTTCTCTTAGGGTCTTTTTGACATTTGCCCAGGATCTTCTGGCTTTCATAGTCTCTGGTGAGAAGTCTCATGTAATTCTGATAGATCTGCCTTTATATGTTACTTGACCTTTTTCCCTTACTGCTTTCAATATTCGGTCTTTGTTTTGTTTGTTTGGTGTTTTGACTATTATGCAACAGGAGGAATTTCTTTTCTGGTACAATCTATTTGGTGTTCTGTAGGCTTATTGTATGGTTATGGGCATCTCTTTTTCTAGGTTAGGGAAGTTTTCTTCTATAATTTTGTTGCAAATATTTACTGGCCCTTTATGTTGGGAGTCTTTGCTCTCTTCTATACCTTTATCCGTAGGTTTGATCTTCTCATTGTGTCCTAGATTTCCTGGATGTTATCAGTTAGGAGCTTTTTATGTTTTGCATTATCTTTGATGGTTGTGTCAATGTTTTCTATTGTATCTTCTGCCTCTGAGATTCTCTCTTCTGTCTCTTGTATTCTGTTGGTGATACTTGTTGGTGATATATGGCTCCTGGTCTCTTCCCTAGGTTTTCTATCTCCAGGATTGTCTCCCTTTGTGTTTTCTTTACTGGTTCTATTTCCATTTTTAAATCTTGGATGGTTTTGCTTAATTCCTTCACCTGTTTTGCTGTGTTTTCCTGTAATTCTTTAAGGGATTTTTGTGTTTCCTCTTTAGGGGCTTCTATTTGTTTACCTGGGTTGTCCTGTATTTCTTTAAGGGCATTATTTATGTCCTTCTTAAAGTCCTCTATCATCATCTTGAGATGTGATTTTAAATCCAAATCTTGCTTTTCTGGTGTGATGGGGTATCCAGGGCTTGCTGTAGTGGGAGAACTGGGTTCTAATGATGACAAGTAGTATTGGTTTCTGTTGCTTATATTCTTGGTCTTGCCTATCACCATCAGGTTGTCTCTGGTGTTAGCCTGTCTTGCTGTCTCTGACAATTGCTTGACTCTCCTATAAGCCTGTATGACAGCACTCCTATAGACCTGTTTTCTTTCAGCGGGATCTGGGAACAGAGAGCTGCTCCTGGGTTTGTGTGTCCTGAAGCCTCCAGGCATGTTGCTTGGAGCAGAAGAGTTGGTCTTACCTCTGCTCTCAGGTGTGTTAGCGCTCCTCACAACTATCTTTCAGCTCTGGGTTCAGGCACAAGCTGGAAGATTCCTGCCCCTTGACTGCTTCTAGGTTCCTGTGTCCAGAGGGCATGGATGGCACTAGGCAGTTTCTTCTTGAGTCCAGAATGTGGGCAAAAGTAGTTGTCTCCTCTGAGCTCTCAGGATTGTCTGCTCTTCTGAGAGTCCAGCTCTCTTTCCTCAGGATTTGGGTATAGAGCAAATAAGATGTTTTAAATCTTATCTTTGATTTCTTTTGTGGTTAAAATTATCTTTGACTTCTTTTGTGGTCTGATCCATACACACACAGCATTCAGACTTATCACTGGCTTAGACACAGAGTGGTGGAAAGTCAAGAGGGAGGGAACTACCAATGACAGGGCTCCTAAATTATAGTTTACTTGAACACATAATTCTTATATCATAATTCTCTTCTTTCAAAAGTCTATACTACTACCTGGGTCCAGTGTCTTCCTCTGGATGAGTTCCACGTTCTTGTGTCCTGGAGTAAGAAACTGGACAGATAGAAGGGTAGAAATGGAAGCAGGAACGTATTATTAAAACAAGATTCACTTCCAAGGCAAGAAGCAGGTTGGAGCACGGGAAGCATCAATAGCTCCAAGGACAAAGCCCTGCAAAGGATCACACTTCCTGAGTCATTTGCATAGTGCAATCTTTCTTGTACATGCACGGTCATATGCAGTATGTGCTGGCTGTGTCATTACATCCGACAGCTGCTCAAGGTACATGTTTTAGTATCAGGAGTCATAGGTCTCCTTCAGGCATTGCAGTGCCTCTGCACACTCCAATCCTCTGACCTCAGTATTATTCCCTTTCCTTCCTCTGATTTCTGATGCTACCAGTGAGAAATATGAAAGCAATTCTGATTTTCTTTCCTTTTTCATTTATTTCTGACTATTTTGTATGTGTGTATGGTTATGTGTGCATATAGGTGTGTGTGTCTCTGTGTGTGTGTGCACGCATGCACATGCGCATATGTTATTGCAGGTGTACTTAGAGGTCATCAAATCTCCTGGAAATGTAGTTACCAGCTATTGTGATCTGCCTGACATGGGTACTGCAAAAGTATCAAATGTTCTTCACCACTGAGCTATCTGTCCAGCCTCTGGGTAAAGACAATGTTAAATACAAAATAGTTCATCAAGGATCAGAAATGTAAAAGTGCATCATATGTTTGGGCCACAGAGTAGTTCAGAGCTCTGGGCTTGTTTGGAGGAACAGTGGGAAATGGAACTATATAAGCAAGTTAGAGCAGATTGCAAAAGGCTTTCATGGCATCTTTTGTTCCAAAAATGTTCAACTGTGTGGCAGAAGTAATACTGACTTGGAAGAATGCAAGTTGCAAATGGCAGCATTCCTGCCTTTTAGAAACTGTAGGCATTGAGGGCTGTCACACCTGGCTACATGCTTTCCTGTGTGATCTAAAGAGTACATGTGTTGCAGTGTTTGTTTCTGGAGACAGAGGGAGGAAGGAAAGAAGGAGGGGCATGACATTCATACTCATACCATCCTTGGGTATGCCAGGCTCAGGCAGGTTAGACTGTTTCTGTATCATAACTGACTTGTTAGAAATGCTCCTGTGGAGGGATAATTTTCTAACCTTATATGAAAACAGAGTTTCTCTGGGGCTGTTTAGTAAATTGCTTCATGAATGCTGTGAAAATAAGACATCAATGCTTCTGTCAATTAAAAATTATATAATATGAAATATTTAGGGATTATTAACTTTTGTTGCCACCACTATCTTTTCATAGTGTAGAAATAAGGTTAATGGCAATGGCTGTTTTAACAAAGGATATTTTTATCAATGTGCTCTCCCTTATTTCTCTACTCTCAGCACCTTGTTAAAAGCCATTTCATACACCATGTAACAAAGGATTTATTCCCTTGACAATATATTTAATAACAGACAATTTACCAGAAAGCATCAATACCTTCTGCATGTAGATTTTTCTCATTTTTCTAAGCAAATAAATGTTATGAACATTTTGTTACATTATATTTTGTTCAGCTTATGGCTCCCAGGTCAGCCATATATGTAAACTATACACTGCAGCTATTTCTGTGAGCCTTTGTGACAGCAGCTCATGATTTTTGCTGCCTTGAAAACGGACATGGAATCACATACCCTCACTTCCCTTCTAGTTTATATCAGCCGTGACTCAGTACATACTTGGTGAATCTCTAATTCAATTGAACACCAGGTGCCAGAGACACAAGATGACTTTCCTGCAGAGCTAATAGCCTAATTAGAAAGACAAAATGTCTTTCTAAAAAAACTATGGGAAGGTAGCTATCTCAAAATGTGTGTAGAACCTTCCAGACATTGTAACATTGTTTGGTTCATGTATTTAATCCCTTCCAATTATACTCCAGTATTGATCCCAGTTTCTGTCATTGACCAAGTGTGGCCTACATCCATGTATAAAAATGTAGATTTTAAAAGTCAACAATATTCCTTCATATTTTGGAAGTGAAATTAAGGGCCTTTCAGAGAGAAACAGAATCTTAATTACCATTTTAAGAAAGTGAGGAGTAGGTGCTGGAGAGATGGCTTGGCTGTTTAGAGCACTTGCTCTTCACTTCCCAGCATTGACATAGCAATTCACAAACAACTGTAACCGCAGTTTTAGAAGGCACAAGACCTGTTACTGAATTTAGTGGGCAGCAGGCATGCATGTGGTCCACAGACACATAAAATAGAACAAAAAGTCTAAAGATAATTCTTAGAAAAAATAAAACAGGGAGCAAAAGTATTTATGGAATTCTTTCTGACAGGCTGAACAGTAGCCAGCAGTAAAAACAACAACAACAATAACAGCAAAAGAACAACAAAACGAAGCCTTCCTTGTTTTTGTATTAGTCAGACTTCTATCACTAGAACCACATACTAGAGGCTCTAGAATGTATAAAGAATAGAGGTTTATTTAGTTCCCAGTTTTGGAAATTCATGAACACAGTACTGTAAATATTCAACTCCAGTAAATATTTTACCCTCCAGCTGATCATATTGTGATAGGTGACATCATGGCAGTTCATATAAGAAGGGATAGCCTATGATGAGACAGGAAGTCACAGAGAAGGAAAAAACATGCTTATTCTTTCACAGAAATTTTCTTGAAAGAACTCTTGGGAAAACTACACTAATAACTCCAAGAGCAGCACAGTTGGTCCATGATCCAGTAGTCCTCCACCAGGCTCCAAATCTTGACAGCCAGGCTGACTCAGGAAGGTGGGTCTAGGAGCCAAGTTTCCAAAGCACCAAGGCACAGGGCACACTGAACCACCTCCAACCACCACAACTTGCTGCCTTCATGTTCAGTTTCCACTTGAGTGCGAAGGTTTAATTGGCCAGTCTAAGTTGTCACCTCAGACAGTGAAGGGGCTACCTCTGGTGTGCAGAGGCTCCAGCTTCACTTGGAAACCAGGTCTTCCATTGCGCTCTCTATCTGAGGTCTGGGCCTTCCTCTACCAGCAGCGCAGCACACTAGAGCTGGAAGACCTAGGGATCCTCAGAGTCTTCTCTCAACTCCTCCATTTGTCTTCTCTTGGGTCCTATCCCCTTTTGGACCTTCCAGGCAAGTCTGAGAACATTTTAGAGATGCACTGGGCTGCTTGCCTCAGACTGCCTTCAGCCATGGCACCATGCTCCTCTCATATCTCATTGTGCTCCTGGACTCATTCCTCACATCCTTTTTGCTGAATTTAGGCACAGCCTATAAATCAAGCATATTAATGTTTTGTATGACCAAGTTACAAAATGTAATGGATTATTATTTTAGAATGTGAGACAAATGAAAAGTGAACACTATAATTTAAAATGTACATCTCTTCCCAGCACAGCTGAAGTCAGAAATACTTAGGATTTTGGTGGTGGTAGTAGTGGGATAAGGCCTAGAAATACAACTTTGCATTTTGTTTATTTTAAAATGCTAAAAATACTTCCATAAGATTCTCTAATAAATATCAAATTCTTCCAGACATATCATGACTGCGTCTCCCTTTCCCCCTTTCCCTGTTTCCTTCTCCCATCTCTCTCACTCTACCTCCTTTCATTGCAACAGAGTAGATTGAAAATGAAGTTTCAGTATATCACAGCCCTGAAACCTGTCTCTGTTAAGAATCCAAGCTCTAGTGTGGGATGTCCAGATAGGAAATGTTCATGAACCTAGCCAAACCAGCAGTTAGCCACCAAGGAGAGGATATGAGATATGACCCAACCTCTACCTAACTTCCCTGTTGTCGAAGCAGGCTAACCTTCAGGCGAAACTCAGCCCATTCTGGATCTTTGTAGTTGTTGGGTTATAGTTTCTTAATCTGCAGACATAGAAACACTATTTAGTAATTACAGGTTAACCTGTGCCTTAAATAGCTTCCTTAGTAATATGTTAATGTATTTCTATAGTCTTCTGGAATCAACACTTTCTGGAAAGGAATCCTTACAACTGTCTAGTCTGTGTGTGTCAGTTTGAGTAGTCACAATAGTGTGGCAAGAGAACAAGAATAGTAAAAGAAACAAACATTCAGTTTAGAAAGAACAGGAAGATGTCATGGGGATCTAGGTTTTTAAATGTTGATGCTGAAGGCACAGATACGGCAGCAGTGTATCCAGGAGAATTATGGTAACTTAAACCAAAGATGTTATAACTCAGAGCAAGACAGAACAGTCTTAAAGGTAAATGATGAAGGTTGCTTTGGAAATAATTCAGGAAATGATTCAGAAGCTTGCCAGGAAAGTGCCATTTTGAATGTTTATAAATCCCATTACATGCATTAGTCTGATGTGATTCTTTGATGTCTTATCATTTCTGACTTATATAAATTGTCATGTTATAAACAGGAAACTCTGTTGCCCAGAGTTATATATACATGGTGTGTGGTTTTCGGGTTTGAGCATAGATGAGAATCACTGCCTATTCTCTTTTTATTTAACTTTTTATTGATTCTTTATGAATTTCACATCATGCATCCCAATCCCATTCATCTCCCTATCCCTTTATTTTTTTTTATTTTTTTTAATTTTTCTTTTTTTTTTTTATTAACTTGAGTATTTCTTATATACATTTCAAGTGTTATTCCCTTTCCCGGTTTCCGGACAAACATCACCCTCCCCCCTCCCCTTCCTTATGGGTGTTCCCCTCCCAAACCTCCCCCCATTGCCACCCTCCCCGCATAGTCTAGTTCACTGGGGGTTCAGTCTTAGCAGGACCCAGGGCTTCCCCTTCCACTGGTGCTCTTACTAGGATATTCATTGCTACCTATGGGGACAGAGTCCAGGGTCAGTCCATGTATAGTCTTTAGGTAGTGGCTTAGTCCCTGGAAGCTCTGGTTGCTTGACATTGTTGTACTTTTGGGGTCTCGAGCACCTTCAAGCTCTTCCAGTTCTTTCTCTGATTCCTTCAACGGGGGACCTATTCTCAGTTCAGTGGTTTGCTGCTGGCATTCGCCTCTGTATTTGCTGTATTCTGGCTGTGTCTCTCAGGAGCGATCTACATCCGGCTCCTGTCGGTCTGCACTTCTTTGCTTCATCCATCTTGTCTAATTGGGTGGCTGTATATGTATGGGCCACCTGTGGGGCAGGCTCTGAATGGGTGTTCCTTCAGTCTCTGTTTTAATCTTTGCCTCTCCCTTCCCTGCCAAGGGTATTCTTTTTCCTCATTTAAAGAAGGAGTGAAGCATTCACATTTTGATCATCCGTCTTGAGTTTCCTTTGTTCTAGGGATCTAGGGTAATTCAAGCATTTGGGCTAATAGCCACTTATCAATGAGTGCATACCATGTATGTCTTTCTGTGAGTGGGTTAGCTCACTCAGGATGATATTTTCCAGTTCCAACCATTTGCCTACGAATTTCATAAACTCGTTGTTTTTGATAGCTGAGTAGTATTCCATTGTGTAGATGTACCACATTTTCTGTATCCATTCCTCTGTTGAAGGGCATCTGGGTTCTTTCCAGTTTCTGGCTATTATAAATAAGGCTGCGATGAACATAGTGGAGCACGTGTCTCTTTTATATGTTGAGGCATCTTTTGGGTATATGCCCAAGAGAGGTATGGCTGGATCCTCAGGCAGTTCAATGTCCAATTTTCTGAGGAACCTCCAGACTGATTTCCAGAATGGTTTTACCAGTCTGCAATCCCACCAACAATGGAGGAGTGTTCCTCTTTCTCCACATCCTCGCCAGCATCTGCTGTCACCTGAGTTTTTGATCTTAGCCAATCGCACTGGTGTGAGGTGAAATCTCAGGGTTGTTTTGATTTGCATTTCCCTTATGACTAAAGATGTTGAACATTTCTTTAGGTGTTTCTCAGCCATTCGGCATTCCTCAGCTGTGAATTCTTTGTTTAGCTCTGAACCCCATTTTTTAATAGGGTTATTTGTTTCCCTGCGGTCTAACTTCTTGAGTTCTTTGTATATTTTGGATATAAGGCCTCTATCTGTTGTAGGATTGGTAAAGATCTTTTCCCAATCTGTTGGTTGCCGTTTTGTCCTAACCACAGTGTCCTTTGCCTTACAGAAGCTTTGCAGTTTTATGAGATCCCATTTGTCGATTCTTGATCTTAGAGCATAAGCCATTGGTGTTTTGTTCAGGAAATTTTTTCCAGTGCCCATGTGTTCCAGATGCTTCCCTAGTTTGTCTTCTATTAGTTTGAGTGTGTCTGGTTTGATGTGGAGGTCCTTGATCCACTTGGACTTAAGCTTTGTACAGGGTGATAAGCATGGATCGATCTGCATTCTTCTACATGTTGCCCTCCAGTTGAACCAGCACCATTTGCTGAAAATGCTATCTTTTTTCCATTGGATGGTTTTGGCTCCTTTGTCAAAAATCAAGTGACCATAGGTGTGTGGGTTCATTTCTGGGTCTTCAATTCTATTCCATTGGTCTATCTGTCTGTCTCTGTACCAATACCATGCAGTTTTTATCACTATTGCTCTGTAATACTGCTTGAGTTCAGGGATAGTGATTCCCCCTGAAGTCCTCTTATTGTTGAGGATAGCTTTAGCTATCCTGGGTTTTTTGTTATTCCAGATGAATTTGCAAATTGTTCTGTCTAACTCTTTGAAGAATTGGATTGGTATTTTGATGGGGATTGCATTGAATCTGTAGATCGCTTTTGGTAAAATGGCCACTTTTACTATATTAATCCTGCCAATCCATGAGCATGGGAGATCTTTCCATCTTCTGAGGTCTTCTTCAATTTCTTTCCTCAGTGTCTTGAAGTTCTTATTGTACAGATCTTTTACTTGCTTGGTTAAAATCACACCGAGGTACTTTATATTATTTGGGTATATTATGAAGGGTGTCGTTTCCCTAATTTCTTTCTCGGCTTGTTTCTCTTTTGTATAGAGGAAGGCAACTGATTTATTTGAGTTAATTTTATACCCAGCCACTTTGCTGAAGTTGTTTATCAGCTTTAGTAGTTCTCTGGTGGAACTTTTGGGATCACTTAAATATACTATCATGTCGTCTGCAAATAGTGATATTTTGACCTCTTCTTTTCCGATCTGTATCCCCTTGATCTCCTTTTGTTGTCTGATTGCTCTGGCTAGAACTTCAAGAACTATATTGAATAAGTAGGGAGAGAGTGGGCAGCCTTGTCTAGTCCCTGATTTTAGTGGGATTGCTTCAAGTTTCTCTCCATTTAGTTTAATGTTAGCAACTGGTTTGCTGTATATGGCTTTTACTATGTTTAGGTATGGGCCTTGAATACCTATTCTTTCCAGGACTTTTATCATGAAGGGGTGTTGAATTTTGTCAAATGCTTTCTCAGCATCTAATGAAATGATCATGTGGTTCTGTTCTTTCAGTTTGTTTATATGATGGATCACGTTGATGGTTTTCCTTATATTAAACCATCCCTGCATGCCTGGGATGAAGCCTACTTGATCATGGTGGATGATTGTTTTGATGTGCTCTTGAATTCGGTTTGCCAGAATTTTATTGAGTATTTTTGCGTCGATATTCATAAGGGAAATTGGTCTGAAGTTCTCTTTCTTTGTTGGGTCTTTGTGTGGTTTAGGTATAAGAGTAATTGGGGCTTCGTAGAAGGAATTCGGTAGGGCTCCATCTGTTTCAATTTTGTGGAATAGTTTGGATAATATTGGTATAAGGTCTGCTATGAAGGTTTGATAGAATTCTGAACTAAACCCGTCTGGACCTGGGCTCGTTTTGGTTGGGAGACCTTTAATGACTGCTTCTATTTCCTTAGAAGTTATGGGGTTGTTTAACTGGTTTATCTGTTCCTGATTTAACTTCGATACCTGGTATCTGTCTAGGAAATTGTCCATTTCCTGAAGATTTTCAAGTTTTGTTGAATATAGGTTTTTATAGTAAGATCTGATGATTTTTTGAATTTCCTCTGAATCTGTAGTTATGTCTCCCTTTTCATTTCTGATTTTGTTAATTTGGACGCACTCTCTGTGTCCTCTCGTTAGTCTGGCTAAGGGTTTATCTATCTTGTTGATTTTCTCAAAGAACCAACTTTTGGTTCTGTTGATTCTTTCTATGGTCCTTTTTGTTTCTACTTGACTGATTTCAGCTCTGAGTTTGATTATTTCCTGCCTTCTACTCCTCCTGGGTGTATTTGCTTCTTTTTGTTCTAGAGCTTTTAGGTGTGCTGTCAAGCTGCTGACATATGCTCTTTCCTGTTTCTTTCTGCAGGCACTCAGCGCTATGAGTTTTCCTCTTAGCACAGCTTTCATTGTGTCCCATAAGTTTGGGTATGTTGTACCTTCATTTTCATTAAATTCTAAAAAGTTTTTAATTTCTTTCTTTTTTTTTTTTCTTTTTTTTTTTTTTTTTATTAACTTGAGTATTTCTTATATACATTTCGAGTGTTATTCCCTTTCCCGGTTTCCGGGCAAACATCCCCCTCCCCCCTCCCCTTCCTTATGGGTGTTCCCCTCCCAACCCTCCCACCATTGCCGCCCTCCCCCCATAGACTAGTTCACTGGGGGTTCAGTCTTAGCAGGACCCAGGGCTTCCCCTTCCACTGGTGCTCTTACTAGGATATTCATTGCTACCTATGGGGTCAGAGTCCAGGGTCAGTCCATGTATAGTCTTTAGGTAGTGGCTTAGTCCCTGGAAGCTCTGGTTGCTTGGCATTGTTGTACTTTTGGGGTCTCGAGCCCCTTCAAGCTCTTCCAGTTCTTTCTCTGATTCCTTCAATAGGGGACCTATTCTCAGTTCAGTGGTTTGCTGCTGGCATTCGCCTCTGTATTTGCTGTATTCTGGCTGTGTCTCTCAGGAGCGATCTACATCCGGCTCCTGTCGGTCTGCACTTCTTTGCTTCATCCATCTAGTCCAATTGGGTGGCTGTATATGTATGGGCCAAATGTGGGACAGGCTCTGAATGGGTGTTCCTTCAGTCTCTGTTTTAATCTTTGCCTCTCCCTTCCCTGCCAAGGGTATTCTTTTTCCTCATTTAAAGCAGATGCTGGCGAGGTTGTGGAGAAAGAGGAACACTCCTCCATTGTTGGTGGGATTGCAGACTGGTAAAACCATTCTGGAAATCAGTCTGGAGGTTCCGCAGAAAATTGGACATTGAACTGCCTGAGGATCCAGCTATACCTCTCTTGGGCATATACCCAAAAGATGCCTCAACATATAAAAGAGACACGTGCTCCACTATGTTCATCGCAGCCTTATTTATAATAGCCAGAAAATGGAAAGAACCCAGATGCCCTTCAACAGAGGAATGGATACAGAAAATGTGGTACATCTACACAATGGAATACTACTCAGCTATCAAAAACAACGAGTTTATGAAATTCGTAGGCAAATGGTTGGAACTGGAAAATATCATCCTGAGTGAACTAACCCAATCACAGAAAGACATACATGGTATGCACTCATTGATAAGTGGCTATTAGCCCAAATGCTTGAATTACCCTAGATCCCTAGAACAAAGGAAACTCAAGACGGATGATCAAAATGTGAATGCTTCACTCCTTCTTTAAATGAGGAAAAAGAATACTCTTGGCAGGGAAGGGAGAGGCAAAGATTAAAACAGAGACTGAAGGAACACCCATTCAGAGCCTGTCCCACATTTGGCCCATACATATACAGCCACCCAATTGGACTAGATGGATGAAGCAAAGAAGTGCAGACCGACAGGAGCCGGATGTAGATCGCTCCTGAGAGACACAGCCAGAATACAGCAAATACAGAGGCGAATGCCAGCAGCAAACCACTGAACTGAGAATAGGTCCCCTATTGAAGGAATCAGAGAAAGAACTGGAAGAGCTTGAAGGGGCTCGAGACCCCAAAAGTACAACAATGCCAAGCAACCAGAGCTTCCAGGGACTAAGCCACTACCTAAAGACTATACATGGACTGACCCTGGACTCTGACCCCATAGGTAGCAATGAATATCCTAGTAAGAGCACCAGTGGAAGGGGAAGCCCTGGGTCCTGCTAAGACTGAACCCCCAGTGAACTAGTCTATGGGGGGAGGGCGGCAATGGTGGGAGGGTTGGGAGGGGAACACCCATAAGGAAGGGGAGGGGGGAGGGGGATGTTTGCCCGGAAACCGGGAAAGGGAATAACACTCGAAATGTATATAAGAAATACTCAAGTTAATAAAAAAAAAAAAAAAAAAAGAAGGAGTGAAGCATTCACATTTTGATCATCCGTCTTGAGTTTCGTTTGTTCTAGGGATCTAGGGTAATTCAAGCATTTGGGCTAATAGCCACTTATCAATGAGTGCATACCATGTATGTCTTTCTGTGATTGGGTTAGCTCACTCAGGATGATATTTTCCAGTTCCATCCATTTGCCTACGAATTTCATAAACTCGTTGTTTTTGATAGCTGAGTAGTATTCCATTGTGTAGATGTACCACATTTTCTGTATCCATTCCTCTGTTGAAGGGCATCTGGGTTCTTTCCATTTTCTGGCTATTATAAATAAGGCTGCGATGAACATAGTGGAGCACGTGTCTCTTTTATATGTTGAGGCATCTTTTGGGTATATGCCCAAGAGAGGTGTAGCTGGATCCTCAGGCAGTTCAATGTCCAATTTTCTGAGGAACCTCCAGACTGATTTCCAGAATGGTTTTACCAGTCTGCAATCCCACCAACAATGGAGGAGTGTTCCTCTTTCTCCACAACCTCGCCAGCATCTGCTGTCACCTGAGTTTTTGATCTTAGCCAATCGCACTGGTGTGAGGTGAAATCTCAGGGTTGTTTTGATTTGCATTTCCCTTATGACTAAAGATGTTGAACATTTCTTTAGGTGTTTCTCAGCCATTCGGCATTCCTCAGCTGTGAATTCTTTGTTTAGCTCTGAACCCCATTTTTTAATAGGGTTATTTGTTTCCCTGCGGTCTAACTTCTTGAGTTCTTTGTATATTTTGGATATAAGGCCTCTATCTGTTGTAGGGTTGGTAAAGATCTTTTCCCAATCTGTTGGTTGCCGTTTTGTCCTAACCACAGTGTCCTTTGCCTTACAGAAGCTTTGCAGTTTTATGAGATCCCATTTGTCAATTCTTGATCTTAGAGCATAAGCCATTGGTGTTTTGTTCAGGAAATTTTTTCCAGTGCCCATGTGTTCCAGATGCTTCCCTAGTTTTTCTTCTATTAGTTTGAGTGTGTCTGGTTTGATGTGGAGGTCCTTGATCCACTTCGACTTAAGCTTTGTACAGGGTGATAAGCATGGATCGATCTGCATTCTTCTACATGTTGCCCTCCAGATGAACCAGCACCATTTGCTGAAAATGCTATCTTTTTTCCATTGGATGGTTTTGGCTCCTTTGTCCAAAATCAAGTGACCGTAGGTATGTGGGTTCATTTCTGGGTCTTCAATTCTATTCCATTGGTCTATCTGTCTGTCTCTGTACCAATACCATGCAGTTTTTATCACTATTGCTCTGTAATACTGCTTGAGTTCAGGGATAGTGATTCCCCCTGAAGTCCTTTTATTGTTGAGGATAGCTTTAGCTATCCTGGGTTTTTTGTTATTCCAGATGAATTTGCAAATTGTTCTGTCTAACTCTTTGAAGAATTGGATTGGTATTTTGATGGGGATTGCATTGAATCTGTAGATTGCTTTTGGTAAAATGGCCATTTTTACTATATTAATCCTGCCAATCCATGAGCATGGGAGATCTTTCCATCTTCTGAGGTCTTCTTCAATTTCTTTCTTCAGTGTCTTGAAGTTCTTATTGTACAGATCTTTTACTTGCTTGGTTAAAGTCACACCGAGGTACTTTATATTATTTGGGTCTATTATGAAGGGTGTCGTTTCCCTAATTTCTTTCTCGGCTTGTTTCTCTTTTGTATAGAGGAAGGCAACTGATTTATTTGAGTTAATTTTATACCCAGCCACTTTGCTGAAGTTGTTTATCAGCTTTAGTAGTTCTCTGGTGGAACTTTTGGGGTCACTTAAATATACTATCATATCATCTGCAAATAGTGATATTTTGACCTCTTCTTTTCCGATCTGTATCCCTTTGATCTCCTTTTGTTGTCTGATTGCTCTGGCTAGAACTTCAAGAACTATATTGAATAAGTAGGGAGAGAGTGGGCAGCCTTGTCTAGTCCCTGATTTTAGTGGGATTGCTTCAAGTTTCTCTCCATTTAGTTTAATGTTAGCAACTGGTTTGCTGTATATGGCTTTTACTATGTTTAGGTATGGGCCTTGAATTCCTATTCTTTCCAGGACTTTTATCATGAAGGGGTGTTGAATTTTGTCAAATGCTTTCTCAGCATCTAATGAAATGATCATGTGGTTCTGTTCTTTTAGTTTGTTTATATAATGGATCACGTTGATGGTTTTCCGTATATTAAACCATCCCTGCATGCCTGGGATGAAGCCTACTTGATCATGGTGGATGATTGTTTTGATGTGCTCTTGAATTCGGTTTGCCAGAATTTTATTGAGTATTTTTGCGTCGATATTCATAAGGGAAATTGGTCTGAAGTTGTCTTTCTTTGTTGTGTCTTTGTGTGGTTTAGGTATAAGAGTAATTGTAGATTCGTAGAAGGAATTCGGTAGGGCTCCATCTGTTTCAATTTTGTGGAATAGTTTGGATAATATTGGTATGAGGTCTTCTATGAAGGTTTGATAGAATTCTGCACTAAACCCATCTGGACCTGGGCTCTTTTTGGTTGGGAGACCTTTAATGACTGCTTCTATTTCCTTAGGAGTTATGGGGTTGTTTAACTGGTTTATCTGTTCCTGATTTAACTTTGATACCTGGTATCTGTCTAGGAAATAGTCCATTTCCTGAAGATTTTCAAATTTTGTTGAATATAGGTTTTTATAGTAAGATCTGATGATTTTTTGAATTTCCTCTGAATCTGTAGTTATGTCTCCCTTTTCATTTCTGATTTTGTTAATTTGGACGCACTCTCTGTGTCCTCTCGTTAGTCTGGCTAAGGGTTTATCTATCTTGTTGATTTTCTCAAAGAACCAACTTTTGGTCCTGTTGATTCTTTCTATGGTCCTTTTTGTTTCTACTTGGTTGATTTCAGCTCTGAGTTTGATTATTTCCTGCCTTCTACTCCTCCTGGGTGTATTTGCTTCTTTTTGTTCTAGAGCTTTTAGGTGTGCTGTCAAGCTGCTGACATATGCTCTTTCCTGTTTCTTTCTGCAGGCACTCAGCGCTATGAGTTTTCCTCTTAGCACAGCTTTCATTGTGTCCCATAAGTTTGAGTATGTTGTATCTTCATTTTCATTAAATTCTAAAAAGTTTTTAATTTCTTTCTTTATTTCTTCCTTGACCAGGTTATCATTGAGTAGAGCATTGTTCAATTTCCACGTATATGTGGGCATTCTTCCCTTATTGTTATTGAAGACCAGTTTTAGGCCGTGGTGGTCCGATAGCACGCATGGGATTATTTCTATCTTTCTGTACCTGTTGAGGCCCGTTTTTTGACCAATTATATGGTCAATTTTGGAGAAAGTACCATGAGGAGCTGAGAAGAAGGTATATCCTTTTGCTTTAGGATAGAATGTTCTATAAATATCCGTTAAGTCCATTTGGCTCATGACTTCTCTTAGTCTGTCGACATCACTGTTTAATTTCTGTTTCCATGATCTGTCCATTGATGAGAGTGGGGTGTTGAAATCTCCCACTATTATTGTGTGAGGTGCAATGTGTGTTTTGAGCTTTAGTAAGGTTTCTTTTACGTATGTAGGTGCCCTTGTATTTGGGGCATAGATATTTAGGATTGAGAGTTCATCTTGGTGGATTTTTCCTTTGATGAATATGAAGTGTCCTTCCTTATCTTTTTTGATGACTTTTAGTTGGAAATTGATTTTATTTGATATTAGAATGGCTACTCCAGCTTGCTTCTTCTGACCATTTGCTTGGAAAGTTGTTTTCCAGCCTTTCACTCTGAGGTAGTGTCTGTCTTTGTGTCTGAGGTGTGTTTCCTGTAGGCAGCAGAATGCAGGGTCCTCGTTGCGTATCCAGTTTGTTAATCTATGTCTTTTTATTGGGGAGTTGAGGCCATTGATATTGAGAGATATTAAGGAATAGTGATTATTGTTTCCCTTTATATTCATATTTGGATGTGAGGTTATGTTTGTGTGCTTTCATTCTCTTTGTTTTGTTGCCAAGACGATTAGTTTCTTGCTTCTTCTAGGGTATAGCTTGCCTCCTTATGTTGGGCTTTACCATTTATTATCCTTTGTAGTGCTGGATTTGTAGAAAGATATTGTGTAAATTTGGTTTTGTCATGGAATATCTTGGTTTCTCCATCAATGTTAATTGAGAGTTTTGCTGGATACAGTAACCTGGGCTGGCATTTGTGTTCTCTTAGGGTCTGTATGACATCAGTCCAGGATCTTCTGGCCTTCATAGTTTCTGGCGAGAAGTCTGGTGTGATTCTGATAGGTCTCCCTTTATATGTTACTTGACCTTTTTCCCTTACTGCTTTTAATATTCTTTCTTTATTTTGTGCGTTTGGTGTTTTGACAATTATGTGACGGGAGGTGTTTCTTTTCTGGTCCAATCTATTTGGAGTTCTGTAGGCTTCTTGTATGCCTATGGGTATCTCTTTTTTTAGGTTAGGGAAGTTTTCTTCTATGATTTTGTTGAAGATATTTACTGGTCCTTTGAGCTGGGAGTCTTCACTCTCTTCTATACCTATTATCCTTAGGTTTGATCTTCTCATTGAGTCCTGGATTTCCTGTATGTTTTGGACCAGTAGCTTTTTCCGCTTTACATTATCTTTGACAGTTGAGTCAATGATTTCTATGGAATCTTCTGCTCCTGAGATTCTCTCTTCCATCTCTTGTATTCTGTTGGTGAAGCTTGTATCTACAGCTCCTTGTCTCTTCTTTTGGTTTTCTATATCCAGGGTTGTTTCCATGTGTTCTTTCTTGATTGCTTCTATTTCCATTTTTAATTCCTTCATCTGTTTGATTGTGTTTTCCTGGAATTCTTTCAGGGATTTTTGCCATTCCTCTCTGTAGGCCTCTACTTGTTTATTAATGATTTCCTGTGTTTCCCTAAGTGTGTTCATGTCTTTCTTGAAGTCCTCCAGCATCATGACCAAATATGATTTTGAAACTAGATCTTGCTTTTCTGGTGTGTTTGGATATTCCATGTTTGTTTTGGCGGGAGAATTGGGCTCCGATGATGGCATGCAGTCTTGGTTTCTGTTGCTAGGGTTCCGGCGCTTGCCTCTCGCCATCAGATTATCTCTAGTGTTACTTTGTTCTGCTATTTCTGACAGTGGCTAGACTGACCTATAAGCCTGTGTGTCAGGAGTGCTGTAGACCTGTTTTCCTCTCTTTCAGTCAGTTATGGGGACAGTGTGTTCTGCTTTCCGGCGTGTAGTTTTTCCTCTCTACAGGTCTTCAGCTGTTCTTGTGGGCCTGTGTCTTGAGTTCACCAGGCAGCTTTCTTGCAGCAGAAAATTTGGTCTTACCTGTGGTCCCGAGGCTCAGGTTCGCTCGTGGGGTGCTGCCCAGGGGCTCTCTGCAGCGGCAGCAACCAGGGAGACCTGTGCCGCCCCTTCCGGGAGCTTCAGTGCACCAGGGTTCCAGATGGTCTTTGGCTTTTTCCTCTGGCGTCCGAGATGTGTGTGCAGGGAGCAGTCTCTTCTGGTTTCCCAGGCTTGTCTGCCTCTCTGAAGGTTTAGCTCTCCCTCCCACGGGATTTGGGTGCAGAGAACTGTTTATCCGGTCTGTTTCTTTCAGGTTCCGGCGGTGTCTCAGGCGCAGAAGTCCTGCCGCTCCTGGGCCCTCCCCCACGGGAGCCCAGAGGCCTTATACAGTTTCCTCTTGGGCCAGGGATGTGGGCAGGGGTGAGCAGTGTTGGTGGTCTCTTCCGCTCTGCAGCCTCAGGAGTGCCCACCTGACCAGGCAGTTGGGTCTCTCTCTCACCGGGTCTGGGAGCAGAGAGCTGCTGCGGGCCGGGATCCGCGGGTGTGGGCTTAATTTCTTTCTTTATTTCTTCCTTGACCAGGTTATCATTGAGTAGAGCATTGTTCAATTTCCACGTATATGTGGGCATTCTTCCCTTATTGTTATTGAAGACCAGTTTTAGGCCGTGGTGGTCCGATAGCACGCATGGGATTATTTCTATCTTTCTGTATCTGTTGAGGCCCATTTTTTGACCAATTATATGGTCAATTTTGGAGAAAGTACCATGAGGAGCTGAGAAGAAGGTATATCCTTTTGCTTTAGGATAGAATGTTCTATAAATATCCGTTAAGTCCATTTGGCTCATGACTTCTCTTAGTCTGTCTACATCTCTGTTTAATTTCTGTTTCCAAGATCTGTCCATTGATGAGAGTGGGGTGTTGAAATCTCCCACTATTATTGTGTGAGGTGCAATGTGTGTTTTGAGCTTTAGTAAGGTTTCTTTTACATATGTAGGTGCCCCTGTATTTGGGGCATAGATATTTAGGATTGAGAGTTCATCTTGGTTGATTTTTTCCTTTGATGAATATGAAGTGTCCTTCCTTATCTTTTTTGATGACTTTTAGTTGAAAATTGATTTTATTTGATATTAGAATGGCTACTCCAGCTTGCTTCTTCTGACCATTTGCTTGGAAAATTGTTTTCCAGCCTTTCACTCTGAGGTAATGTCTGTCTTTGTCTCTGAGGTGTGTTTCCTGTAGGCAGCAGAATGCAGGGTCCTCGTTGCGTATCCAGTTTGTTAATCTATGTCTTTTTATTGGGGAGTTGAGGCCATTGATATTGAGAGATATTAAGGAATAGTGATTATTGCTTCCCGTTATATTCATATTTGGAAGTGAGGTTATGTTTGTGTGCTTTCATTCTCTTTGTTTTGTTGCCAAGATGATTAGTTTCTTGCTTCTAGGGTATAGCTTGCCTCCTTATGTTGGGCTTTACCCTTTATTATCCTTTGTAGTGCTGGACTTGTAGAAAGATATTGTGTAAATTTGGTTTTGTCATGGAATATCTTGGTTTCTCCATCTATGTTAATTGAGAGTTTTGCAGGATACAGTAACCTGGGCTGGCATTTGTGTTCTCTTAGGGTCTGTATGACATCTGTCCAGGATCTTCTGGCCTTCATAGTTTCTGGCGAAAAGTCTGGTGTGATTCTGATAGGTCTGCCTTTATATGTTACTTGACCTTTTTCCCTTACTGCTTTTAATATTCTTTCTTTATTTTGTGCGTTTGGTGTTTTGACAATTATGTGACGGGAGGTATTTCTTTTCTGGTCCAATCTATTTGGAGTTCTGTAGGCTTCTTGTATGCCTATGGGTATCTCTTTTTTTAGGTTAGGGAAGTTTTCTTCTATGATTTTGTTGAAGATATTTACTGGTCCTTTGAGCTGGGAGTCTTCACTCTCTTCTATACCTATTATCCTTAGGTTTGATCTTCTCATTGAGTCCTGGATTTCCTGTATGTTTTGGACCAGTAGCTTTTTCCGCTTTACATTATCTTTGACAGTTGAGTCAATGATTTCTATGGAATCTTCTGCTCCCGAGATTCTCTCTTCCATCTCTTGAATTCTGTTGGTGAAGCTTGTATCTACAGCTCCTTGTCTTTTCTTTTGATTTTCTATGTCCAGGGTTGTTTCCATGTGTTCTTTCTTGATTGCTTCTATTTCCATTTTTAATTCCTTCAACTGTTTGATTGTGTTTTCCTGGAATTCTTTCAGGGATTTTTGCGATTCCTCTCTGTAGGCTTCTACTTGTTCTCTAAGGGAGTTCTTTATGTCTTTCTTGAAGTCCTCCAGCATCATGATCAAATATGATTTTGAAACTAGGTCTTGCTTTTCTGGTGTGTTTGGATATTCCGTGTTTGCTTTGGTGGGAGAATTGGGCTTCGATGATGCCATGTAGTCTCGGTTTCTGTTGCTTGGGTTCCTGTGCTTGCCTCTCGCCATCAGATTATCTCTAGTGTTACTTTGTTCTGCTATTTCTGACAGTGGCTAGACTGTCCTATAACCTGTGTGTCAGGAGTGCTGTAGACCTGTTTTCCTGTTTTCTTTCAGCCAGTTATGGGGACAGAGTGTTCTGCTTTCGGGCGTGTAGTTTTTCCTCTCTACAGGTCTTCAGCTGTTCCTGTGGGCCTGTGTCTTGAGTTCACCAGGCAGGTTTCTTGCAGGGGAAAAATTGGTCCTACCTGTGGTTCCAAGGCTCAAGTTTGCTCGTGGGGTACTGCCTAAGTCCTCTCCGCTGTGGCAGCAACCGGGAAAATCTGTGCCGCTCCTTCCGGGAGCCTCCGTGCACCAGGGTTTCAGATGACGTTTGGTGTTTTCCTCTGGCGCCTGGATGTGCACAGAGTGCAGTCTCTTCTGGTTTCCCAGGCGTGTCCGCCTCTCTGAGGGTTCAGCTCTCCCTCCCACGGGATTTGGGTGCAGAGAACTGTTTATCCGGTCTGTTTCCTTCAGGTTCCGGCAGTGTCTCAGGCGCAGGGGTCCTGCCGCTCCCAGGCCCTCCCCTACGGGAACCCAGAGGCCTTATACAGTTTCCTCTTGGGCCAGGGATGTGGGCAGGGGTGGGCAGTGTTGGTGGTCTCCTCCGGTCTGCAGCCTCAGGAGTGCCCACCTGATCAGGCGGTGAGGTCTCTCTCCCACGGGGTTTGGGAGCAGAGAGCTGGTGCGGTCCGGGATCCGCCGGTGTGGGACTTCCGGTAAACACAGGAAGTGCCCGGCCTTAGAGGAATTTTGCCTCTGTGTGTCCTGAGTTCACCAGGCAGGTTTCTTGCAGGGGAAAAGTTGGTCCTACCTGCAGTTCCAAGGCTCAAGTTTGCTCGTGGGGTACTGCCTAAGTCCTCTCCGCTGTGGCAGCAACCGGGAAGATATGCGCCGCTCTTTCCAGGAGCCTCCGTGCACCAGGGTTCCAGATGGCGTTTGGTGTTTTCCTCTGGCGCCTGGATGTGCACAGAGTGCAGTCTCTTCTGGTTTCCCAGTCGTGTTCGCCTCTCTGAAGGTTAAGCTCTCCCTCCCACGGGATTTGGGTGCAGAGAACTGTTTATCCGGTCTGTTTCCTTCAGGTTCCGGCAGTGTCTCAGGCGCAGGGGTCCTGCCGCTCCCAGGCCCTCCCCTACGGGAACCCAGAGGCCTTATACAGTTGCCTCTTGGGCCAGGGATGTGGGCAGGGGTGGGCAGTGTTGGTGGTCTCCTCCGCTCTGCAGCCTCAGGAGTGCCCACCTGATCAGGCGGTGGGGTCTCTCTCCCACGGGGTTTGGGAGCAGAGAGCTGCTGCGGTCCGGGATCCGCAGGTGTGTCCCTATCCCTTTATACCCACCCTCCACCCTTGCAAACTGCCTTTCAAAAACAATCTCATTGTAGAAGCTGTAGTGCATCACAGTGTGTCCCACAGTGTATCCTTTTGCCTATATATTTCAGCAAATTTCCAGCGCCAATAAGTCCATGCAAAAAACCACACATCTCAGTTACAATATGCCTAGATTGGGCAGATCTACCCTAGTCTGTTCCCCAGCTATGAGATCTCTTGTTACTTGGGGCTTCTCTAGGTCATGTGGTTCTGCTCCATCTTCCTCCTCTTTCTTCCATTCCTCTCTCTAAAACCTCCAACACCACCTTTCCTTCCACTGCCCAATCAGGCTCTAGCCTTTTTTTTTTTAAATTTTTTTATTTGTTACTTTATTTATTTACATTTTAAATGTTATATCCCCCTTCCAAGTTTCCCCTCCGAAAATCTCCCATTCCACCCCCTACCCCCTGCCTCCATGAGGGTGCTCCCCCTCCTGCCTCCTCCCACCCCATCGCCCTAGCTGGCATTCCCCTATGCCGGGGCATCAAGCCTTCACAGGACCAAGGGCCTCTCTTCCCATTCATGCCAGACAGGGCCATCCTCTGCTACATATACAGCTGGAGTCATGGGTCCCTCCAGGTATATTCTTTGGTTGGTGGTTTACTCTCTGGGAGCTCTGGGGGGGGGGCAGATCTGGTTGGTTGATATTGTTGTTTTTCCTATGGGGTTGCAAGCCCCTCCAGCTCCTTCAGTCCTTTCTCTAAGACCTTCATTGTGGGCCTCATGCTCAGTCCAATGGTTGGCTGCAAGCATCCACATCTGTGTTGGCTCTGGCAAAGGCTCTTAGGAGACATCCTTATCAGGCTTTTGTCAGCAAGCATTTCTTGGCATCACTAAGTATCTGGGATTGGTGACTGTATATGGGATGGATCCCCAGGCTCTGGCCTTTATTCCAGTTAAAATGTACAGAAGGTTCACATGAAATCACCTGAGTATGTAATCCATTCCTAACCAGGGCAGTCACTCTTGTGGAAGCAGAATTAACATCAAAATACAAACAGAACCAGGGCAGCCCACAACACCCATACTTCTTTGCTTGAAAATGTTCCTTACAATGAGTCATTAGTCTTATTTGAGGCCTCAGGCATCTGCTACACTATCAATACTGGAACCTCACTGGGACTCCTCTTGGATCTCCTATTGTGTCATGGAAACCCTGCAGCTTTGGATCTGTAGGATGGACCCCTTGAAAGTGTCCAGAAGTTCATACTTAAGGAAGATGCTGGAGCTGGCTAACACAAAGCCCTTAATCTTGTCCTTAGTCGTAGCTGAGCTGGTCAGCCTGTCAACTTTTCTGCCTTGCCCCTGCTAGCTAATGCCATGGCTAGCAAGGGGCAAAGCCAGTTCTTATGCCCTCAGGGTAGTCTTACCAGCAGCCATGATAGCAAGGCCAGCTCTATTGCTCTGCCCAGGCAATGTGCAGGAACCCCTCTTCCAAGTGTTGCTGCTGTTTAGGGACAGAGTGAGCTCGCCCACTTTCATGACCTCAGGGTCAGTTCTCCTGCCTGCCATAGATGGTGCGGTGGGATATCTCTCTTGCTCACATCACCACGTGACTGCCTGTAATTCTAACAAAAGTTGGATTTATCCCCATTCCAAATGTCCGCAGTTAATTCTTCAAAATGAATGAATGGATGGACCAGGCAGGTGGTTCATGAGTAAAAGCATTTGCTACACAAGCATGAGGGCTTGAGTTCAAATCCTCAGAACTTTTATAGCACAAGCATCTGTAATCATAGTATTCCATGTGTAGATGGGAGATGGAGATGGGAAAATCCTCAGAAACTTACAGGCTTCTGTTAGCCTAAAATCTAAAAACCCTGTCTCAAATAAAATAGAAGGCAAGGACTGATACTTGATAATCTTCTAACTTGTATATATGTACCATGATGTATGTATCACACATATAAAAGTACATGATCTCTCTCTCTCTCTCTCTCTCTCTCTCTCTCTCACACACACACACACACACACACACACACACACACACACACACACACACACACAAGATGAGAGCTGGTTGGGGAAGCCAAGACAGGGACAGGAAGATTGCTGTGATTATGCTTGATCCCTAATGAGTTCAAGGTCAGTTTTTGATATATAACAAAATCCTACCTCAAATAAAATAAAATGCACATTCTTTAACAATTCATACATAGCAGTACCAAGTGCTGAGTGTAAGTGTTACAGCTCTAAGGGGAAAGGTATCCTGACACTAGAAAGTTACATATAGCACAAAGTCACATGGCATAACAAAATTTACACAAGAGATTTGTATGGAGAGACATAAATGGGTGACTGCCTCTGCTTTAAGCAGAAGCAGCAATGAACAGAGCACAAGGCAAGGTTTCTTTTGTGTGGGGTTCATAGGTGGGGTGGCTTTCCAAGGTGACCTGAGATTGGTGGGATTTTTTTTTCTTTCTATTTTTAGCCCGATCTTGGGGGCAGGCTCAGGGACTGGTGGAATTCTTTGGCTTTATCTTGAGGCTTTTTTTCCTGTAGTGGGGAGCTTAACTGCCAGTTTCTGGAGATGTTGGAAATGGGCCCTTACTGCTAAAAGTGTCCAGAGATGGAGTCTGGTCATTGTGTGTCTCCAGTGGCTTACACTGAATACTATGCTTAGGGGAAATGGGATGATGTGGTTAATCCGACCCGTATCTTCTTCTTTTTTTTTTTTTTTTTTTTAACTTGAGTATTTCTTATATACATTTCGAGTGTTATTCCCTTTCCCGGTATCCGGGCAAACATCCCCCTCCCCCCTCCCCTTCCTTATGGGTGTTCCCCTCCCAACCCTCCCCCCATTGCCGCCCTCCCCCCACCAGTCTAGTTCACTGTGACCCGTATCTTCTTACTATGCCATAGGTTTGGGGAAGGATAATTTTGTCATTATGGTTAGTACAGCTATTACATATTGTAAATAGTAAATAGTTGTGAACTTATTGACTTTGTGCATGTTCAATGGTTTCTGAAAAATTGTCTCAATTAATGGATTTTAAAGTTTGGGATCAAATTCAGGGTCTTCTGTGTCTCAGGCAGGTGTTCTATAGTTGATTACTCTCAAACCAATAAAAATATTTTGAGTGCTGACAAAATACTCAGAAGACCCATGTTTGATTCCCAGCACCTACATGGTGGCTCATGGTCTTCTGTAACTCAAATTTCAGGAGGTCCAATACCATCTTCTGGAAACCACAGGTACGCATCCTACAGGCAGTGCAAAGACCTGAATGTTGTCAAAACAATCATATATGTAAATTAGTAAGATAATAATTAAAAATTTTAAAACTATCTCAAGTGAATAGAAATTCTATAAAGTTATGAACCATACCTTTCTTGTTCACTGTTGTATTTATTTCAAATTGGATGCTGCTTATTACACAGTATAGATTATTTTTCTATTAATTTTTTTCTATATGTGAATATGTATGCATATATTACATTTCTGTAGATCTACCTACCTAGCATCTACCTACCTACCTACCTACCTACCTACCTACCTACCCAATACCTCCTGAGTCCATTTCATGTTGTTTTTATTTAGAGCTGACCACCTGGGATTGGATAACCTATCAGAGTTCATCCCTGGGGAAAAAAAAAGATTCTCTCTTCCCTCCAAAGCCATTGATTATCTATAGCTAGGGGTAGAGCCTTGTGAAATTCCCCCCATTCATGGTGGTATATTGACCAGCATGGTTATTATGCAGGTCTTGTTTGGGTAACCATACTGTTGAGAATTCAATTAAGATCTCCTCTAGGGTCCACAATCTTACTAGCCATGGATAGCTGTCTAGACTTATAACATTCAACATGAATTCCATCCTAGTAAGTGAGGCTTCAGTACCATCAGACTGCTGTTGGATACCACCAAAATAGAAGTGTCACGATTATACCACTGGGGTTAAGTTGACAAATGGCTTTCAAAGCATTAAGGTGCAATGCAAGCTTCCACTGGGGGAAAACAATCCATCATCCAACATCTGCAAAGAATCCTATAAACTACAACAATGGCTCCCCTGGCACACTTGGATTTTTTTATGTGAGTAACAGGGATTGGACTCAAACCCTCATGGTCTGGCAAGCACTTTACTGACTACTCTGTCTCCTAAGCCAGCCGATAGGTTTTAAATGAATAATGATGGCATAATTCATTCTAATGACACCTGACAAAACCAGACATTAATACCTATGTATAATGAGTGGAAAAACCAAGGCATTTAAGAAAAGTTAGAAATCAGTGGTCAAGACCAGAATAGAACCAAGGTCTCCTGATTTACAATATGATGCTTTGTGTCCTCGCTAACACTAGTGCATAAATTTAGAACCGAGGTCCCACCTTTCTGCGAAAGATGTGAACTTTAATTAGTTGCAGTCACACATGGTATAGAAAAGGCTTAAGACTATTAAATTTCCTAAAAATGATAATGAATCAGATTCTAAAATAGGCTTGTTAAATGCTGTCCTTAAATTTAGAAGATAGTAGCATAGGATGGGTTGCTTTTCTGCTGTGAGAGTGAGGCCTTGCCAGGCCATGTCTGACTTCATATCATTTCTCTGATTGTTCACTTCAACTCCATCTTGGGATTTGTAAATTATATCGAATTCTCAATTCTCAATGAATTATTTTGACTTTTTGTAGGTTTTTCAACAAGCTGATTTGAAAATGTCTAATCCTATGGTATACAAATGGACAACTAAAATATTTTATTCATTTCAGTATTTCATAGAAATACTAGTTAAAATTTTCAGAGTGAGAAATTGATGCCCTTAATTATTTAAAAGCTTCTTTTTCATTACCTATGGGTCTTCAAACAAACTTGTCTAAAAATTTCAGATTTTTTAGCTTCAATAAAGCCTTTAATATTTGAAATACTTAAAATCATTTCATAATATACTAAAACCTAAATAGATTACAAAGAGAGATCCAGGAAGGCATAGGCTTAATCTGTGCCTTGTCACAGGTGGTCAAGTCTTGGATTCCTTGTTGGTCCATTGATAGCACAAAAGGAAGAGGACTTTAATTCATAGAGACATAGACATGTAGAGTCTGACATATTGTGAAGACTGGATTAAGCAGAAATTCTCTATACAAATTTGTCAAAATCAAGGCAGTCTCTGCCCAGTTCTGTCAGCAATTACCACAAAGCTATAAAGGATTGGAGATGGTTGGGCAGGGAATAAGACTAAAGGTCAGATGGACTGGCGTGCTTGCTAGTTCTGTCTCTCCAGATCAGAAGTGTAAGTTTGTCTGTGTGAACATAGGAACTGTTAAGAAGCCTTCAGACATACCAGCACAAGAATGAAGATAACCCATCAGACTTGTTGTTAGTGAGTTTTCCTATTGTATCGTTTTTTTAGTGACAGGAGTAGGAAGGCAAAATGGTCAAGTTGTAGCCATGACATTTCTTCTAACAGCAATCTTATGTGCTTTTCATGAGACAAACTAATGTGCGTGTGTTAGGGGAGCCAGGAGGAGACCAACGATGAAGTCAAAGACTTGAGAATGGACATGGGTCTTCTGCGTCGTCTCGGTGAAGGAGTCAGCCCTACGGTATTGCTTTCATTATTTGTATTTCAGAGAATGTCTGGAGCTAGGTGATGACAGTGCACACCTGTAATCTCAGCACTTGGAAGGCAACTTTCTGAGTTTGAGGCCAGCCCGGTCTACAGAGGACAGCCAAGGCTAGACAGAGAAACTCTGTCTTTCATGGGGCGGGGGGATGGAGGTGGCTGGAGCTGGAGCTAGTCCTACCTCATGCTATTCTTTCTCCATATACAACCACATGCGATGCAAGAGCAAAGGATCTTCCATGTCAATCAGTTCCTCTGTGGATTCTGCCAGACTGCTGTCAAAGCCCACGAGGACAAAGCAGAGCAGCAGGACTGAACTAGCGGGAATATTGTTATACAATTACATTTAGAGAGGGAGTCAGGGTCGGGAGATAGAGGAAGAAATTGAGTGAAAAATATAGGATGAATCTACTGCCACGCATTCTCCCTGTCAACTAGGACAAATAGAAAGCAAACACATTTGTGGGTCCTATCCTCTAATAATATAAACAACATGTTGGTCCAGGGACTGTGCTAAGCCCCCTTCAGGGTTGCATCTCGTTAAAAATTTGCAAGATTCCATGAAGTAGATTGTCTTATTAGGGGGTTTCTATTGCTTCAATGAAACACCATTACCAAAACAAAGCAAAACAATAAACAAACAAACAAAAAACCCTGAGGAAAAAAACCAAGTTAGAGAGGAAAGAGTTTACTCTGTTCACACTTCCATATCACTGTTCAGCATCAAAAGTTGTCAAGACAGGAACTCAAACAGAGCAGGGACCTGGAGCAGGTGCTGATGCAGAAGACATGCTGGCTTGCTCCACATGGCTTGATCAGTATGCTTTCTTATAGACCCCAAGACCACCCGCCAAAGGTGGCACCACCCACAATGGGCTAAGCCTTCTTTCATCAATCACTAATTTAGAAAAAGCCCACAGGCTTGCCTATATCCCAATATTACTGACATTTTCTCACTTGAGACTCCCTCAGCTCTGAAGTCACTAGCTGCTGTCAAATAGCCACAAAACTAGCCAGGATATAGGTTGTATCCTCTAACTCTACTTTTTAGATAAGAAAATCCAAGTTGAGCTCATGGTGCAGGTCTTAAATACCAGAACTTGGGAGAAAGAGGCCAGCAGATTTCTGTGAGTTTGAGGCCAACCTTGTCTACGTAGTGAGTTCTAGGACAGCCTCAAAAAAGAAAGAGTTGGAGAAGGGCAAGATCAACATAGGATATGTAACTTTTCTAAGATGTTCCATCAAGAAAGAGGAGAAAACAAGTATTAATCCCATGTGTAGTGTCTTACTGTTCTATTTTGAAGAGACACCATGACCAAGGAAACTTATACAAGAAAGTAGGCTTTGCTTACAGTTTCAGAGAGTTAGTTCATTATCATCATGTCAGGAAGCAGACAGACATATAGTACTGGAGCAGTGCAGACAGGAGGCAGAGAGACAGAGACATAGAAGCACATGCAGAAATATACGCACACACACCAGACTGACAGAGAGAGAGACACACACAGAGACAATGACATTGGATCTGGCATGGGCCTTTGAAACCTCAAAGCTCACTCCCAGTTGTGTACTTCTTTCAAACAATCACACCTACTTCAACAAGACCACACCCCACAATCCTTCTAATACTTTTCAAACAGTTCTATTTCCTGACGACTAAATATTCAAGTATATGACCCTGTTGTGGAGCATTCTCATTCAAAGCACCATATGTGGCTTGATTCCTAAACCATGATGTCATCCTGCATTGCAAGGATGACTAGATATACCCCTTTCCCAATGCCAGGCTCTGCCAGAGAAAGTCCCTTCTTCTGGATGGCTTCTCTAATGCAAATGGCCACTGTCATGACTTGGGTAATATATTGAAGGTTGATTTACATATGATGCTATAGCTGACAGGTTATTGAATCATAAGAATGCTGATCTCATGTATAGTTTGATGCATTGAAGACTTTTCAGATGAATGGACTCTTAGTGGGGTCTTTATGGCAGAAAGATGGCATTTGGGGTCAGGTCTTTGAAGGTCGTTTCTATGCCACAGCCCCATCCTGGCACACACTTTCTCTCAGCCTTTCAGTTGGCATAAGACAAGGAGTTTTCCTCTATCATGTCCTCCCACCATGATGTTTCTGACTCATCACAGGAATAAAAGCAGAGAGGAGGGCAGCCAAACATAACCAAAATCCCCAAACCATGTGTCAAAATAGACCTTCTTTATTTATTATGTATAATTTGTTATAATGGCATAAAGGTGACTAGTATAGCCAGCTAGAGTTTCAAGCCATTTTCATGCTTCCAGAGGAGGTTAGCAGAAGAGGGAGGTGTGGATTCTGAATGTTTATGTCATGTCATGGGAACTAGTTTACAGAATTAAGATGCCTTTCCCAGAGTAGTTTGTGCCACTGTTATAAAATTGCCTGATGTTTTTTACACCAACAGATAGTCTTATGCAGTTGTCATCAAGTTGTTACTTTAATATCACAGTCAATCATATATAATGGCACAGCCAA
The DNA here is from genome assembly GCF_021556685.1 of Rattus norvegicus. NCBI lineage: Eukaryota > Metazoa > Chordata > Mammalia > Rodentia > Muridae > Rattus > Rattus norvegicus. Next base: position 103,546,694 of record NC_141535.1, on the reverse strand, counting down.
ACACACCTGACATGCTCATTAAAACAAATATCACATTTGCATAATCACTGTCAATAGAAAGATCCATATACAAGGTAAAAAGAAAGCTAATGAAGTTTGTTCAGGCAACAGTGCCCTCCTCGTCGTGCGTGTGTCCCAGGAATCTTCATGGGGACTCTACAACCTCAATGTGATCTCCTTGATTAACTTCCTGTAAGACACAGCTTTTATGTGAGAATAGTTCACAGGGCACGATGGCAGGAGTAATCATGAAAGACTGAAGTCGGCTGTGTGTGAGAACGCCATTACTGAAAGAAAAAAGCACTTAATTGTGGAGACCAGAGATCATCTCCAGGAAGGGCTACTATGTGATAGATAGCTGCAATCATGTGTTTGTAGTCAGGGTAATTTATTTAATGCTGCATTTGAGGGAAGAGTAGAGCCCATAATTCAAGGCTCATTAGAGCAGAACAAGTAGAATGTCCAGGGCCCACAGTCTGATAGATGGGGATTGGTAGATCGGGAGAGGCTAAGAAATGTACCTTGGTTCTCAAACTGTCCTCAATGTGTCATATTTGACTATCCCCATCTACTTTGAGATGGGTGTCATCATCCCTTCTTTGTAGATGAGGACATAAAGGCGGCAGTAACCAACCTAGCCAGTGAGCACAATGATGAAGTATCAAAATGGAATCTTGAATTCAAGACTCAGTTCTTAAACCCAAACAGGCTAACATGCTAACAGTATATAGTCCTGTTATGTGGGGACAGGAAGACTTTAACAGCTAAGTGGGAGGATTTGTTGGTAGGACTTGAGTATCTAGTAGGATCCCTGGTAGCAAATAAGTATCCCAAGACATCGGTAGCCAGAAGAATCCCAGGTCTAAGCCAGGGAGAATGGAAACTAAGCTAGTTTTATGAATACCATGCTGGGGACTTTTAAACTATCCAGTGAAGGTAGGATTTTTCATTTTAAGAGTTTAGCCTACACTGAGGCAAGACTACATGCTGTGTATAAAGACATGGGCTTTAAGAAGGGCATGGGCACAAACTGATCATCCAGAGCCTGGGATGACTTTGTGTGGTGGGAGCTATGTATCTCAATCCTGTTCATCACTAAAAGCAACTGCTTTGTAAAATAGGCCAAATGCAGGGCTATGGTAGAGGACAGCTTGTTCTGGCAGGGCAGCAGAGTACATGGCCTCAGAAGTGCAATGCAAGTTGCACTATTGTTATCTTAACACTAGAGAGCTGCAGGGGATGTCTTGCTTTCTGGGTGGGTTTATTCATCACTTACCAGATGCTGTAACATACCTCCTGACACTCGTGCTGCACACAGATCATCTCTGGGCTTCTCAGAGTCTCATTTCTTCTCCCAAAGAGTTCCACATGAGAAATGATAGTTCTTAATCAGTCAAGGTTTCCGACTTCTTAGGTTTGTGTAAGTGAAAATATCCCAAATGGAAAGAGTCGATTTCAAGCAGTCCCATCCTGCCTACTGGTGAAATTCTATCACTAATTACAGACAGCCTCTTATGTAAGTGAATAAGAGTGAGTGAATAAATGAATGTTAAGCAGGATTACTTGGGAAAACCTGGGAGGGGAGGGTGCTATCATTTCCAAGGTAATTTTAACATATTTAAGCATCTGCTTAATCACAGCTCCCCTACCTCCAGCAGCCACAGTCATTGATACATTTATTATTACAGTTATTGGATACATGTTAAGGAGTGGAGAAGAGAAAGTATAATGCCATGTCAATAAAAGACTCCTAGTCTCTCCATTGTTTGAATAAATCTACTGGCGTTTTCTTAGTGAACTTGGCATGGTCTCTCCAACATGGAATGTGTCCTATAACTATGACTAAGTAGTAAACATCCTTGTAGTAAGCCAGTTTCATGTAGATAGTGCTTTGTTTCATTTTGTTAGAACAGTATATAAAAATCTTAGATTGGTTGAGACTATGAATCATGACATTCTACCAAGTATAAAGTCTTTACTGAGGGTTACTGCCTCAAGGCAGTGGTATTGAAATCTAGTATAGCTTATGTTCTTTAGGTTTTTTTCCTACAACTTTTTTTAGGATATCCACAGACACCATGATGAGAGAAAAGACCAGGGCATTATCAAACACTAAACTTTCTGGTGCCTTGGTCTTATACATAGCCTCCAGACCTGTGAGAAATAAAAATTTCCTCTTTATAAGATACCCAGCCTTGGGTATTCTATAGTAGTAGCACAAATAGCCTAAATCATGATCTGAAATGCCACTTAAACCCATCTTTTATCACCCTTGTTATCACTGCTGTAAACATCAGGGCCACTGCAGATGTCTCTTGACTGGTCTCTGAGCTTCTGCTCTCATTTATTGTCTGATAAACTTTTCAAATTATACTACTGATAACCTCACTCACTTGCTTTGGTCTTTCAGTGGGCTAGCTCCATCTAATCTTAGAGTGAGTCTTACAGGGATATACAACCACGGTTTGGCTGCTCTTACTTTGCCCAACTTCACTGTGTCTTTTTCATTGACTTGAGCCACCTATTTTCCTGCAGTTCAGTCCTCTTATAAAGCAACAGAGTAAGGATGTGGAATGCTGAAGATCCCGTCTCTTTTTTTTTCTCCCTTATTTTCTGGTATCTTATTCTGACATGGCCAAAAGAGGCCCTTATAAAGGAAGGAAACAAACGGTATATGACTGCTCTTTCAACTCTAACAAAACTAATCATTTTAATTAATTAAGTTCTTTCAAAAACAGTAGGATATAGTCGGAGTCCGAAAAAGCCAACAATAATATCTTTCTTTAGCTAAGTCTTTTCACAATCTTTGGTGCATGAAATATGTATTTCTCACTTACAGAGAAATGCTCGTGTATTATCTTTAGCTAACGATAAGATGATGCTGTGTAGTAAAGATTAAAGGGCAATTGTCAAATGTACTTCTGATTTTCTGAAATGCTTTGAACCCTGACATGATGAGCAGAATTAGAGCCGTGAGTCATTAAATCCTCCTGTTGGGCTGTGGCATCCTGGGGTAGCAGCCTAAATGTAGTGAATTCCGAGTTGTCACTGTTCCTTTGTTAAACTGTCTCTGAGAGAACTTTGTCACTATTATGATGGCTGGTCAGAATGACAGTGTTTATTGCAAAAAGTTTTGGGGTTGATAATAGGAAAGTACTTGTCTCAAGCATGAATTTATTCACTGCCAAGAACACCCAAGTTACTGCTTTCACTCAGGTGGGCAGCTCGGGATAGAGTGAGAATGATTGTGGGATGGGAGATGAAGAAGCAGCCATTGGCAGAAAGGTAATGGATATCACATTGTGAAGTGATTGATTGTAGTCCCTGAGCCTCAGATTATGCATAGAACAGGAAAGCCTTTTCACCTTCTTTGTCTTTCAGGACTTTCTAAAGTTTCAGAATCTTACAAACAATCATTAGAAATGACCCATCCTAAGTATTTTTCAAGTTTCCCAAAGATTACCATGGCAACTAAATTACTTCATGACTAAATGAAATGTGTTCAGAGGTGTTTTTCCTATCATTTGCAAGTTGCTGTTTATTAAAGAGGAAATGTCAGAGGTTGGGACAATCATGCTCTTTGAAAAGGAAGAGTAGGAAGAGCCTCTGGAGGGGGTGGATGCTCTGAACAATATGGAGGAAGTTTGTCAAAAGCCTCCATGTACTTCAGTAAGTTAAGTGCCTGGTGATGACAATGAAATCATTCAATGGGACACTGTTGCTCTTTGTGAAAGGATCACAAAAGAGCAGTTTTACCATGGGTTTAGTTTGGGAATAATTTGGTGATAGTTTTTTTGTTTACTAGAAAAATTTGAGTCCATTTGTACTATATCCTTGAATTTTATGTTCTATCAGGTAATTTTTCATGATCTGAAAGGGAAAGTAGCAGTCAAAGTTAAGCTCTGTTGTTTTAGTTTAAAGATGATGTTATATAATTACACCCTGATGGTTCACTTGGAGCTTGTTGTTGTTTAGTGAAGATTGTTTTCCTTTGACATTTTATTTGTGTGTTCCTAGACAGGCTGTTTTCTTGAAATGAATCAAAGGTCCCTAGTGATGAGCAGAGCAGCAACACTACATGAATGAAGTCTTGGTTTCCTCTTCTAGATTAACTGTTTATAGCAAGTGCAAGTATACACAGTCTCTACCCTGAGCCATTTATTTACACACCTGGGTAAATCTCCCATTGGTACCATGTGAAGTCTCCACTCCTCAGTATGTAGGCAGTGCATCTTGACCCTCCCATATTCCCCAGCTTCAATTTGGATACTTTCTCTACCAACACCAAAACTTCCCCTGAGGCAGCTTACTGCATTAGACAGCAAAAATGAGCTTCCTTTTCATTAAACCGAAACTGTTATCCTAAAACTTTTGCCCATGGTTCCTTTTCTATTTTCCTTTTCTTTTATTGGATATTTTCTATATTTACATTTTACATTCCCAGCATCCCCTTGGGAAACACCCCATCCCATCCCCCCGACCCCTGCCTCCATGAGGGTGCACCTCCACTACCATCTTCTCCCTTCTGCCTCCCACACTGGCATTCCCCTACTCTGGAACATGGAGCCTTCATAGGACCAAGGGCCTAACTCCCACTGATGCCTGACAAGGCCCATCCTCTGTTACATATGTGGTTGGAGCCATGGATCACTGAATGTGTACTCTTTGGTTAGTCATTTAGTTCCTGGGAGCTATTGAGTGTCTGGTTGGTTGATATTGTTGTTCTCTTATGGGGGTCCAAACACCCTCAGCTACCTCAGTCTTTTCTCTAACTTCTCCATTGGGGAACCTATTCTCAGTCCAATGGTTGGCTGCAAGCATCTGCTTCTGTATTTGTTAGGCCCTAGCAAAGTCTCTCAGGAGACAGCTATATCAGGCTCCTGTCAGCATGCACCCATAGCATCTCCAATAGGGACTGGATTTGGTGACTGCATGTGGGATGGATCCTCATGTGTGGCAGTCTCTGGATGACCTTTCCTTCAGTCTCTGCTCAATACACTGTATCCATATTTCTTCCTGTGATTATTTTGTTTCTTCTTCTAAGAAGAACTGAAGTATCCACACTTTGGTCTTCTTCTTTGGCTTCATGTGGTTTGTAAATTGTATCTTGGATATTCCAGACTTTTGGGCTAATATCCACTTATCAGAAAGTACATATTATGTTTGGTCTTTTGTGATTGGGTTACCTTACTCAGGATGATATTTTCTAGTTTCATCCATTTGCCTAAGAATTTTATGAAGTCATTGTTTTTGGTAGCTGAGTAATATTCCATTGTGTAGATGTACCACATTTTCTGTATCCATTCCTCTGTTGAAGGGCATCTGGGTTGTTTCCAGCTTCTGGCTATTATAAATAAGGCTGCTATGAACATAGTGGAGCATGTGTCCTTGTTATATGTTGGGGCATCTTTAGGGTATATGCCCAGGAGGGGTATAGCTGGTCCTCAGGTAGTACCATTTATTATCTTTTATAGGGCTGGATTTTTGCGAAGATATTGTGTAAATTTGGTTTTGTCATGGAATATCTTGGTTTCTCCATCTATGTTAATTGAGAGTTTTCCTGGATATAGTAGCCTGGACTGGCATTTGTGTTTTCTTAGGGTCTGTATGACATCTGCCCAGTATCTTCTGGCTTTCATAGTCTCTGGTGAGGAGTCTGGTATAATTCTGATAGGTCTGACTTTATATGTTACTTGACCTTTTTCCCTTACTGCTTTTAATATTCTTTCTTTGTTTTGTTCATTTGGTGTTTTGACTATTATATGATGGGACAAGTTTCTTTTCTGGTCCAGTCTATTTGGAATTCTGTAGCCTTCTTTAGGGAAGTTTTCTACTATAATTTTGTTGAAGATATTTATTTACTGACCCTTTAAGTTGGGCATCTTCGCTGTCTTCTATACCTATTATCCTTAGTTTTGATCTTCTCATGGTGTCCTGGATTTCCTGGATTTTTTGGGGCTAGGAGCTTTTTGTGTTTTGCATTTTCTTTGACAGTTGTGTCAATGTTTTCTATGGTATCTGCTGCCCCAGAATTTTTTTTCTTCTATCTCTTGTATTCTGTTTGTGATGTTTGCATTTATGACTCCTGATCTCTGTCCTAGGTTTTCTATCCCCAAGGTTGTCTCCCTTTGTGATTTCTTTATTCTTTCTATTTCCTTTTTTAAAATCCTGGATGGTATTTTCAATTCCTTCACCTGTTTGGTTGTATTTTCCTGTAATTCTTTAAGGGTTGTTTATGTTTCCTCTTTAAGGGCTTCTACTTGTTTCCCTGTGTTGTTCTGTATTTCTTTAAGGGAGTTATTTATGTCCTTTCTAAAGCCCTCAATCATCATCATGAGATGTGATTTTTAAGTCCAAATCTTGCTTTTCCAGTGTGATGGGAGCTTGCTGTAGTGGGAGAACTGGGTTATGATGATGCCAAGTAGTATTGGTTTCTGTTGCTTGCCTCTGGCCATCTGGTTATCTCTTGTGTTACCTGCCGTTGCTATCTCTGACTGCACCTTGTCCCTCCTCTGATCTGGTTGTGTCAGAACTCATCAGAATCCAGCTGTCTCTGTGATCTATGATTCTGGGATCCTGTGATCAGAGATCCTGTTTGTATCCGATGTCCTGGGAGTCTGGCTTCTTCTGTGTGTTGTGGTACTTGGTATGGAGCCAGTCCCCAATGTCTGCCCACAGCACTGATTCAGACCAGAAGGAACCTGTGCCCCTGGATGGATGGGGGAATGGGGGAGTCCTGCATCCCTGGATCCTGTGGGACTCAGTTCCTCTGGGTGTTGGGGTGGGTTTTGGGACAGATGTGCTACGATCGTGGGTGTTTCAGAGCACCTAGGAGTTGGGCTCTCTCTGGGTGTTGTAGGAGTGGGTGCAGAGCCAGCACCCATTGTCTGCTCAGAGCACTCTGTCAGACCACAAGGGTCTTGTTCATGGATTCTCACTTGACTCCTTGGATCAATGAAATTGAGATGCCAGCAATCACAAAAATTGATAAACTTCCATTGGACTAGTCTCTGTCACTGGACCAGAGGTTGAAGCCTAGCAAAGATGGATTGAGTTTAAGAGTTCTTTGTTGGGCTGGAGAGATGGCTCAGCCTTTAAAGATTAGGCTCACAACCAAAAGTATGAGCTCTTTGTTGTCAAGTGACTGAGTTGCATTGTGTATCATTACATAAGACTATGTTGTGATGTTTACACAACAATGAAATTGCTTCAAAGCGAATTCTCTAATGTTCCTACCAGTCAGCAAGTCACAACTGTATGGATATAGTCCATATGACAAATGTTGAGCAGTAATTTCCCAAGACTTTCAGCATATCAAAAATATATATTAGTTCCCCCCCCCCCTGCTCAAGGCATTTCCCACTTTCCCAAGGTGGTATAACTTATATAGTGCTCTTAACAGAAGAACCATCTCTATACGTCCTTGGCTGTTGTTACCTTTCATTCTCTTTAAAAATATGTTAGCTATGTTCCATATCTCACTGCATTTTTCATAGTGTTACTATTTGATTCTTGACTCATGAAATCAAAACATGATGTTCTGAGCTACTGGACCTTACAAAAGCTCTGGATATGAACTCATCCCTTTCTCATGAAGAAGGCATCTACTGTGAGTTTGTCAGTAAGGAGACATTAACAGAAGTGACTTATGTGTACACTCTTGTTGAACCATAAACAATATTTGCTATTTTTACTATTAGCATAAAAATAGAAATATAGTGTAAAATGCATGTGCATTTATAGATATGGATTTTTGGAGTTCTAATCAATATATACCTCTTCTTAAATAGGAGTCTGTGCTCATCTGATGTAACCATTATAACTTGGGAGTCCTTGTTAGTGCTTTGCCTACAAGTTGGTAATACTGGAAAATGGCTCCAGAAACATCTGAGCTATGCTCGTCCTTATAACATTCACTTCTAAAGTGTTTCTTTAATTTACTGTAAGAAATATGAGAATGATAAGTTCACTGCTGTATTCTTTGAAATGTTGTATTCCCCCCCCCCCCAAAAAAAACCTGAAAGTGTGGAGTTTCTTGAGTGAGGTCACCAAGGGTGTAGTAGCCATTAGAGTGAAAGGAGACCCTACAGTATGTGAGCATGATGTAGTTTCCAAGTATACTGATGACCACACTCACCTCAGGGTCAGTATGCATGCACTCACTATAGTGCTAACCACATTCACCTCACAGGGGCAGTGTACCGTGTGCATATACTCAGTACAGTGCTGATCACCCTCACCTACCAGTGGCAGCCTGCATATACTAAGGATTTCTTTTAAGTAGTAGGTAGTTTTCCATGAACAGGAAGAAAGAAAAGCATAAGGGCTGAGAATGGTTTAGAAAATTAGGAATAATAAGTATGTATCTCAGTGTCCAAAGAGCAAAAACTGTACTATAGAGGGTGACATGCAAGTTAGCAGGAAGCTCTGGTCTTTCTTCCCTTCAGACTTTGGGCCAAAGCATGTACAATGTGGCTTGTGTTTAACAGTCCCAGAAATGTTCAGTATAAGAAGCAGAAGTGATTCCTTAAGGTGCATCTTTAGAGCAATGTGTAGATTCTTCCATTCACTGTTCTATTTGTAAATGGAACAGAGTTAAGAATGAAGCATATGGTGTCAAAGGACTTGGTTCCAATCCTACTCTCAGAGACTAGGGTCTCAGAGGCAGAATTCTTGCATAGTTTTGAGACAGATCTTGTAGCACAGACTGGCCTCTGCTTGTAATCCTCTTGCCTCAGCTTTCTGATATGTAGAAATTATAGGCATCAGGACAGACCTAGGCAAGCAGAGAATATGTAAGCATCAACCTTGTGGACAGGAGAGCAGGAAGGAGGTTAGGAAGAGGTGAGACAAGGGAACTGAAGTATTGAATCAGAGGTTCAAGAAAGCCATGGCATCCTCCTCAAGGAACCCTGGAATATATACAACACATTGCGACTGACCCTCAGAGAGACCTGAAATCTAAACCCTTTTAGCTTTGCTCTCATCATCCCACATCCTGGGAAAGGTATGTTTGTCTGTGCAGTCTTTCTACAGCCAACAGTGACAAAAGCAGCATTTATAGCAGCTGGCATGAGGCCATCCTAACAGGGGGCCGCAAGGCACACTTTTATGTTCACAGCACCCAAGTCCCCTTCAGTATCTAGGGAACCTTAGATGCCTTTTCGTCCATGGAGGCTCAATTTTCTCATTAGTAAAATAAGCTTTTTTCCAATCTTTTCTGTGTGAAGGTTTTGCAAACCTTTGTAAAGTACTGTGCCTGGCATAGAGAAAGCATACTGTAAATGTTAATTATTCCCTCTAGGTAAGCTCCGATAACTGCAGTAGTTCATTTAGTGAATAAGGAGGCTAACATCTTTAGACTTGATAGGATAGTTCTCACTCTAGGCAGAAGGTCATGGTAGCACTTTTCAAAAGACATCATAATTGAGCTATTCATGTTCTCCCCTTGTCACTTGGTATTATGTGATCTATATTTCTCAAAAAATGTGCTAATGACCTCTGAGTAATAGGATAATAGCAGCCCCTAATAAGCTGAAATCACAGGGAACTATTATGAAGTGATTTGTAAATGACATGATTATGTTCTTACTGTTTGTGCCCCCCTCATGAGCTAATATTTAAGAATGATAATTAAGGAACTTGGTCTTTAACCATCTAGTGATTCATAAATGCTCATCTCTGCTGTTCAGTGGAATTTTACGGCCCACTAGAGTATTCAGTTTCAATAGTTTTGAATGTTTCAAGTTTTCTTTGAAAACCATTGAATATATCAAATAAAAGCCCTTTAAATTCCATTCATGACTGAATTTGAAAGGATTATGCTCTCATCCAAGAAGTGGCAAATTACCAATGCTGATACCACTTCTGCTGAATTATCAACTAGGGAGGGATACTGAAGAGAATAGGTGTGGGGCAGGGGTTGAGAGGATGGAAAAAAGGAGAACCTGTTAGAAATAAGACCGATTACTTCTATTTGTTCACTGGGAAGGCAGTAATCTAGTTGGTTCCTACTGTGCCTGAGGGAGAATTCTGGTCCTGAGATGAATTACCCTAAATCTTTACTCCTAAGAGTTATGGCCTATTGATGTGTGGATAGGAAGAGGTGCAGTGTCGGGGGACACGGATATGCACCAGAACATATTATAGGTAATAGAGACATGCGAAGCCTCCAACACAGGAGCCCATCACTTATGAGCAATGTGAGGCAGCACAGAAGGAGGCATGGCCACCGGTTATAGAGGCTATTCAGAACTCTACAAGAGCGAATTGCAAATGTACTCAGTGAAGGGGATGGGGTTATGCTCAGAAACTCAGGTGTCTTATGTAATGCTGACTTATAGCTAAACACCTTGGGACTCCTGGGAGGAAATGCCAACCAGGTGTCCAGATTTGTGAGAGAATTCATAGGCCAGAAAGGAGTGATAACTAAGAGTATATTGATAAAGGGGAGAATATGTATTTATGAACTAGAATTACCAGAGATTGAATGAATAACACAAGCCTCAAAGAAAAATGTTCATAGTTCTTTACTTATTACATTGGATTATTTTTATTCACTTTACATCCCATTTACTGCCCTCCCTCTAAGTCCCCCTCCCCAAACATATGACACACTCCCTCTTCCCACCCCCCCATCCCCTTCTCCTCTGAGAGGGCGGAGGCACCCCTTGGGTATCACCCCACCCTGGCACATTACATTGTATTTTACTCTGCTATAAGAGCTAAAATGAAACCTAAAATTATGTGTTTAAAGTTTCACTTGCTAGAGTGTCTACGTTTGATTTTTCTGTAAGAGAGACATGTCAAAAGTATGATGGCAGCTCATCTTAAAAAGCGTAAATACGCACAGGGCCCTGGGTTCGGTCCCCAGCTCCGAAAAAAAGAATTAAAAAAAAAAAGCGTAAATACCTCATGCTTCCATCAAAGCTTGCATGAAAGAAAACCATATAGTAAAGAGTGAAGGGCTGTTCTGTACTAGATCCAACCCCAGCCCATTCTCCAGAATTAATTATGAGCAGGCTGGCATATAGCATTCTTGTCTTTTACATGTAAATATAGTCATGTATCTGTACATTTTATATACGTGAAAGCATCCCATGTGCATTGCTTTGTATCCTGGAGGGGCTTTTTTGTTTGTTTTTTGTCTTTTGGATTTTTTTTTAGACAGGGTCTCCCTATTATGTAGTCCTGGCTGTCTTGGGGCTTTGTAGGCCAGGATGGCCTCAGACTCGAAGCTGGGACTAGAGGTGCGTGTCACACGCCAGGCAGCATAGCAGTGTCTTCAGGCCCCTTTCCTGGATGGCATGTTCCCAATGCTCTTTACATACTGAAGAGGGTGCTCCACTGCGTAGATGAATTGTAAGTTATTTAGACATTTCTCTATTGATGCATGTTTACTTGGGCATTTTACAGCCTATGATTTTTAAATTACAAAGTATATATGCAATTGTGCCTGTAGATCTATAATAACATTATGTAGTAAGTGTCCTAGGAAGGAAATCACTAGATCAAAAGGGACCCACATTTTAAGTTTTGGTGTTTTAATCAAAGTGCATCTAAAGATACCAATTTACACCCTCTTACAGGTTTCCTTTAAATCGGATGTCATTTTCCTCCTGCCTAGTACTCTCCAGGCTATCCTGTCTTGGACTGCTTGAGAAAGCCACATTAAAGACCCTCTATGAGTTACTTTCCTAACAAAGCAAGTTCCTCTGAGGGCAAGAGCATATGCCAGTGTTGGCTTCCCTTCCTGTGACAGTCTTTGGCATCTGCTGATGTGGCGCTGCCTGTGGCCGTTACACCGATGTGATGTGACAGATTATCTGCATAAGATGGGCACAAGAGAGAAAGAGGGCAGACCTGGCAGTTCTCTTGTGAATATTTAAAGTCCATTTAAATAGGTTTCTTTTTATCTCCTCTTCCTATCGATGACAGCAGTGAAGCCATTTGTCTTATTTTCCATTCAAGTTTCCTAAAGGAAAATGGCCAGGAGCAAACAGACCTCACAGGTTGTTACTCCGAGGGTGGAGTGGGAGCCAAGTATGCCTTTTGAGGAGAGAGAAAGTATTTGAGATTGGGAAAAGCCATCCTTCTAGTTCCCTAGCCACAAGAAGTGGCTCCTGAAAAAGCATTACATGTTATATACTGGGAGCAACCATTTATCTCCTCTGTTTCAAGAGAAAGGGATGTGCCTTGGAATCCTGCCTTGGCCATTGTTACCCTGGCTACATTGGGCAAGCAGTCTGTCTTTGCCTTTAATATCCCCATCGGGATAATAATACTATTTCCTGGGTTGCTTTTAGGATAAGCACTAAAACTTTCTGTAGCCTCACTTCCTTTAGCCTATGGAGCAGCTGCTGTATGTTAGTGGTAATGGCCCAGTTGACAGACTCTAGAATTTGGAAGATAGGAATTATCTGGATAACATTAATTGAGTTGGACAAACCTGCTTACTGTGGGTAGTAGCATCATTTCCTGGGTAGACCATATAAATAGAGAAGAAAGCAAATAACTTGAAGTAATTATGTTCTTTGTAGGTCTGTGTTTCACTTCAGTATTTTAAGAAATGGTTCTAAGAGGGTAAGGAAAAGCATAAAAAGTTTTGACTGTGGCTTGGGTGATAGGAATTCAGTTCATATACTCACAAGGTATCTGGTCAGTTTATAAATATGTTCTTAACGCTGCTGGGCATAAATGTGGTGGCAAAGGTAAGGACCAAGGCTTATTCACTTGGGATGAATAGCTTTTCCAAATGATGTCAGTTCTCCAAGGCAGCTGGGAGAGGTTCCTCTCTTTGGAGGCTTGAGATGACCTGCCAACTTTCATATAGGAATCATCAATGACAAACACAAAGTATCCACAACACACAAAAGTTATCTCAGTATTAGTAAATTAAGCCAGCTGCCATGCTTTGTTATCACTGAGACTTATGTTTAAATTTGATCCTATCATAAAATGCTAATAAATGGGGTCAAGTGGGACCTTTAAGAGACAACAGAGCTCTGCCCTTGTGAATAGACTAACCATTCATGTGCCTAGTGGCTGAATGAACCAATAGGTTATCTTAAAAGTGGAGCTACTATTATCCAGTTTAACTAGGTCTCCATGACACTTTGTCTCTTGCTATGTAGTTCTCTCTGCTACATCAGAATGCTACCAAGGCAAGTATATGAACAGATGTGACCTTTTGATTTTGGACTGGAACCTTGAGCTATAATAAAACTTATTTATAACATGCAAAGTCTGTGGTATTGTATTATCAACAACAGGAAATAAAGTAAGATACAGTCAAAATATCCTGTAAGAAGATATGTTATGTTGTGTTCAAATGATGAAATACCACTCCACCATTAAAAATTATATCTGCAAATATTTTGATTGATTTGGAAAGTGATCCATCTCATATATACTAGCAAGAAAAAGAATAAAGGTTCTTATTGGTTTGGGATGGGTTTGGGGTGTGTGTGTGTGTGTGTGTGTGTGTGTGTGTGTGTGTGTGTGTGTGATTAAAGCCAGAGCCTCACTCGTGCTAGGGACTGTTCTACTACTGATTTGTACTCAAGCCTTTTACAGCTATAAATTTTGAAAAGGGATATTTATAAGTGATTAATAAGCCTACGAATTAATTTTGGCATATACCAATCTAGAATGACATAAATATAAACATCGACAGTGTCAGAAGGATCCCTCTTGTTTGTAGAGGTTATTTCACTGTATGCAATTTCTAACACAAGCATTGCCTGTTAAAATGCAAATACATCCTTGCTTCATAGCTGGCATTTGAACGATATGCTGAAATGGGTACCAGTGGTTTCCCCAGATGCAGTGAGCTAAAGGACTGGGAAGCCATTGGTAGTATGATGAACACGTGATCACTATACACTTCCTGTGTTCTTGTGTGTTAAAATGTGTGAATATAAAAAGTAGACCTGGAAGTGGTATTACAGAATGATGCAAGGGGCTGTGGCTATGGTTGACACAGCAGCTGGACTGGGAAGAACACAAAGATGCCTGGTTGGGAGGTGTCGTCAGGCAAATCCAAAGAAGCAGATGTCTCAAGTCCAGTCTTACCAAGGCTTTGCTAGGCACTTTCTTCCTGAACAATCTTCCAGAACTTGAATGTGGCTAAGAAGTGTGGAAGACACAGAGGTCTTTGTGGTCTCAGATAAGCACTGGGGAAACTGAGAACATTAAACATGCAGGGTTGTCTCCTCAAAGGGTAGAGCTGTATAACTGGTTTTCTGCCCAGAGGCTGGGAGCCAGGGTGGTTAATAGCATGATAACATTTGCATTATCTGTGTGACCCAGACCACCACACTGGATCCAACCCCAGATCCTCATCACGAGCTTGTTCAATATATAGAATCCATCTTTTTTTAAGATGTCCTATATACTTTGCAAAGAGTTTCAGTGGAGTCATGTCCTAAAATTTACCATGCACACAGAATTGAATTAACATCAGAAAAATTTTCCATCAAATTGTGCTGTGCTTAAATATGCCTAAAATAAATGATTCAGTTAAGAACCCTACTAGTAACATTTTAATGAGAACTCAAAGTGTTTATTAAACTCTATTTTTGCAGAAAAGGTATATTTTTTTTGGAGAAGGCTGGATAGGTAACAATGACAAAAAGGTGTAAGGTTTGTTACGTTGCTTTTGTAAAAGAAAGAAGAAAGGAAAGTGTCATGGTCACTTAGCAGACTCCTGTGCTCATCATCATGATCTGTGGTCCAAAGTCACATTTAATTCATGACACCAAGTTTCTCCATACCCAGATTAGCAGGTAGCCTCAATTTTATAATCCTATGGTTACATTGAATTGGATTTTTTGTTCTCCTGTGTATTCTATTGTTTTTCTCAGCTGTCTAGTTCCTATCTGCCCCTAGCGGCCTCCTGAACCTACTTATTATCCAGTGTTTGCCATTTTAGTAGGTACTATTTGTACTAGTCAGAAAGCCAGTTGTCAACCTTAAGGCATGTCTTTGTTCCTTCCACATTCAATCCATTAACAGAGTCTGTGGCCTTATTTGTAAAACGTAACCTTGATTCATCTCCTTTTATCCCACCCCCACTGTTACTAGAGTAAGACACTCATTATATACAAGTATATGGGAATATCTTCAGCTCAACTTTCTCCACTTTCCACATGATGGCCAGAGCAGTGTTAAAAAAAAAGAAAAGAAGAGAAGGAAAGAAAGAGAAAGAAGGAAAGAGAAAAGAAAAGAGAAAAGGAAGAAAAGAGAAAAGAATAAAATGAAAAGAGAAAAGAAATTCTGTCCATGGCCTTATCAGGGCTGATAAGTGCCCTCAGGTTGGTGCTGTCACCATCTCTGAGTCTCTTCATCTACTTTATCCCTTTAGTCATTCTGCCACCTTCCCTCTCCAGGTCCATGAACACCCATTTCTTTTTTTTTCTTTTCTTTTCTTTTCTTTCTTTCTTTCTTTTTTTTTTTTTTTTTGCAGATGAAACTTTACCAGGGCAGAGTCTACAACTATTTTCTTGCTGCTGAATCTTTGGTGTCTGTCCCAATTCCTGGAGCATAATAAATACATGGTTTTAGTAATGATGACAACAAAACAAAAAATTTAAACCTGAAAGTTTAAGACCAAATGTGGTAAACTTCTAAACAGCGGCTTGAGTGAAGATGTATGGGAGTTCATGGGGACATGGGATAGCGGGTTTGTGACTCTGTCTGAGGAAGCTTTTGAACCTCCACTGGGAAATGGCTTTTAGAGACATGTATCAAGAAGACATAAACTCTCAGCGGGAGCAAAGAAGCCATGTCCCACAAGACTGACCAGCCTTCTGGTTAAAGCTGATGGAACATATATGTCACTGGGCTTTACAAAGTAGGACTGGAGACGTAATTATTGATTTGATTGTGATGAGTCTGTGATGCCAGTTGAAGATCTTAGACAACTTCCATCTGACAAGGGAATCAAGTTCCTGGCCCCCAACCCCAGGAGCAAGAAGAACACCTCCATTGGAAGAAATATTGCTCCAGGATCTTTGGTGGTCAACAGCGGAAACTAAGGGAGATATAAGGATTATCCTGGAAAAAAACATGGTTGGAATTGAAGACTGCTGGTAAGGAAATGAGTATAATGTGAGCCAAATGCATATTTGAATTTATGGCATTAAGAAATTGGTGTCATCATTAGCAGAGCAAATCATGAAAAAAAAAGATATTTTGAGGATGATGATGGGTTTGGTTTATTATGTGTGAAAATGAAGCTACCAAAAAGGAATGTCCAGGTTGTGGTGATATTGAAGATCAGAAATAGGATTAGAAGTGCTTCTCATACCTTCTTCTGTTTGTCCTCTCAGTAGTACCTAGTGGCAGCCATTGTATCAGGCACTGAGAGAAGAAATGAGAGAGGCAAAAACCTGCATCAGTGAATTCCCTTTTGTTCTATGTAGCTTTTTATTTTATTGGACTTTTTTACTTGCATTTTAAATGTTGTCTCCTTTCCCAGTTTTCCCTCCAGGAACCTGCTATTTCATCCTCTATCCCCCTGCTTCTTTGAGGGTGTTCCCTTACCCAACCACCCACTCACTCCCAACTCCCCTCATTGCCATTTCCCTACACTCAGGCATCAATCCTTGACAGGAGAAGGGCCTCCCATTGATGCCTGACAAGGCCATCCTCTGCTACATATGTGCGTGGAGTCATAGGTCATTCCTGTGTACTCTTGAGAGGGTGGTTTAGTTCCTTGGAGCTCTGAGGGGAGGGTCTGGTTGGTTGATATTGTTGTTCTTCTAATGGGGTTGCAAATCCATTCAGCTACTTCAGTCCTTTCTCTAACTCCTCCACTGGGACCCCATTCTTACTCCAATGGTTAGCTTCGAGCATCCACCTCTGCATTTGTCATCCTCTGGCAGAGCCTTTCAGGAGACAGCTATATCAGGCTCCTGTTAGCATGGTCTTCTTGTCATCCACAATAGTGTCTGGGTTTAGTGACTATATATGGGATAGATCCCCAGGTGGGGCAGACTCTGGATGGCCTTTCCTTCAATCTCTGCTCCACACTTTGTCTCCATATTTTCTCCTGTGAGTATTTTGTTCTTCCTTCTAAGAAGGACTAAAGCATCCACACTTTGTATTTCCTTCTCCTTGAGCTTCATAGGGTTTGTATCTTGGGCATTCCTAGCTTTTGGGCTAATATCCACTTATTAGTGAGTATATACCATATACCTTCTTTTGTGATTGGGTTACCTCACACAGGATAACATTTTCTACTTCCAACCAGTTGCCAAAGAATTTCATGAAATCATTGTTTTTAAATACCTGAGTAGTATTCCATTGTGTTAATATAAGACATTTTCTGTATCCATTCCTCTGTTGAAGGGCATCTGGGTTGTTTCCAGCTTCTGGCTATTATAAATAAGGGTGCTATGAACATAGTGGAGCACGTGTCCTTGTTATATGTTTGAGCATCTTTTGGGTATATGCCCAGGAGGCGTATACTTGGGTCCTCAGGTAAAACTATGTCCACTTTTCTGAGGAACCTCCAGACTGATTTCCAGAGCAGTTGTGCCAGCTTCCAATCCCACCAATAATGGAAGAGTATTCCTCTTTCTCTACATCGTCAGCACCATCTGCTGTCACCTGAGTGTTTTATCTTAGCCATTCTGACTGGTGTGACGTGGAATCTCAGGGTTGTTTTGATTTGTATTTCCCTGGTGACTAAGGATGTTGAACTTTTCTTTAGGCATTTCTCAGCCATTCAATATTACTAAGTTGAGAATTCTTTGTTTAGAATATGTAGCCCTTTATAAAAAAGGGTTATTTGATTCTCTAGAGTCTAATTTCTTGAGTTCTTTGTATATATTGGATATAAGCCCTCTATTGGATGTAGGATTTGTAAAGATCTTTTCCCAATCTGTTGGTTGCTGTTTTGTCCTAATGACAGTGTCTTTTGCCTTACAGAAGCTTTGAAGTTTTATGAGAGCCAATTTGTTGATTCTTGATCTTAGAGCATAAGCCACTGGTGTTTTGTTCAGGAAAATCAGAAAAATATAGGCTTTTGTAGTAGGATCTGATGATTATTTGAGTTTCCTCAGTTTCTGATGTTATGTCTCCCTTCTCGTTTCTGATTTTGTTAATTTGGATACTATGTCTGTGCCCTCTGATTAGTTTGGCTAAAGGTTTATCTATCTTGTTGATTTTCTCAAAGAACCAGCTCCTGGTTTTGTTGATTATTTGTATAGTTCTTTTTGTTTCTATTTGACTGATTTCAGACCTGAGTTTCATTATTTCTTGTCATCTACTTCTTTTGGGTTTATTTGATTCATTTTTTTATTTACTACTAAATGTTAATTTTTCTCCATCTTTATTAAATTGGGTATTTCTTATTTACATTTCAAATATTATTCCCTTTCCCTATTTGCTTCATTTTGCTCTAGAGCTTTCAGGTGTGCTGTCAAGCTGCTAATACATGCTCTTTTCAGTTTCTTTTTGGAGGCACTCAGAGCTATGAGTTTTCCTGTTAGCACTGCTTTCATTGTGTCCCATAAGTTTGGGTATGTTGTGCCTTCATTTTCATTAAATTCTAAAAAGTCTTTCATTTCCTTCTTTATTTCTTCCTTGTCCAAGTTATCATTGAGTAGAACTTTGTTCAGCTTCCATGTGTATGTGGGCTTTCTGTCATTATTGTTGTTATTGAAGACCAGTCTTAGTCCATGGTGATCTGATGGGATACTTGGGATTATTTCAATTTTCTTGTATCTGTTGAGGCTTGTTTTGTGACTGATTATGTGGTCAATTTTGGAGAAGTTACCATGAGGTGCTAAGAAGAATGTATATTCTTTTGTTTTGGGATGAAATGTTCTATAGGTATCTGTTAAATCCATTTGGTCCATAACTTTTGTTAGTTTCACTGTCTCGGTTTAGTTTCTGTTTCTATGACCCATCCATTGCTGAGAGTGGTATGTTGAAGTCTCCCACGATTATTGTATGAGGTGCAATATATGCTTTGAGCTTTAGTAAACTTTCTTTTATGAATGTGGGTGCCCTTGCATTTGGAGCATAGATGTTCAGGATTGGGAGGTCATCTTAATGGACCTTTGATACTCCTTTGATGAGTATGAAGTGTCCTTCGTCATCTTTTTTGATAACCTTTGGTTGAAAGTTGACTTTATTCAATATTAGAATGGTTACTTCAGCTCATTTCTTGGAACCATTTGCTTGAAATTCTTTTTCCAGTCTTTTGCTCTGTGGTTGTGACTATCTTTGTCACTGAGGTGTGTTTACTGCATGCAGCACAATGCTGGGTCCTGTTTATGTATCCAGTGTCTTAGTCTCTGTCCTTTTATTGAGGAACTGAATCCTTTGATTTTGAGAGGTATTAGGGAATAATGATTGTTGTTTCTTATTATTTTGTTGGTAGAGGTGGAATTATGTTTTTGTGGCTATCCTGTTTTGGTTAGTTGAAAGAAAACTAGTTTCTTGCTTCTTTTAGGGTGTAGATTCCCTCCTTGAGTTGGAGTTTTCCATCTGTTATTCTTTGCACGGCTGAATTTGTGAAAAGATATTGCGTAAATTTGGTTTTATCATGGAATATCTTGATTTACCCACCTATGGTAATTAAGAGATTTGCTGGATATACTAACCTGGACTGGCATGTATGTTCTCTTAGGGTCTATATGACATTTGTCCGGGATGTTCTAGCTTTTATAGTCTCTGTTGAGAAGTCTGGTGTAATTCTGATTGATCTGCCTTTATATGTTACTTGACCTTTTCCCATACTGCTTTTAATATTCTTTCTTTGTTTAGGGAATTTGACATTTTCACTATTATTTGATAGGAGGAATTTCTTTTCTGGTCCAATCTAATTGAAGTTCTGTAGACTTCTTGTATGGTTATAGGGATCCCTTTCTTTAGGTTAGGAAATTTTTCTTCTATAATTTTGTTGAAGATATTTACTGGCCCTTCAAATTGGGAAGCTTCACTTTCTTCTATATCTATTATCCTTAGATTGGATCATCTCATTGTGTTCTGGATTTCCGGGATGTTTTGAATTGGGATCTTCCTGTGTTTTGTATTTTTGTTTACTGTTATGTCAATGTTTCCAGGCCAACATCCGCCTAACCCCATGCCCTCCCCTTCTATATGGGTGTTCCCTTCCCCATCCTCCCCCCATTACTGCTCTCCCCACCACAATCATGTTCACTGGGGGTTCAGTCTTAGCAGGACCCAGGGCTTCCACTTCCACTGGTGCTCTTACTAGGCTATTAATTGCTACCTATGAGGTTGGAGTCCACGGTCAATTCATGTATAGTCTTTGGGTAGTGGCTTAGTCCCTGGAAGCTCTGGTTGGTTGGCATTGTTGTTCATATGGGGTCTCAAGCCCCTTCAAGCTCTTCCAGTCCTTTCTATGATTCCTTCAACGTGGGTCCTGTTTTCAGTTCAGTGGTTTGCTGCTGGCATTCACCTATGTATTTGCTGTATTCTGGCTGTGTCTCTCAGGAGAGATCTACAAACGGTTCCTGACTGCCTGCACTTCTTTGCTTCATCCATCTTATCTAATTGGTGCCTGTATATGTATGGGCCACATGTGGGGCAGGCTCTCAATGGGTGTTCCTTCTGCCTCTGTTCTAAACTTTGCCTCCCTATTCCCTGCCAAGAGTATGCTTGTTCCCCTTTTAAAGAAGGAGTGAAGCATTCACATTTTGGTCATCCGTCTTGAGTTTCATGTGTTCTGTGCATCTAGGGTAATTCGAGCATTTGGGCTAATATCCACTTATCAATGAGTGCATACCATGTGTGTTTTTCTGTGATTGGGTTACCTCACTCAGGATGATGTTTTCCAGTTCCATCCATTTGCCTATGAATTTCATAAAGTCATTGTTTTTGATAGCTGAATAATATTCCATTGGGTAGATGTACCACATTTTCTGTATCCATTTCTCTGTTAAAGGGCATCTGGGTTCTTTCCAGCTTCTGGCTATTATAAATAAGGCTGCTATGAACATAGTGGAGCATGTGTCTTTGTTATGTGTTTGGGCATTTTTGTGTATAGGCCCAAGAAAGGTATAGCTGGGTCCTCAGGTAGTTCAATGTCCAATTTTCTGAGGAACCTCCAGACTGATTTTCAGATTGGTTGTACCAGTCTGCAACCCCACCAACAATGGAGGAGTGTTCCTCTTTCTCCACATCCTCGCCAGCATCTGCTGTCACCTGAGTTTTTGATCTTAGCCATTCTCACTGGTGTGAGGTGAAATCTCAGGGTTGTTTTGATTTGCATTTCCCTTATGACTAAAGATGTTGAACATTTCTTTAGGTGTTTCTCAGCCATTCAGCATTCCTCAGCTGTGAATTCTTTGTTTAGCTCTGAACCCCATTTTTAATAGGGTTATTTGTCTCCCTGCAGTCTGACTTCTTGAGTTGTTTGTATATTTTGGATATAAGCCCTCTATCTGTTGTAGGATTGGTAAAGATCTTTTCCTAATCTGTTGGTTGCCGTTTTGTCTTAACAACAGTGTCCTTTGCCTTACAGAAGCTTTGCAGTTTTATAAGGTCCCATTTGTTGATTATTGATCTTAGAGCATAAGCCATTGGTTTTATGTTCAGGAAATTTTCTCCAGTGCCCATGTGTTCCAGATGCTTCCCCACTTTTTTTCTATTAGTGTGAGTGTATCTGGTTTGATGTGGAGGTCCTTGATCCACTTGGACTTAAGCTTCGTATAGGGTGATCAGCATGGATCGATCTGCATTCTTCTACATGCTGACCTCCAGTCGAACCAGCACCATTTGCTGAAAATGCTGTCTTTTTTCCAATAGATGGTTTTGTCTCCTTTGTCAAAAATCAAGTGACCATAGGTGTGTGGGTTCATTTCTGGGTCTTCAATTCTATTCCACTGGTCTATCTGTCTGTCTCTGTACCAATACCATGCAGTTTTTATCACTACTGCTCTGTAATACTGCTTGAGTTCAGGGATAGTGATTCCCGCAGAAGTTGAGGATAGTTTTAGCTATCCTGGGTTTTTTGTTATTCCAGATGAATTTGCAAATTGTTTTGTCTAACTCTCTGAAGAATTGCATTGGTATTTTGATGGGGATTGCATTGAATCTGTAGATCGCTTTTGGTAAAATGGCCATTTTTACTATATTAATCCTGCCAATCCATGAGCATGGGAGATCTTTCCATCTTCTGAGGTCTTCCTCAATTTCTTTCTTCAGTGTCTTGAAGTTCTTATTGTACAGATCTTTTACTTGCTTAGTTAAGGTCACACCGAGGTATTTTATGTTATTTGGGACTATTATGAAGGGTGTCGTTTCCCTAATTTCTTCTCGGCTTATTTCTCTTTTGTGTAGAGGAAGGCTACTGATTTATTTGAGTTAATTTTATACCCAGCCACTTTGCTGAAGTTGTTTATCAGCATTGGTAGTTCTCTGGTGGAACTTTTGGGATCACTGACATATACTATCATATCATCTGCAAATAGGAATATTTTGACTTCTCCTTTTCCAATCTGTATCCTCTTGACCTCCTTTTGTTGTCTGATTGCGCTGGCTAGAACTTCAAGAACTATATTGAATAAGTAAGGAGAGAGTGGGCAGCCTTGTCTAGTCCCTGATTTTAGTGGGATTGCTTCAAGTTTCTCTCCATTTAGTTTAATGTTAGCAACTTGTTTGCTGTATATGGCTTTTACTATGTTTAGGTATGGGCCTTGAATTCCTATTCTTTCCAGGACTTTTATCATGAAGGGGTGTTGAATTTTGTCAAATGCTTTCTCAGCATCTAATGAAATGATCATGTGGTGTTGTTCTTTCAGTTTGTTTATATAATGGATCACATTGATGGTTTTCCGTATATTAAACCATCCCTGCATGCCTGGGATGAAGCCTACTTGATCATGGTAGATGATTGTTTTGATGTGCTCTTGGATTCGGTTTGCCAGAATTTTATTGAGTATTTTTGTGTCGATATTCATAAGGGAAATTGGTCTGAAGTTCTCTTTCTTTGTTGGGTCTTTGTGTGGTTTAGGTATAAGAGTAATTGTGGCTTCATAGAAGGAATTCGGTAGTGCTCCATCTGTTTCAATTTTGTGGAATATTTTAGATAGTATTGGTATGAGGTCTTCTATGAAGGTCTGATAGAATTCTGCACTAAACCCATCTGGACCTGGGCTCTTTTTGGTTGGGAGACCTTTAATGACTGCTTCTATTTCATAAGGAGTTATGGGGTTGTTTAACTGCTTTATCTGTTCCTGATTTAATTTCGGTACCTGGTATCTGTCTAGGAAATTTTCCATTTCCTGGAGATTTTCAAGTTTTGTTGAATATAGGCTTTTGTAGTAGGATCTGATGATTTTTTTAATTTCCTCTGATTCTGTAGTTATGTCTCTCTTTTCATTTCTGATTTTGTTAATTTGGATACACTCTCTGTGTCCTCTCGTTAGTCTGGCTAAGGGTTTATCTTGTTGATTTTCTCAAAGAACCAACTTTTGGTTCTGTTGATTCTTTCTATGGTCCTTTTTGTTTCTACTTGACTGATTTCAGCTCTGAGTTTGATTATTTCCTGCCTTCTACTCCTCCTGCGTGTATTTGCTTCTTTTTGTTCTAGAGATTTTAGGTGTGCTGTCAAGCTGCTGACATATGCTCTCTCCTGTTTCTTTCTGAAGGCACTCAGAGCTATGAGTTTTCCTCTTAGCACAGCTTTCATTGTGTCCCATAAGTTTGGGTATGTTGTACCTTTATTTCCATTAAATTCTAAGACGCCTTTAATTTCTTTCTTTCTTTCTTCCTTGACCAGGTTATCATTGAGTAGAGCATTGTTCAAGTTCCATGTGTATGTGGGCGTTCTTCCCTTATTGTTATTGAAGACCAACTTTAGCCTGTAGTGGTCTGATGGGACGCATGGGATGATTTCTATCTTTCTGTATCCATTGAGGCCTGTTTTTTGACCAATTATATGGTCAATTTTGGAGAAAGTATCATGAGGTGGTGAGAGGAAGGTTTATCCTTTTGTTTTAGGATAGAATGTTCTATAAATATCCGTCAAGTCCATTTGGTTCATGAGTTCTCTTAGTCTGTGTATATCTCTGTTTAATTTCTGTTTCCATGATCTGTCCATTGATGAGAGTGGGGTGTTGAAATCTCCTACTATTATTGTATGAGGTGCAACGTGTGCTTTGAGCTTTAGTAAGGTTTCTTTTATGTATGTAGGTGCCCTTGTATTTGGAGCATAGATATTTAGGATTGAGAGTTCATCTTGGTGGATTTTTCCTTTGATGAATATGAAGTGTCCTTCCTTATCTTTTTTGATGACTTTTAGTTGAAAATCAACTTTATTTGATATTAGAATGGCTACTCCAGCTTGCTTCCTCAGACCATTTGCTTGGAAAGTTGTTTTCCAGCCTTTCACTCTGAGGTAGTGTCTGTCTTTGTCTCTGAGGTGTGTTTCCTGTAGGCAGCAGAATGCAGGGTCCTCATTGTGTATCCAGTTTGTTAATCTATGCCTTTTTATTCGGGAGTTGAGACCATTGATGTTGAGAGATATTAAGGAATAGTGATTATTGCTTCCTGTTATATTCATATTTGGATGTGAGGTTATGTTTGTGTGCTTTTCTTCTCTTGGTTCTGTTGCCAAGATGATTAGTTTCTTGCTTTTTCTAGGGTGTAGCTTGCCTCCTTTTGTTGGGCTTCACCATTCATTATCCTTTGTAGCACTGGATTTTTAGAAGATAGTGTGTAAATTTGTTTTTGTCATGGAATATCTTGGTTTCTCCATCTATGTTAATTGAGAGTTTTGCTGGATACAGTAACCTGGGCTGGCATTTGTGTTCTCTTAGGGTCTGTATGACATCTGTCCAGGATCTGCTGGCTTTCATAGTCTCTGGCGAGAAGTCTGGTGTGATTCTGATAGGTCTGCCTTTATATGTTACTTGACCTTTTTCCCTTACTGCTTTCAATATGCTTTGTTTATTTTATGCATTTGGTGTTTTGACTATTATGTGACGGGAGGAGTTTCTTTTCTGGTCCAATCTATTTGGAGTTCTGTAGGCTTCTTGTGTGTTTATGGCCATCTCTTTCTTTAGGTTAGGAAGTTTTCTTCTATAATATTGTTGAATATATTTATTGGTCCTTTGAGCTGGGAGCCTTCACTCTCTTCTATACCTATTATCCTTAGGTTTGATTTTCTCATTGAGTCCTGGATTTCCTGTATGTTTTGGACCAGTAGCTTTTTCCGTTTTACATTATCTTTGACTGTTGAGTCAATGATTTGTATGGAATCTTCTGCTCCTGAGATTCTCTCTTCTATCTCTTGCATTCTGTTGGTGATGCTTGTACCTATGGATCCTTGTCTCTTCCTTTAGTTTTCTATGTTCAGGGTTGTCTCCCTTTGTGCTTTCTTTATTGTTTCTATTTCCATTTTCAATTCCTTCACCTGTTTGATTGGGTTTTCCTGTAATTCTTTCAGTGATTTTTGTGTTTCCTCTCTAAGGGCTTCTACTTGTTTCCTTGTGCTTTCCTGCATTTCTCTAAGGGAGTTCTTTATGTCTGTCTTGAAGTCCTCCATCATTATCAAAAAATGTGATTTCAAATCTAAATTTTGCTTTTCTGGTGTGTTTGAATATCTAGTATTTTCTTTGTTGGGAGTACTGCGCTCTGATGATACCAAGTAGTCTTGGTTTCTGTTGATTACATTCCTGCACTTGCCTCTTGCCATTGGGTTGTCTCAGGAGTTTTCTTGTCTTGCTGTTTCTGGGAGTAGTGATTTGACCCTGTGGTAAGCCTCTGCCTCTGCGTCAGCACTCCTGTAGAACTGTTTTCCTGTTTTCTTTCTGCCTTTCCTGAGAACAGGTGCTCTGCTCTCAGCTGTGGTGGCGCTCCTGGAGACTGTCTTTCAGCTCTAGGTGCGGGCAGGAATCAAAGGGTCCTGCCCCTGATTGCTCATGTATGTCCTTGCACCCAGTGGGCACAGTTGGCACTATGCGATTCCCTCTTGGGTCTGGGCTCTGGGCAGAGAGTATTCTCCTCTGATTTCTCAGGAGTATCCACACTTCTGTGGTTCCAGCTCTTTCCCCGATGGGATTTGGGTCCAGGGAGCTGTTTGGCTGGTTCAGTTTCGTGTCAGGCGTAGACCAGAACCACGGGAGCTGGTGTCTGTCTGTTCCTATATCTCTCTGCTCCAAGGCACTGTGCAGTTTTCCATTGGACTAGGGATGTGGGCCAAAGTGTGCAGAGGTGGCAGTCAGTCCTGTAGCCTTGGGATGTCTGCACTCCTGGGTGGTCCGCTCTCTTCTTCATGGGATTTGGATGCAGGGCTATCTCTTGTATTCTGTTTGTGTTGCTTGCATCTATGACTTCTGATCTCATTCCTAGGTTTTCATTCTCCAGAATTTTATCCCTTTGTGATTCCTTTATTGTTTCCTTTTTTAGATCTTGGATGGTTTTTTTCAATTCCTTCACCTGTTTGGTTTTGTTTTCCTGTAATTGTTTAAGTGATTTTTGTGTTTCCTCTTTAAGGGATTTTATCTGTTTACTAGTGTTGTCCTGTATTCCATAATTTCGTTATGGAATTATTTATGTCCTTCTTAAAGTTCTCTAATATCATCATGAAATGTGATTTTAAAGCACAATCTTGCCTTTCTGGTGAGCTGAGGTATCCAGGACTTGCTGTGGTGGGAGAACTGGGTTCTGAAGATACCAAGTGGCCTTGGTTCCTCTGGCTTAATGTCTTGCACTTGCCTCTCTGGTTATCTGGTTGTCTCTGGTGTTAGCTGGTCTTGCTATCTCTGACAGTGGCTTGACCCTCCTGTAAGTCTGTGTTTCAGCACTCCTGGGAGACCATCTCTCTTGGCAGCATTTGGATACCAAGATCTGTGGCACAAGGTCAGCTCCAGGCAAAGATGGGAACCGGAGGATCTTGTCTCAGACTGCTCTTCAGTTCTGTGTCCTGAGGACTCCAGGCAGGTCCCTCTGAGCAGAAGTGGTGTCCTCACCTGTGCTCTCAGGTGTTTCAGCATTCCTGAGAGACCAGCTCTCTCCTGACAGGATCTGGATATCAAGAGGTATGGTCCAGGGTCAGCTCCATGAGCAGATGGAAACTGGAAGGATCCTGTCACAGTCTATGTAGCTTTTGACCCAGGAAGACATTCATTTGTTATTATATAATTTCAAATTATCAATAACTGCAGTGTAATTATTTTAGTATACATCCATTTTAAAATTTTTATCTTCATATAATAGATCTAAATCAGGAGTTTTATCATACACACACAGTCAATTACAATTTATAAATTACAATTGAAGGGAATCCCAGTGATCATCAAAACAAAATTGAAGATCTTTATGCCTTTTGCTTTTGACCCTCAGTAGGGCAATTTGTCTGTATTTTTGGCAAGTGGAATGACATTGAGAGAAGATGCAGAACACCAATTCCAAGGTTGTGGAATGTGGGAGCTTTATGCTTCTCACTGGATCTTTTAGAGTTTATAAATTCTGAAGATAGATTTATCTAGTATGTCAATCTGGCTCTGTCTTATAAATGGAAACAATAGTGCCTACGTTCAGCCTACAGAGGAGCAAAAATGACTGTTTAATGAAATTCTTGTTATTATCTTTCTGTTGGAAGACAATGGAATATTGAGTGCAAGCTGGGGAGTGTAAGACAGTTTACAGGCTGGAATGCAGAGTGAGCAGGGAGAAGAACCTTGATAAAAGTAGCCATGATTATTTGGTATACCCTTTCATTTAGTATTCTATTTTGTTGGCATGATGATGTCAAAACACATCAAAACAATAATCATCTTTCCATTCTACAGAAGGACACCAGAGCACAAGGAAGTGACTAAGGTTACGTGATGGAAAGCTGGTAAAGCTGGGGACTGACCATAGCTTTGGTTCCAAGTCTAAAGATTCTCAGAACTTTCTAATTGTGGGGCGATGGTGTATGCTCTGGTGTCCTGTTCTACCCTGTGTCTTTGCATAAGCCTGCAGCATTATCAGTGCCCCTCCTGGTCTTATCCAAAGCCTATTTGTCCCCAAATCCATCTTTGAGACTTGATAAGATCCCATCAGCTAGAGCTTGCCAGCTTCTTCCCTTTACCTCTCTAGGGAGGCTCTCTTTCTCTACTGGTCATGTCACATTTTCTCCTTGTCTTATCATAATGAACACTTTTGTTTCATCCCTATTGATAGACAGCTAAAGTGGGTAAACCCTGGATCTAAGTCCCTTTTATTCCCCACAGCATGAGGTAACTAAATGTATATGTATCGGATGGTTGGGCAAGTGCATCTTCTCCAGTTCCCCTGCTCTGAGACAGCTGAGAACCCGCATCCTGCCTGCCTCCTTAATTTAGGGCAAGTTTGATGCCTCTTGGATAGCTTAAAGGAGAAAGCCAGATGAAAACAGGAGGCAAGACATATTCTACTTTATGAAGATGGAGACAAGAATATTAGGCATAGTGAATGAGGGCAGGGGGCTTAGGACTGGGATGCAGTAGCTATGGTTACACAGGGTCTTAGTGAAAATGTTCATGTAAATTGAAATAATTGGCTCTTTTGTGTTATGTGGCACAAAGAGAACAAGAATCTTAAGACAAGTGTTACAGGGATGTCATCAAAGGCTACAGATAAAGTAAGACTGTGGCCTTTCAGTCATTTTCCATTTGGGCACATAGAGGGCTGATGTCCTAAATATTCTATCCTCTGGTCACACATTTTTTGTCTGCTGCCAGACTTCATGCTGTACTTGGAGCAATGACAGTTACTTCAGCAGCTTCCTGACTCCCTCCCAAGGACTGCACTGAGGAAGTTTGGTGTAATAGTGAGAAAGTGTTGAAGATTAAAGATCAGGAAGTTAAGAAAATTTGTCATGTGCCTGGATGAAATCATTCCTGACTCAATGTCAGGAGACCAAGTCACACTAAAGACAGTCTTATTTTGAAGCTTGAAGACAGGTGATGTGGGTATAAAATCTGAGAATCCCAGAGCCATGCTCTTAAGGAAAAGTCTGTATGTGTGCTACAGAAAACAGGTCTCTAGTGTTTACTTTCACTGATAGATTTTCAAGGAGCCATAACTCCCTTAGTGCAGTGAATGCAAAAGGGAAAAATGAAAAATTAAGAGTGATATGCATTAGCATAATTTTGAGCCAGAAAAATGGAAAACTAATTGACTTTAGAATTTAAAAGTCTACCCTAATTGCATGGCCTAGCTGAGAAAGGCACTTGATGCTGCCTTAAGGTTTCAGTTGGATCCTCAGGAAAAAAGAATTCCTAGAACATGCTTTCTAACCTCGACATGTATGGTATGGCATGTGGACACACACAGAGAGACATACCATAAAAAGACAAAAGAAATTAAAAAATTAAAAAGCAGTTGTTTGAAGGGTATTTTTTTTCTTCAAAGCATTTTTACAAACAGCATTGCAGAAAGATTATGGTCAGCGTCAACTGAATATCAATTTAAAATAGAAACAACATTGTACCTGGATCATTTATGTATATTTTATTGGATAATTTATTTATTTATATTTCTACTGTTATCCCCTTTCCCAGTTTACCCTCCACCTACCACCTATCCCATTCCCCACCCACCCACACACTCCTGCATCACCACCCTAGAATTCCCCTACACGGGGGCATTGAGCCATTACAGGACCAAGGGCATCCCCTCCCACTGATGCCAGACAAGGTCATCCTCTGCTACATATGCAGCTAGAATTATGGTTCCATCCCTGTGTACTCTTTGGATGGTGGTTTAGTCCCTGGGAGCTCTGGGAGTTCTGGTTGGTTGATATTGTTGTTCTTCCTATGGGGTTGCAAACTCCTAACTCCTCCATCAGGGTCCCTGTGTTCAGTCAGATGGTTGGCTGCGACCATCCGTATCTGTATTGGTCAGGCTCTGGAAGAACCTCTCAGGAAACAGCTATACTAGGCTCCTGTCAGCAAGGACTTCCTGGTTTCAGCAATAGTGTATGGATTTGGTGACTGCATGTGGGATGTATCTCCAGGTGGGACAGTCTCTGAATGGCCTTTCCTTCAGTCTCTGCTTGGCTCTTTGTCCCTGTATTTCATGTAGACAGAAGCAATTCTGGGTTAAAATTTTGGAGATGGGTAGGTGGCTGCTTCTCTCAATCGGGGTCATGCCTAACCTCTGGATATGGTCTCTACGGGTACTCTTTCCCCTTCGTTGGGTATTGCAGTTAATGTCATCCCCATTGAGTCCTGGGAATGTCTTGCTTTCCTGGATTCTGAGACTTTCTGGTGGCTACACGAGTTCCCCGTCCCCAATTACTACACCCTTCTGTTCAATTTCCTACCCTTTGTACTTCTCCCCCCACATCTCCTCCCATACCTAATCATGCACCCCTTTTCCTCCTTTCCTCCTTCTCTTCCCACCCCCCAAGTCCCTCTCACCCTCTACCTCCCATGATTATTTTATTCTCATTTCTAAGTAGGACTGAAGAATCCACACTTAGGTCTTCCATTTTCTTGAGCTTCATATGGTTTGTGCATTGAGAGAGTGGGCCACCTTGTCTCATCTCTGTTTTTAATAGGATTGTTTCAGTTTCTTTCCATTTACTTTGATGTTGGCTACTGGTTTGCTTTATTTTGCTTTTACTATATTTAGGTATGGACCTTGAATTCCTGACCTTTCCAAGACGTTTAACATGAGGGGTATTGAATTTTGTCAAATGCTTTTTCAGCATCTAATGACATGATCATGTGGTTTTTTTTCTTTGAGTTTGTTTATACAGTGGATTACATTGATGGATTTCCATTTATTGAATCATTCCTGCATCCCTGGGATGTAGCCAACTATTTTGTGGAATAGTTTGAAGAGTATTGGTCTTTCTTTTGAAGGTCTGATAGAATTCTGTACTAAACCCATCTGATCCTGGGATGTTTTTAGTTGGGAGACTTTGAATGACTGCTTCTATTTCTTTAGGTATTATGGGAGTGTTTGGATGGTTTATCTGATCCAGATTTAACTTTGGATATTTTCCAGTTTTGTTGATTGTAGACCTCTTAATAGGATCTGCTAATTTTTTAAATTTCCTTGATTTCTGTTGTCTCCCTTTTCATTTCTGATTTTGTTAATTTGAATACTGTCTCTGTGCCCATTGGTTAGGCTGGCAAAGAGTCTTGTTGATTTTCTCAAAGAATCAGCTCCTAGTTTTGTTGATTCTTTGTATAGTTCTCTTTATTTCTACTTGGTTGATTTGAGCCCAGAATTTGATTATTTCCTGCTATCTACTCAACTGTCATGTATTTGTTTTAGAACTTTCAGATGTACTGCTAGCTGCAAGTGTATTCTTTTTCCAGTTTCTTTTTGGAGGCACTCAGAGCTATGAGTTTTCCTCTTAGTACTGTTCTCATGTGTCCCATAAGTTTGGGTATGTTGTGCCCTCTTTTTCATTAAATTCTAAAAAGTCTTTCATTTCTTTATTTCTTCCTTGACCAAGTTATCATTGAGCAGTTATTCAGCTTTCAGATATATGTGGGCCTTCTGCCATTTTTGTTGTTATCGAACACCAGCCTCAGTCAGTGGTGATCTGATACAATACACGGGACTATTTCAATCTTCTTGTATGTGTTGAGGCTTTTTTGTGTGACCAATTTTATAGTTAATTTTGGAGAAGGTACTATGAAGTGCTGAGAAGAAGGTATAGGCTTTTGTTTTAGAATGAAATGTTCTATAGGTATCTGTTAAATCCATTTGGTTCATAACTTCCGTTAGTTCCACTGTCTCTAGTTTCTGTTTCCATGACCTGTCCATTGTTGAGATTGGGGTGTTGAAGTCACCCACTATTTTGTGTGAGGTTCAATGTGTGCTTTAGCTTTAGTAAAGTTTCTTTGATGAATGTGGGTGCCCTTGCATTTGGAGTATAGATGTTCAGAATTGAGAGTTCATCTTGGTAGATTTTTCTTTCAATGGGTATGACAGATTCTTCATCTTTTGTGATAACCTTTGGTTGAAAGTTGGTTTTATTTAATATTAGAATGGTTATTTCAGCTTGTTTCTTGGGACCATTTGCTTGAAATTCTTTTTCCAATCTTTTACTCTAATGTAGTGTCTGTCTTTGTCACTGAGGAATGTTTTCTGTAGGCAGCAAAATGCTGGGCCCTGTTTATGTATCCAGTTTGTTAGTCTATGTCTGTTTATGGGGAATTGAGTCCATTGATGTTAAGAGATATTAAGGACCAGTGATTTTTGTTTCCTGTCATTTTTGTTGTTAGAGGTCAAATTGTGTTTGTGTGACTATCTTCGTTTAGATTTATTAAAAAATGACTTTCTTGTTTTTTCCAGGGAACATTTTTCCTCCTTGTGTTACAGTTTTCCATCTATTATTCTTTGTAGGGATGGATTTGTGGAAAGATATTGTTTAAATTTCATTTGATCATGGAATATCTTGGTTTCTCCATCTATGTTAATTGAGAGTTTTGCTGGGTATAGTAGCCTGGGCTGGCATTTGGGTTCTCTTAGGGTCTGTATGACATATGCGCAGGATCTTCTGGCTTTTACAGTCTCTGTTGAAAAGTCTGGTATAATTCTTATAGGTCTGCCTTTATGTATTACTTGACCTTTTTTCCATACCTCTTTTAATATTCTTTCTTTGTTTTGTGCATTTGGTGTTTTGATTATTATATGATAGGAGGAATTTGTTTTCTGGTCCTATCTATGTATGGTTCTGCAGGATTCTTGTATGTTTATGGGCATCTCTTTTTAGGTCAGCAATGTTTTTTTGTAATTTTGTTGAAGATATTTACTGGCCCTTTGAATTGGGAATTCTCATTCTCTTCTATATCTATTATTTTTAGGTTTGGTCTTTTCATTGTGTCCTAGGTTTCCTGAATGTTTTGAGTTGGGAGCTTTTTGCATTTTCATAAACTGATATGTCAATGTTTTCTATAGTAACTTTTACTCCTGAGATTCTCTCTTCTATCTCTTTTATTCTGTTGGTGATGCTTGCTTCTATGACTTCTGATCTCTTTTCTAGG
Organism: Rattus norvegicus; assembly: GCF_021556685.1. Classification (NCBI taxonomy): domain Eukaryota; kingdom Metazoa; phylum Chordata; class Mammalia; order Rodentia; family Muridae; genus Rattus; species Rattus norvegicus. The sequence continues at coordinate 103,513,734 of NC_141535.1, read as the reverse complement.
TTTTCTACCTCCAGAGTTGTCTTCCTTTGTGATTTATTTATTGTTTCTATTTTCATGGTTTAGTTCAATTCTTTCACCTGTTTGATTGTGTTTTTTCTCTATTTCTTTAGGAAATCTATTTCGTTAGGAATATTTCCTTTTTTAGGTTTCTTCCTTTTTATCTGGGTTGTCTTGTATTTCTTTAAAAGAATTATTTTATGTCCTTCTTAAAGTCCTCAATCATCATCATGAAATGTGATTTTATATAAGAATCCTGCTTTTCCATTGTGTTGGGGGTATCCAGGGCTTGCTGTGGTGGAAGAACTGAGTTCTGATGATGCCAAGTAGTTTTGGTTCTGGTTGCTTATGTTCTTTCACTTGATTCTTGCCATCTGGTTCTTCCACTTTATTCTTGCTGTCTCTTATTGTAGTCTGTCCTTCCCATGAGTGTGTGAGCCTGTGAGCGTGTGATTTTAGGTGTGTTAACACTTCTGGGAGACCAGCTCTCTCCAGGCAGGACTGGGTGTGGAGAGTTGTGGCACAGCGTTAGCTCCAGGGTGCAGATGGAAACTGGAAGGATCCCTAGATTTTTTTTAAAAAAAACCAAGATCATGGAAGCTAAAGTAATATAACAACTGACTATACGTACATTTGTAGTCTGGATTAGATCACTTGCAATGGCCAAGTAGTATTATAATTTCAATTTTTAAGCTATGAAATAGTATATCATTAGTAGCTATTAGGAAAATGAAAATACTGACTGGTACATTAATTCATATTAAAGAGGATTGCCTCAAATAAAAATTTTTTTGTGTGTCAGGGAGGTGGTAGAGACAGGGTTTCTCGTGTACCTCTGACTATCCTAAAACGCATTCTGTATACTAGGCTACTCATTCTGTATACTTAGAGAAACCAACTAATATTCATTATGTACATATATGAAACTCAAGAATAATTATAATAATATCAATAAACTAAAAGAAACAAGTACTATGTTTATGTGACTACTTTTAGCAATTTTCAGGAATAAAGGATGACTAGCTGCCCACTAACATTGTAATATATTGAATTGTATAGGTATTAGCCACACCAGCATGTCATAGGCCATTGGTTAGTTTTTAAAAAATGAGTCCACAGAATAGATGAAAGGATAACATATGAGCTGTTAGAGCTCTAAAAATGCACTGTAAAAATTAAAATAACTTAAACATAGAAAGAACAGGAGATGGTCAAGAACATGTAGTCTTTAAGAACATCTCACAAGGAAAACATCACAGTGAAATATGACTTAGTATAGACCAGATGATAGCCAAAGAAGATGGGTAATATGATTTAGCAGAAGCATAACATAGTTTTCTTGAATAAATAATAACAGAAAAAAGCATAAGAACTAGAGTAAAAGAAAAATTTCCTGAAATTTACAAAATATGTTTTACAGAAAATTAACATTACAGTGGCTAACACCAAATATCCTAGGAAAGTCATGGAAAGTGTTCAGTAGCTAAAGAGCAAGGAAAGAAGTCATCACCAAGAAGAAAATATGCTTAGCCTCAGGCTTATTCACTGCAACGTTACATACCATAATAGTGAAGTAATGTTTACAGAGTTCAAAGATAAGAATTGTATACCCAGTCAGAGAGTTTTCCTGAGAAATAAAGTGCATATGGATGCCAGCATATTCTGTCTCAGCTCATTCACAAATCCTACCTGGGAAACCTCAATGATGGTGGTTGTGGACAGCTAACTGTTTTTTCTTAAAATATTAGGAATGGGAAAGGCATGCTAAGAACTGACTGAATGAGGAGCACAAGTATATTTAAATTGACTACCAAGGTGTTAAAAAGTACCTCCATCCCATTTCAAAATACAACGAGAGTAACTGTTTTCTGAAGTAAATTAAAATTTAAACAGTTCTTAGACTTCCTCCAACAGAAGGGAGCTGAGAACCATCAGCGCCTTCACATCTGTCCAGGATAACAGGTTCACTGTTCAGACATGGGTAGACTAAAAAAAAGATGTCATATTACATCTTGTGCCTTTAATTACCCACTGTTAACCAGCATAATTCTGCTGCTGTGTTTTATAAACTGATTACACTTTTAAATTATTTTGAAAATAAAACAACCTACAGGTTGAAAATATACCTCCAGTTTTGTAATCAGAAATCTGAACTGCTCTGATCTGAATCTTGAATACCAACAAGATGCAAGGGCAGGAAGTTCCACTCCTGGTCATTTGACAAGTTACTGTGAAAACAGCAAACTTACTAAAAACATTGCATGAATTACCTTCAGCATATTTTTAAAAGATGTATATGAAATATAAGATAAATGTTATCTTCAGACTTAGGATACTCTCAAAACACCTTGGTATATGTATCTAGGTATTTTTAAAAGCCTCAGATCTGGGACTGAAGATATGATTCAGGGTTAAAGTGGTACAAGCATCTGATCCATTATAAAAGCCAGGTCTGGTATGGCAGAGTGGCATGTGTCTGTAGCCTCAACACTGGGGAGGGGAGAGACACTGCATCTGACGCAGCCATTCTAGTCAAAATACTCCAGATTCAAGGGGACTCAATTAAAAAAAAATATGGTGGAGGGCAATTAAGGAAGACACTGATGTTAAATTCTGGCCTCCACAAACAAGTGACTGTACACACCACAGACACACATACCACAGATACATACACACACAACACACAAAGCAAACCATTTCCATTCCAAGCATTATGTTCAACCGATACAGCAAAAACCCCTAAACAATGAGAAACTGAGAATAGTAAATGTTTTATTTCCAGTAGTCATGTTGTGGTCATAGTGGCGCATGTCCCTAATCCAAGCACACAAATCTGAAGACCTCAAGATTGTGGGCATCCTGAACTATAGAGCAAAACCATTTCTAAAACCCAAATTTCTCCAAGAGTGGTTTTGAACCTATCTGTTTGTGTTACATATTTCCAGTCGGTCCGTTCCCTTTGTAGGGACACAAACCCTGGAAAAGCTTTACTCGGGGGACAGACTTGAGCACATCCATGAGACCATTTCTGAGAGCTGTAAATTTTCTCATTTCTTGAATACTCTAGAAAGTCCCTTATAAGTAAAGTGGATACATCAACTAGGGTGCTTTCAGCCCCAAGTAGTACTTAGAATTATAACATAAAAATGTAACAGAAAGATTTATTATTTCACAAAATAAAATCCAGATTTGAATGATGGAGAGTCCCAAGCAATATCTTCTATAGGTTTGCGTGTTCCTGTCTATTCCTCTTGGCTACAAGGTGACTGGTACAGATTCAGGCTTTACAACATTTTATGACTAGACGAAGATGGAAGACAGCCCATCGCTTTCTTTTGACCCTTTAGAGAGAGAAGAAATAATTGTTGGACCCTAACTGAAGACACTTTCTTTATGTGAGCATGTCCCACAGACTTGACTTGTTACAGGCTATTTTGAAAACATCCACTTGTGAAGAAAATGGAAAGAGCAGCTCTTCTGAAGTCAGATTTCTGTGAGCAGGGGATATGCTACTAACGTTGTTTGTAGGCATTACTTTCAGTTCTCTATAATTCAATTTTCAATAGTCATGGTTGCTATAGAAGGGTCAGTGATGACAGGTAGCCATATTAGCTGTGATTTGAAGGAGAAGTGGGTGTTTGTATGACCTGAGAGTACTTGACAAAGTTTTTTTTTTTTTTTCTAATTATCATGGTGTTCTTGACATGTAACCACAGATTCCCCTGCTGGAAAGTGGAGCTATTTCTTTCTGACTTTGAGTTTGACTTAGAAAATTCCCTCTAAGGAATAAACTACGGAAAGGAGGAGAAAAAGTCACCTTACAGTGGAGAAGAAAGATCAAGGTTAATATCACCAGAATGAGTCACAGTACCCTGTCATGATGGGATGAGCAAGATGAGGACATCACCCCTGTGGATGCTCCTTGTAAGTCAGTGTGGTCACGAGTGTCAGACAAGCCGAATGCAAAGGCCTTCATAAAATATTTGATCTGTATTCTTCAAAAGTACCAAGGTCATGAAAAGGAAATGGATGGACTGAGAAATTTGCATATTAGTGAGGGTTAAGGAAGCGTGATGGTCAAGTATAACATGGTACCCTGCAATAGATCCTGGGAGGGAAGAAAACAGTATAATGGGACCAAAGTCTCCTTCCATCAGAAATGCTGTCAATGTTCACTTCTTAGTTTGGTAAATAGAATGTGATTAGGTAAGATGTTATCAGGAGAAAGAGAGGGAACAGTATACAGAAGCTCTCTGTATTATTTCTCATTTTTTCTAACAATCTAAAAATGTGTTGATGAACGTTTTATAACAATTTAGTTAAAGAAAAGGCTTTATTACCAAGACCACTCTGTAAACATTGTGATTTTCATAACTCATTTGTTCAAGAATGATAGTTACTTCTGTTCATTGCGCGTGTGTGAACTGAGTCTGAGTGTAGTACAACATGCCTAAAATCCCAACATTTGGAGGCTGAAGCAGGAGGACTTTAAAGTTCCAGATCAGCCTGGGCTGTTATGAGATATTGTCTCAGAAAAGTAACCCAAAACCCAACTCAAGTGTAACCAGCCATCTACTGAGAACAGGCCCTATGCTAGACAGGAAAAGAACAATGGAGCAGTCGGGCACTTCCTTTTCTTCCTCTCTCCCCACCAACTGATCCCAACTGAAAAACAAATGTGTTTGGTTTTGTTTTCTTTTCTCTATTCAACTTGATTATGCTTTGCAAGGGATCTTGATCTTTGAGGATTTTGAAATGATTTACATTCTCCCTGCATTTTTGTTTTAAAAAACTTGCCACTACTTTGATTAAAAGTGAGGGGTATGTGCCATTCATTGTTAAAGATTGTGGAGTAGAATTAGTCCATTCAGCTTTTTGAAAAAGAAATAACAGAGCTTGCCCTGTGCCAGAACAACATGTTTTTCTGCTTTTGTCCAAGACTGAGCATGGAGCGTTTCGGCTGATGAAGCTGCTGCTTTTGAAAACATGGTTGGAAGGTTCCAGTGAAAAGCTGTATACTCCTTGGCTGCACTGGAAAAACTCATTGTAATAGCATGAGGACGAGTTTTTAACAGGTGATTGTGAAATTTAATAAAGACGGCATAGAAAAGACTTAACAACACCAGACTACAAAATAAAGACCAAACTGAGGCTTGTTTAATGGGGATGCAGCGAGTCAAGTCTGTCTTCTATTTCACGTCGTTGTATATGCTGATATTTTTGGCATATAATTTCCTGTGAGAAAGACAATCTTAAACTCAGTGAACAGTATATCAAGATGCTCATATGAGGTTATAATAGGTGGCAGAGTGAATTTTAATTCACCTTGTACTTAAAAGTATTATTTTTTTATAAACAATACCTATAATAAAGTTTTTTCAGGTGGTATTTTGGTTATTTTAGAAAACTGTGAGTCATGCATATCCACAATAACAATAATAACACCAGGAAGTAAAGTTATGGAAGATGTGTTTGTCTCAAAAGCATAATTATAAGTCTGACAAAATGTCTCCATGCATAAAGCCTGATACCTGAATATGGTGCCTGGAACCCACAGAAAGTTATAAATGACCCCACAGAGTTATTCTCTGACCTCCACACTCACACTATGCTGCGAGTACCCCCCACCCCACCCATGTGTGAATGAAGACACAATAATAATAAAAAAATTGAAAAATCTTTGATTGTAGGGAGATAGTTTCTGGGATTAAATGATTCCTGGAGCTATGTGAAAGGGAAAAGGTTGATGCCAGTCAGTCTCTGCATGAACTTTACTTCAATGAATTTTATGTAGATGTTAAATTTCTTCAGAATTGCTTTTGTTCTTCAAACTTGGTCACATTTCTTTGAGCATCCATCTTCCTACTAAGGATATTATCCTGTTAAGCTGAGGCAAATACTTGTGCCCATATAAAAGAAATTTCTAAACTCTCCTACAAAACAACTTCAAGTGTAGACTTGAAGGCCTAGGATTGTCTGCTGCAGACTTCCTCTGTGAGTCAAAGCAGTGTGAAGCCTTCCCCAGTGCTCTGTCCTTGGACTTTCCAGTCATCGGAAATGGGCCAAAGCAAAGTCAACTCAGGAACTCACTGCAGGATTTGGAATTAGGAGAATCAGAGACCAACTGAGAATCAGCAATGGGAGACTGCTGACTGGCAGCCTCCTCTTCTGGCTGTTTGGCCAGCATTCAGCTGCCTTTGTTATACAGCTCAGGCCCATCCACATAGGCATTGTACAGCCCACAGTGAGCTCCCCCAACCCCATGCCAATATAAAAAAAAATTGGCCCCATAGACATGCCCCAGGCCAGTCTGTATAGGCAATTCTTTAATTGAAGTTCCCTCTTCTCAGTTGTGTCAAGTTCATACCCAAGGTTTGCCGTAATAATGCCACAAATAATTGAGGGAAAAATGGATTATTCAATTTCTCACTTGTAACTAATTCTGTGGAGAAAAATAATGAATTCCACCTACTACTGCATCAAAGGCAGACCCCAAATTGATTATACTCAATATAGTCAATATTGAGGCATACTACCAGGAGTAGAGTATCTTTGTGATCTATGGAGAAAACTATAGCTTTGGTTACTTTAAAATTAATCACTAAATTAAATGAATGTTGTGTGAATAAAATTAGCAAACTACCAGTGAGATTAAAATATTTTCTGTGTCTTAGGTGATAAGTGACTAGTATATATAACATGAAACTCTTATAAACAAAGAAGAAAAAAATAAGATAATGAGAAAAGTCAGCACAGGCAATTTACAAAAGAAAGAACTGAATATATTGGCTTGTCCAGAAAAGCCTTCCAGTTCATTGGTCATGAGAGAAATATAAAATGAAACAGTGGGCATGCTAAATTTGCCCCAGTTGATTAGCAATGTGATTAAAGCTGGATCATACAAATGTTTGTACAGATATTCACTCCTAGCATGGACTGTTGTTCAAAGTGTACATGTTTCCTAGAGCCCAGGTGTTCCGAAGGAGTATATCCCAGAGCAACCCAGAATAGAGACATTCCCACAGAGGTTTATAAAGGCAAAATATAATATAATGGAAATTACCAATATAATACCAACACATGTATCAAAATTAGTACAATATCTACCAAGCTGGAGTAGAATTACTTAAAAGTCATTTGGAGATGAATAGGTTTCAATTTTACCAACCTTTTTTTTCATTACATAATATTTTATTTAAAAATTTTTCTTTTTCAGAGTATACTTTCTCATTAACAATTCCCACTGTGGGAAGATAGTTTATTACTTAGTCTTGTATTTTTGGACAGCTTATTTCTGCACTAGTGAGATACATTTGAAGAGTAAGTCTGTTTGCAATCTGTCATATTTTAACCCACCTACAAAGGAGAACTACCTAAATTGAACTTCTCTAAATCTAGCTTTCTCAATTTCCTTCCTAACACACACACACACACACACACACACACACACACACACACACACACACACACACAATTTCAGTAATTAAGAGCATCTCCTGATTAAAAGTCCCCTAGAAACAGAGCCATCAACAGCTGGTGTCATCTGAACTAGAGTGGAAGGTTCCAAATGGAATACTTTGCAATTTCATGTGAAGTCTGATTCATGAATGAACAGTCCTCCCTCCGGGTAGTGGAATATAGAACTAAGACTCATGACTGGTTGAACCTAACTCCTCAAACCTCTTCCTCAATAAAATATTCTGAAAATAACCATGTAATTAAAAGTCATTCTGCCCACCAATGGATTTATCCTTCATTCCCTCCTCATTGTGAGGTGAACAGCATTGATAAAGCAGAGGCAAGGAGGCATACAATCAAGTGCTACAACAAGAGGACAGAGCTTCCACAGCATGACAACTTCTCTACAGATGCCTACATTGTGGTAATTGAAGTAGCAAAGCCCAGCAAAGGTCAAAGCTGAGTGTGCCAAGTGGCCTCTCTTGACAGCCTTCTGCAGTGTGTCTCCATGAATGTAATCAATAACCACTTGTCCAAGGCCCCAGTGAGTGTGCAGAGTGAGGGCGGCAGCCAGAGAGTAGTGCACCAAAGAACAGGGATTCAAGTACCCAACTGAAAGCAGGCCCAAGAACAAAACACCGACAACGCTCTTACTGGTCCAGTGGAGAGATGTAGCCTTGAAACCAGAATGGTGGCTGGGTGACAGGTGAATGTGCTGGGTACCACGCAATCCCGGGGTAGGCTGGTCCTAGAGAAATGCTGGCACATGAGCAGTTCTGACCATCCAGCTTCAGAGTAACAGAGCTCGAGCTCCTTGACCACCGCAGAGAATGCCCAGCTTTAAAAGAACTGCCATGCTACCTTTTTTTCAATTTTACCAATCTTATAAGAACAAAATGAAATGGCACATGCTGCTTCATTTCAAAATGAGAAAAGTGCCATACTTGTCCATGGTTCACTCTTTTTTGTATAGAACTTGAAGTCATTACCAGAGAAACAAGGAAAGAGCATAGAATAAGTGAGATATATTTGGAAAAGGAAGAATCCAACTATCTCTATTTGTTAATGATATCCTATATTTAAAAGACCCTAAAGATGACCAGAAATCTTTGAGAACCAAGACTTTAAACAAAGCAGAAGATATAAAACCAGCAGTTTTTGACCAATAGCAAACATACTGGGAAATGGGCCAGAACCCTCAAACTTTAGAACCCCCTAAACAAACAAACAACCAAACAATCTACCTCTGGATAAACCTAACCATGGGATTATGCTAACTACAAAACACAGGAGAAAAAAGCATTAGATGTATAGACTCCCCATATTCATAGACCAGAAATTAGTTTGCAGTCATAGTAATATCTCCTGATTTACTGTAGCCACCATCAAAATTTCAATAACATTCTACACCGAACTAGAACAAATTCACATGAAAACACAAATGACTTCAAATAGCCAAACCAATCATTACCAGAAGAGAAATGATGGAGACTTTACCATACCTGAGTCTGTATTACTGCAAAGCACACTGTGACACAAAAGCAGACATGTAGATATACAAAATAAGAAATAAATCCACACTGCTTCAGCCATATGACTTATGAGAAACTGGATGCCAAAAGCATGTTGAGAAAAAGATCCCCAAAGAAATGATGTGCAGAAAACTAGACAAGAACATGTAGAAGAATGAAACAAGTTCCAAATAAACCCTTCCCCTTCCCAGGTTGTTTTTGGACAGTATTTTATCACAGCAACACAGACCTAGCCCAAACTAAACCAAAATAGATGGCATTTTTACTGTATGCTGACTTCCCAATTCTGAGTTTTCTATTCTATTATATTGGTTTTATGCACATCTCTGGCAGAGCCACTGTATTTCATGATTTTCATCCTTCATTTTTCAATTGACTTAGCTATTTTTGAACTTTTATATTTTTGTAAAAACTTTGAAAAAGTTCCGTTTTGGTGGGGGAGGTTGCAGGGTTGGAGGGTGGACATGAAGGCATGGGGAGGTGAGTGGGATTGTTATGCCAGATGTAAAATTCAAAAAGAATAAAAGTTAAAAAAATAAGTTTAATTAAAAAAAATCACTGAGCTTGACACTCATAGATTGGCATGTAGCCCAATTGTCATCAGAGAGGCTTGAACTAGTAACTGGTAGAAAAAGATGTAGAGACCCATAGCCAAGCAGTAAATAGAGCTTGGGGAATCCTGCAGAAGAGGGGGAGGAAGGATTTTAGGAACCAAAGGGGTCAAGGACACCACAAGAAAAACCACAGAATCAACTAACTTGGGTCCACAGGGGTTCACAGAGACTGCTGCCAACCAGGGAGCCTGCATGGGCATGACCTAGGCCCTCCACACAGTCGTGTAGTTTGATCTTCTTGTGAGACTCCTAAGAGTGGGAGTAGGAACTTTCTCTGTTGCCTGCCATTAGGATCCTTTTCCCCTACTGGGTTGCCTTGTTTTGTCTTGTCTTGTCTTGTCTTGTCTGATTATTTATTTATTTACCATTTTTAAAATTGGGTATTTCTTACTTACATTTCAAATGTTATTCCCAGTTTCCTGTTCATCAGCCTTAATAAGAGGAGGTGCCTAGTCTTACTCTGACTTGATATGTTGAGCCCTGGGAGTCTGACCCTTCTCTGTAGAGAAAGGGAGGGGAAGTGGATTGGGTTGGGGAGGGGGAGTAGGAGAGGAGCTAGAATGAGAGGAGGGAGAGGGAACTGTGTTTGGGTTGTAAAATAAATAAATTTTATTTAAAAAGACTATTTAGCTTGGGATTTTATAGTTTGCATATACTTTTTCTTAAAAATATTAAATATTAAGTCTTAATATTCAGGTATGTTTAAGCACACTATACATTTGACTTTCTATTTTCTTTACTAGAGTTTTACACTTTCTTCATAATATTTGTGTATATTTTTGAGAAATCCCAGATATTTTAGAGTTTTATTGCTCTGCTAAATGGTATCTTATTTTCAGTAGATTTTTAAAAAACAGTTATTGCCTGTCGCGCCCACCTCGACCGGCAAGGAAGACGCAACACCGTTGAATCCTTCTCAATCAGCCTTTATTGCAGGAACACCTAATTGATAGTACGGGGACCCCAGGGAACAAAGGCACTCGCCTTAAATACAAGACAGGCTGTGGCTGTAAATTTGTCCACTGGGGATTGGTGGAGCATGAAATACCTATTTAGCATGAATATCACCCTGGCCTTGTAGGTGCTGGGGGTCTGCCAACACATGCGCTGTAGGTGTTTACCACAAACGACCACCGGATGTCGGCGCCATCTTTAGCCGCTCCCTACATCTCCCTCTTTTTTGTTTTTTTAAAAATGAACCCATTAGGTGGAGGTAGTAGTCTGAGAGAGGTCAGACATGCCTCACAGAGTGCCCAGCTCGGCCATGGCGAACCACTCTTGCAGTTAGGACTGCACCCCAATGGCTAGAGATGACTTATGTACAACACACCGTCCTGGGCTATACGTGTGTGTTTAATATTAGGGGAGAAGCAGAGCAGAGGGGCATAGGACCAGCCCGAATGTTCAAACAGGGCAAGGCCACCTCTGTCTATGACTGGTCTAGATCTGGGTGTCACGTCAATACACGTCATTGCTCCTGTCTTAGGTCGTTCCTCTCTAAAAACTCGGCCTTACCCGTCACTGGAAATTAACCCTATCGCCACCAGGCTCCTGTCTTAGGTTGGTCCGAGCCTGAGGAAAGTTGCCCGTCTCTGGATACAATGACTTCACATGACAGTGACAAAATATGATCTAGGGCGAACTCTCAATCTATCAGAGAGGCCAGCCATACACTGGGAGAAGCACTGCTTTCAATGGCCGCCATAGCTTGGTAAACAATCGCTTTGTGTCTAGCATGTTCTCGTTTTAAACGGCAAAAAAGCCATAGGCATACTCCACATCCCAAGAGGACAATGGCCCCCCAGGCAAACATGCCAGCCCAATCTATAAAAAATGAGAAAGCATTGGTGATCCACGAGGTGAAATCCCCAATCGAGATGGGTTCCATTCTGGTGTTGTTAAGGACAGCAATCTGCATCAGCAATTGTCTCGATAATTGTTCCGCTTCCATGGACCAGTTTCCTTTCAAATAATTAGAGATTTCTTTGCTCTGTTGAGAATACTGAGAAAAGTTAGCTTTCAATGGAGTAACACATAAGCCTCTAAAGGAGGAAACGCAGGACAGCTGCGTCATATGATATAATGCCTCAATTTGTTCTTGAATCAAATCTATTCGTTGGTTAGCTAATAGAAAGCCAGATGCCAAGTGGGCATTAAATTCTTCTTGTATCTCTAATGCCACTGCGGTTCTTTCTACAATCTGATTGATAGTCTCAGCTGTCTGTATTTGATTAGTCATAGGTTTAGTAGCAGCATGGCGATCCGCAGCAGAGCGGCCATGCATATCCAAAATTAAGAAATTTAGAGTAAAAAGAGCTAAAGACAACTGTTCTCTTGGTGTTTTGCCATAGGCAATTCCCCCTTTTTGTTTTTGTAAGAGCTCTTTTAAAGTACGATGTGCTCTTTCTACAATTCCTTGACCTTGGGGATTGTATGGCAATCCTGTAGTATGTTTGACCTGTATTGTTTGGCAAAATGTCTGAAAAGACTTTGTAGTGTAGGCAGGTCCGTTGTCTGTCTTGAGGCTGTCAGGCTTTCCCCAGACTGTCCACGCCTCTAAGCAATGACTAATGGCATTACGAGCCTTTTCACCAGTCATCAGAGTGGCATGTATAATGCCAGAACAGGTATCAACAGAAACATGTGTATATTTTAAATTTCCAAATTGAGATATGTGTGTGACATCCATCTGCCAGAGTTTTAGTGGAATCAGACCACGAGGGTTAACTCCCACCTGAGGAGGGTGGTGAAACTGAACACAATTCTGGCAACGTAATACTACATCACGAGCTGTAGCTCTAGAGATTTTAAATTTTTGTTGAAGAGTGAAAGCAGGAACATGAAACTTTTGATGAAATTCTCTAGCAAGATCAACTGGAGCTGCATGAAAAATAAATTCTCTGCGAGTACTAGCATCCACCAGAGCATTATTACTGGCCATGGGACCAGGCAAATTAGTATGAGCTCGAATATGTTGTATGAAAAACTTATTTTTTCTTGGTCCAAATTAATTTTTGTAATTCTAAAAGAATTTGACATATAGTACTAGTCAACCTAATTGGCCCTGTAATTTCAAGTGAGCGCACAGCGTTAACTACATAAGCAGAAACAGAAATTAAATTGAAAGAATCATGAAATCTTTTAAAAACTTCCAACACAATTTTACATTCTGTAATTTGGGGGTGCCTGGCTTCTAGGATAAGAGTTCTATAAAAATATTATCTCAATTTATACCTATTTCTCTAGGTTGGCTCATGTCACATATTGTCTAGAATGACTCTATATAAATTATCAGTTTTATGTCAACTTCTTGTTATAGATGTTATAATTTTTTAACTATATCCAATAACTTAAAGGCCAATAATCTATGACCAAGGCATGTAGAACATATTTATACATTTAAAACCAGTCAGAAACAAAATTGAAGTGGTTAACACATGTCTTTAATATTTAGACCAAGCACCATTTTTGCTTTTCTAGCTGTGATTTTAAAAGAAACACCTTGTCACCTGTTAAGTCTAATAACAACTCAGGGATTTTTCTAAGAGAAACAGCCATCAGCTCCTATACCAAGAAGCTGAGGAGCTGTTGGCGCCTTTAAGATCAGCTCCTGCAGATGTTCTGCCCCCGGGCAGCTTGTCCAGCTGACCTAGGCTCTTTGCTGTAGGTACAGGGCTCCAAAGGCCGATTGAAACTGCTTTTTATTCATTTGTTCTCTTTTCAGAAACGAGTTAAGACCAAATCAAGGTGTGAATGACCGGCAGATAAAGTTTTTACCATTTTTTCTTTTGAACATGAAACATAAAACATTTAAACAATGAGAAACAAAAACCACAGACATAAACTGACAGACATGGACAGCTTGGTGCACCAAGGACAGACAATAGACATAGAGGGAAAAAACTAGATGGTGTCCCACTGAAAGGACTCAGATATCTTATCTATGGAGTTCAGAACCAGAAATAAGCATTTCTCTAATAGGAGCCAGCAGAGAGGCAGGACATCTCCTACCTTTCTTCTGTTCCCAGGAGAGCTCTGAAAGTTTTTCTCTTTCTCCAAAGCATCTGTGGAGAGTCTGGAAGGACTGTTTTTCCCAAACCCATTCTCTCTCATGTCTAGGGTGTAAACTGTCTCTAATCAGGGTCCAAAGACTAAAACATAACTCTAAAAGAATGCATACACAAAAACACTTTACCATTACCTTGTCTCTTTTTTATTATAAGTTTTATTCATGCTAGCCCAAATCATTGAGGCCTTTTCTAGCCCATCTTACCCCAATACGTCCCTGTTTTATGGCTCCAGGAGATAAGGGCCAAAAGGTTTTATGGCCCCTGGTTCTTGGAACAGAGCTACTAAATCAGGAGAAGGATCGGATCTTCAAGTCCTTATTATTTTTATCTCGGCCTGTCGGAGTAAAAGTTGGTCAGAGTTGATGAAGCATCTGCATTTGAAACACATCTGGTTAGGCTTGGGCCTGGAATGTTCTCTGTTTTAACTTTTACCTCTGGCTGTTGGCAGTTTTGTAGTCCGAGGGGCTTCTCTGTCCCCCAACCTGGGGCATTTTGACCACAGGGGCAGGAACTGGCTGCTGTGGGGATAGGATCAAAGGCACTCTCCATGTTAATGATGACTAATGAGAAAAATAACTTAATGCTGGAGACTGACTCCTCTCTTGGAATAAAACCAACAGATAAGGCAGGCTCCCTGAAAGAACTTCTCTTAATGAGCACTCTCTTTCTGTGAGCAAAAGTTGAAGGTCTGGCCACTAAAAGCAGAAATTCTTTTCTTGTTCTTGTTTTCCTTAGAGTCCTCCCCCACCTCACTCTCAGCCTTTTCAGATCATTCCTCCTGTAGCATTTCTAACGCAGCCTGTCCCTTTAAGGTTCCTTGTTCCCAAGCAAAATTTAAATCTTTCCCAGCTTTTCTTAGCTGTCCACCTCGAGATTCTCAGAGAGCGAGCCAAGGTGCAATGGCAATCGCACTCACTAAGAAATCTCTCTATAGTGCTTCTTTTTATCCTAAGCCCTTTTTTTTTAAACAGCTCCTGAAGAGCCAGAAAAATTGGGTGAGACTGAGCAGTCTCCATGTTCGCTGTAGCAGCTCCGCAGCTAGTTTCGCTCCTCCCTACTGTGTGGGCTGGGAGCACAAGCACAGATAAAACACTATGCTTCAAAAATTAACGTTGGCTATCAACCAACACACCGCCACTAGAGCGGGGTCCATAAAATTAAGTTTCCTTTCACTACACCTGCTCCATAGCCGGAGAGAGGCAGGCTCTGGTTAAACTCCCCCAGTCTCCAGGGGTGAGACAATATCTGCCAAGAGCCTCAATTTGAGCGATAACAAAAGCTGAGTTGACTCCATAGGTTTTGACTGACTCTGTTAATTGTTTTATTGTCTTAAAGTCAACAGGTTCATGATGTTGCAGCCCGTTTGCATCCAGAAAAACTGGAAAACTCAATCCTAACTCTTTCCATACTTCCGGGCAAAAAGAAGTACTTCCTGCAGGCTTCACCATTGTTTTACCTTGAAAGTTATACGGTGGTGCAGGAGGTGCTGTTGGCATAATTGCCTTCTTATTTAAGTCCTTGGCTTGTTTCTGCACAGCGTAAGTGTTTGGCCAGTCAGAATGATAAATCTCTTTCTCATAATGAGCTACCTCCTCCTCAAGGTCAGCTAAGTCACTATCACTAAACTCTGAATCACTAGACATCTCCAAGGTCAATGCCTTTAATGAGGGATAAATTTTTTTTTTTGTTCCTAGATCCTGATTACTATTCTCGCCTTTGTCTATCCTCTCCTTGATCTTTTCTGCCTTTTCTTTTACCTCTTTTCCTCCTTTTCTTTTCTTTCCTTCCTTCAAAACTTTCTCTCCTTCTGACATACTCTCCTGTTGCTCTGTAAGGATTCTCTGATCTGTCCTAACAGCTTCTTCACATCGTTTATCTTCCAAGCAGGCATGGATCATACGCCAAAGCGGCCTTGTCCCTGGTTTAAGCTTGCCCACTGTAGTCTCCTTATCCAGATCTTTTCCCAGCTTCTCCCATGCTCTCAAAGTGAGTGACCCTGACACTCTAAACCACGGGACACAACGGTTACACTCATCAAGAAAACTCAGCAGGATTTTCTTTTCAATTTTAAGCTTACGCTAACCAAGAAGCTCCTGAAGAGCTGACAGGAGCGGGGTGGAGTGTGAGCTTCCCATGCTTTTACGACCTTATTTACGATCGATTTACAAGCAAGGCGAGTTGGCGAGCTGGTGTGTTTATTTACACACGATCTTGTGGCTCATCATGGACTCTTCCCAACAAATGCATTCATGCCCTGGACGGTGGCAATTCAGACAGAAGCAACACCACAACACAAAAAGAGTATAAGGCAAAAGTGCTAGTCCAACCCACAAAGAATCAAATGGAAAAGACAACATTACCGTGCTCCACAAACCCCTTTTTGCCTCTAAACCAAGGCTATCATTGTCTCTGCTTTTCCAGAGAACTTTATTGTCCTACTAGGGAAGTTTTACAATCCCTTATCCTGGAGCTTTATCGTCCCAACTTCAGGAACTTTACCATTCCACTTCTAGGAACTCTATTGTCCCAATTCCGGCAACTAACTGCCCCTACTGGGAACTTACCGAAGTCGACCATCCTGAGGCTGAAAAAGTTCTGGATCCAGACGAGAAAAGATTTTCTCGGGTCCCCGTACGGGCCACCAGTTGTCGCGCCCACCTTGACTGGCAAGGAAGACGCAACACCGTTGAATCCTTCTCAATCAGCCTTTATTGCAGGAACACCTAATTGATAGTACGGGGACCCCGGGGAACAAAGGCACTCGCCTTAAATACAAGACAGGCTGTGGCTGTAAATTTGTCCACTGGGGATTGGTGGAGCATGAAATACCTATTTAGCATGAATATCACCCTGGCCTTGTAGGTGCTGGGGGTCTGCCAACACATGCGCTGTAGGTGTTTACCACAAACGACCACCGGATGTCGGCGCCATCTTTAGCCGCTCCCTACAATTGCCAGAGTAAGGAACACCATCAGTTTCTATTCAAGTCTATTGCATTATTTTGCTATATTCGTTATCTTAGATATTCTCATCTGCTGTCTGTTAACAGGTTTCTATTTCTGGGTGGATGATCACGCTACTTGCAGATAATATTTTTCTTTCTTCCCAGGTTCTCACTCGTTATTCCAAGCAACAGAATTTCACTTTGTTTTGTAACAGATGAATAGTATTCATAGGCGTACGTGTGTGTCTCCTCCACATTTTTATATCTCACAACAGAGCGTTTTTAAAATGTAACCTCGCAGGCTACACAAAGTAACATTTCCAAGTGAATCCTGT
This sequence comes from Rattus norvegicus, assembly GCF_021556685.1. Classification (NCBI taxonomy): domain Eukaryota; kingdom Metazoa; phylum Chordata; class Mammalia; order Rodentia; family Muridae; genus Rattus; species Rattus norvegicus. The sequence continues at coordinate 103,496,784 of NC_141535.1, read as the reverse complement.
GAAATCCTAAGTAGGTGCTCTGCCGCAGAGGCACAAGGGTCTCACATGGATTCTGAGCCACAGTTGACACATTGTATGATCAGTGTGCATCTTGCCAAGAGTCCCTGGACGCTTTGGATCTTCACCTTTGACAGTTCAAGGCACCCTGCTCTGTAATGCTTCCCTCATCCCTCTCATCTCCATTCTTCCAAGGAGGCAATATTAAGAGGAAGAAAAAAAACTTTCAATAATTAGAGAGCTATATAGGTTCAGTCTATCATCTTGGAGTTACTAACTTATTGTAAAATTATATTAAAATCAGTTTGTAAATCAAAATTAACCTCATTGGCCTTCATATCCCTCTCTGCCCTTCCCAACATGTCCTTATTTAATTGGGTTCTATCACAGTTCTTTAGTCACATACCATCAGAGTAGTCTTAGATCCTGACACTGGAAAGTCATAACTTTCCACAGCTTAAAGCTCTTACATCAGTGAAAAGAGAAACCCAGTTCACTAGTTCATAAGCTCGAAGGTCTAGGAGGTAGATGGGAGAAGATTGGATCAAAGTCTTCTCCTAGTTTTCTAGGATTGTTTCTCTGGTAAGAGCTGAGTCACAATCACAGTGGGCCCTGGATGGTCAGTGAGCTGGAATGAGCTGTTGTCCCACTGTGCAGGAAGAAGGCAGGGCCCAACAACAACATCCCACTTCCTTTCTGTCCTTAAGTTGAGCTCAGAGTCTCTTTGTGGTATACATCACTGTTTTTTACCAGCTGTGAGGATGAGAGGAACACAACTAAGGTATTACGAATGACCAGGCCCCTGTGGAGAAGGGTTAAGCACTGGTAGATTTGGACAGAACAGCAGCAAATCTGTCACCAATTTAGTTACAAAAAGTAGCACCACCTTCTAGGGCTATATTTGGACTTTTTTTTTTTTTTTGTCTTAGCTTTAAATATCCTTACTGAAGGTGAACATCCCAGGGGTAACTATGAAGTGGCCTTTCTTTGAGTTTCTGAATTGTTCAGTTCTAATAATAATTGAATTTGGCAAGTTTTGTGTTCTTTCTGGGAGGATGAACCAAGAATGGATTGGAAAATATCCTGTGCCTTGACAGAAGGGAAGTGATTATGTTATTGCATCTATACAGTAATTTCCCGAGTTTCACAGAATTAGGGTAAAAATCAGAAAGTTGTTTTTATAATTAATTGTGTGATGCAATAAAATACTTGTTAACATTATGGTACCTTAATTGGGTCGGTATTGCTCAAAAAGATGAAGCGTGCAGTGATGCTTTTAGCGACCACCAATTTTCCACCCCAGGATCCCACACAGACTGCAGCTGGCTAGTGCTCCGAGCAGTGAGGTGTAGTGGGTTTTTTCTTCCATGTTCGTACTAATTCACCCACTCCATGAAAAATGAGGACCCAAGTTTGATCCTCAGAGCCCACAAAAGAATTCTGGGTGTGGTAGCACATGTTTGACATTCCAGCCGATGACTCACTGGCCAGGAGAGCCTAATTGATAAGCTTCAGGCAAAAGAGAGAGACCTTTCTTTTTTTTTTTTTTTTTTTTTCTGTTTTCAATTATTTTTATTTCTGTTCTTAACTTGAGTATTTCTTATATACATTTCGAGTGTTATTCCCTTTCCCGGTTTCCGGGCAAACATCGCCCTCCCCCCTCCCCTTCCTTATGGGAGAGAGACCTTTCTTAAAGAAGCTTAAGTCCTTTAGACTAATCCCTGAAGTTCTGCCAGCCTCCACACATATGTGTGTACATGGACTTGCACACACATGTACCTCCCATGAGCATGTGCACACAAATACACATCAAAAGTAAAAGAAAAGAAAACCAAACAGCTTTCCAGAAAAAGGTGTCAGCAGAATGTCCAGGTAAAACTCCGAAATTTGAGGGGTAAATAAACATGTCCAAGTCTGAGCATATACCTGGATTAAAATTCTTTTTGTGTAGCTTCCCAAACAATTTTCTTTTTTGTTCACTACCTGGACCATGTAGGACCATGCAGAGAGTTTCACCTGAAAGTTTATATATGTTTCCTAAGAGAATTAAAAGTGTGATAGGGCAGGAAAAAAAATCTACTTTTTTCTAAGTCCATGGTTGAGTTGTCTACAGTAAATGACATTAGCAAGACAAAAACATATATGTTTATTAAGTGAGTTTTACCGATCTGGGGATCTTCATCGCTATAGAAAAATACCAGAAACTATGTGATTTATAAAAAAAAATAAGTTTATTTTGAATCTAGGCATAGATTTGGGGCATGTGTGAGATCTGAAGAGACTGGAGCAAAAGTATCATAATTTTGAGGTGAATTAAGACTGCAAAGTGGGACCTGCCCCCTCCCAAAATCAAAACAACAACAACAAAACAAAACAAGCAACAACAACAAAAACAAAACTAACAAACATTCCCCCAAAACCCCACATAAAACAAATTTGCCGTGGCCCAGGGTTCTGATGACCGGGAAGTTCAACTACAAGGTGTTGGGGAAGGCCTCACACTGCTTTGACTCACAGAGGAAGCTTGCAGCAGATAGATAATCCTAGGCTTTGAAGTCTACATTTGAAGTTGTTTTGTAAGAGTTTAGAAAATTCTTTTGTAGGGACACAAGTGTTGCCCTGACAGATGACCACCAACTCAGGGGCTAATTATAAGGTTCCTACACGGGTCTCACTGGACTCAACATTAGATGTTGGTAGAAACGTGTTCAGTTCTGAAGATTCTTGGGAGCAGATGTTTATCATTTCCATTGTCCTCACCCATGGCTCTGTCCTCTCTCCTCAATGCTTGTCTGTCCAGGAGAGCCTTCCTTCTGTTTCATTCTTTGAGCTTCTTCCCAGCCATCCTTTCTCTCTACTTTTAAGGATCTGAGTGGATAATCCAGGAGACTGTCCCTAGATAGAGTCTTAACTTAGTCATACCTGCAAAGTTCCTTATGCCTGTAAGATAAGCTGTTCACAGGTTTCAGAGTTAGGATGTGAACATTTGGGAGGCAAGTGGATGTACATATTCAGTTTACCACAGGGATGAGACTCAGAATTGGATGCCTGTGTTACTGGCTTACAACAGTGTTATCTATGGACATCTCACTTCTACCTACAGCTTGTAAGCCTGGGGGCCCCCAACTGGGCTTTTTGGCACAGGACTGTGATTGAGGTGGGGGTTGGGAGCAGGTCCTACTGTGATTAACCTGTAATTCCCCAGGGATTCAGGAAAGAATCTCTCAGAATTAAACATCAGGAAGACTCTCCTGGAGAGTCAGGCACTGAGGACAGAGGGCAAGAGCCTGTTTGTGGGCGAGGAAGAAGGAAAAGAGAAACAGATGCAGGGTTTGTAGTGATGGGTCAGTGGTTAAAGGCACTGGCTACTCTTCCAAAGAATTCACATTTAATCTCCAGCACACACCTTAGTAAATGTTGCCTTACAGAGAGGAACATGGTCAGTACCCTGAGCATTTACGAGTATCATTTAAAGAGGCTATGCATGCTGTCAGGGTAGGGAAGCACAGTGCCTTCTTCATCCATAGAGTACTATGTTAGACCATCTTAGGGCCCCAGTGAAAAGTCCTTCATGGATTGATAGGTACTTCTTTGCCGTGAGCCGCTTGGAAGGTCTGGTGAGATTCCTTTGAACTGTCCAGGCCACACAGCACAAATGGGGCACTTGTGAGCTTACCTTCACCCCACCCATATTAGGTGATTTTTAAAGGACAAAGAAAAGGAGCCCGGGTTCTTGGTTCCTTCCCATGAATGCTCTTAGCTTCTGATCCAAATTTATGAGCTCTTCTGGGCAATCTTAATGCTTAGTTTGTAGTAGGACAGGCATACCTGAGGGGCTGAGCTCCATCTTAATGACATTCAGGAAAAGCAGGTTTCTAAGGCAACCCAGTGTCATCACTATTAGAAACCAGGTAAGTACCAATTTTCAGGTGGCAACTGAATGCTAGCACCAGGAGTCTGAGCATGGCAGTTATGAGTCGGAGGCTTCTGTGCACTGTATGGGAAGATCTGCTGATCTGTGCACTGTATGGAAGACCCCCGGAGCAGGGAGACTCTCACTCAAGTCTCGGGATGATGCGACCCCCCAAGAACTCACGTGAGTCCGTCCTTGCTGTAATAAACATGAGGTTTATTGATAGGAACCAGTGCACTGGGGTCGAGACTCATATCCCACCCAGGGGCAGTGGAGTTCGACTCCGAAAGGCTGGGAGAAAGGATATTTAAAGGGAGAAACCACAACCCAAGGGGGCAGGGATGGTGTCATTGGAAAGTGTCGAGAATACTAATGAAAAATCACAAGGAGGAGCTTCCTGTTTCTCAAGATTATTCTCTAAGATTTTAATCTAACTTTATGGTCAGCTAGTACAGGTAGAGGGCAGGGTCTGGAATTTGAGGTATTTGGGGCTTTTTTAAACTTCTGACTTCTTTTTTTTTTTTTTTATTAACATGAGTATTTCTTATATACATTTCAAGTGTTATTCCCTTTCCCGGTTTCCGGGCAAACATCCCCCTCCCCCCTCCCCTTCCTTACGGGTGTCCCCCTCCCAACCCTCCCCCCATTGCTGCCCTCCCCCCATAGTCTAGTTCACTGGGGGTTCAGTCTTAGCAGGAAGCAGGGCCTCCCCTTCCACTGGTGCTCTTACTAGGATATTAATTGCTACCTATGAGGTCAGAGTCCAGGGTCAGTCCATGTATAGTCTTTAGGTAGTGGCTTAGTCCCTGGAAGTTCTGGTTGCTTGACATTGTTGTACTTTTGGGGTCTCGAGCCCTTTCAAGCTCTTCCAGTTCTTTCTCTGATTCCTTCAACGGGGGACCTATTCTCAGTTCAGTGGTTTGCTGCTGGCATTCGCCTCTGTATTTGCTGTATTCTGGCTGTGTCTCTCAGGAGCGATCTACATCCGGCTCCTGTCAGTCTGCACTTCTTTGCTTCATCCATCTTGTCTAATTGGGTGGCTGTATATGTATGGGCCACATGTGGGGCAGGCTCTGAATGGGTGTTCCTTCAGTCTCTGTTTTAATTGTTGCCTCTCCCTTCCCTGCCAAGGGTATTCTTTTTCCTCATTTAAAGAAGGAGTGAAGCATTCACATTTTGATCATCCGTCTTGAGTTTCATTTGTTCTAGGGATCTAGGGTCATTCAAGCATTTGGGCTAATAGCCACTTATCAATGAGTGCATACCATGTATGTCTTTCTGTGATTGGGTTAGCTCACTCAGGATGATATTTTCCAGCTCCAACCATTTGCCTATGACTTTCATAAACTCGTTGTTTTTGATAGCTGAGTAATATTCCATTGTGTAGATGTACCACATTTTCTGAATCCATTCCTCTGTTGAAGGGCATCTGGGTTCTTTCCAGTTTCTGGCTATTATAAATAAGGCTGCGATGAATATAGTGGAGCACATGTCTCTTTTATATGTTGAGGCATCTTTTGGGTATATGCCCAAGAGAGGTATAGCTGGATCCTCAGGCAGTTCAATGTCCAATTTTCTGAGGAACCTCCAGACTGATTTCCAGAATGGTTTTACCAGTCTGCAATCCCACCAACAATGGAGGAGTGTTCCTCTTTCTCTACATCCTCGCCAGCATCTGCTGTCACCTGAGTTTTTGATCTTAGCCATTCTCACTGGTGTGAGGTGAAATCTCAGGGTTGTTTTGATTTGCATTTCCCTTATGACTAAAGATGTTGAACATTTCTTTAGGTGTTTCTCAGCCATTCGGCATTCCTCAGCTGTGAATTCTTTGTTTAGCTCTGAACCCCATTTTTTAATAGGGTTATTTGTTTCCCTGCGGTCTAACTTCTTGAGTTCTTTGTATATTTTGGATATAAGGCCTCTATCTGTTGTAGGATTGGTAAAGATCTTTTCCCAATCTGTTGGTTGCCGTTTTGTCCTAACCACAGTGTCCTTTGCCTTACAGAAGCTTTGCAGTTTTATGAGATCCCATTTGTCGATTCTTGATCTTAGAGCATAAGCCATTGGTGTTTTGTTCAGGAAATTTTTTCCAGTGCCCATGTGTTCCAGATGCTTCCCTAGTTTTTCTTCTATTAGTTTGAGTGTGTCTGGTTTGATGTGGAGGTCCTTGATCCACTTGGACTTAAACTTTGTACAGGGTGATAAGGATGGATCGATCTGCATTCTTCTACATGTTGACCTCCAGTTGAACCAGCACCATTTACTGAAAATGCTATCTTTTTTCCATTGGATGGTTTTGGCTCCTTTGTCAAAAATCAAGTGCCCATAGGTGTGTGGGTTCATTTCTGGGTCTTCAATTCTATTCCATTGGTCTATCTGTCTGTCTCTGTACCAATACCATGCAGTTTTTATCACTATTGCTCTGTAATACTGCTTGAGTTCAGGGATAGTGATTCTCCCTGAAGTCCTTTTATTGTTGAGGATAGCTCTAGCTATCCTGGGTTTTTTGTTATTCCAGATGAATTTGCAAATTGTTCTGTCTCTTTGAAGAATTGGATTGGTATTTTGATGGGGATTGCATTGAATCTGTAGATTGCTTTTGGTAAAATGGCCATTTTTACTATATTAATCCTGCCAATCCATGAGCATGGGAGATCTTTCCATCTTCTGAGGTCTTCTTCAATTTCTTTCCTCACTGTCTTGAAGTTCTTATTGTACAGATCTTTTACTTGCTTGGTTAAAGTCACACCGAGGTACTTTATATTATTTGGGTCTATTATGAAGGGTGTCATTTCCCTAATTTCTTTCTCGGCCTGTTTCTCTTTTGTATAGAGGAAGGCAACTGATTTATTTGAGTTAATTTTATACCCAACGACTTTGCTGAAGTTGTTAATCAGCTTTAGTAGTTCTCTGGTGGAACTTTTGGGATCACTTAAATATACTATCATGTCATCTGCAAATAGTGATATTTTGACCTCTTCTTTTCCGATCTGTATCCCCTTGACCTCCTTTTGTTGTCTGATTTCTCTGGCTAGAACTTCAAGAACTATATTGAATAAGTAGGGAGAGAGTGGGCAGCTTTGTCTAGTCCCTGATTTTAGTGGGATTGCTTCAAGTTTCTCTCCATTTAGTTTAATGTTAGCAACTTGTTTGCTGTATATGGCTTTTACTATGTTTAGGTATGGGCCTTGAATTCCTATTCTTTCCAAGACTTTTATCATGAAGGGGTGTTGAATTTTGTCAAATGCTTTCTCAGCATCTAATGAAATGATCATGTGGTTTTGTTCTTTCAGTTTGTTTATATAATGGATCACGTTGATGGTTTTCCGTATATTAAACCATCCCTGCATGCCTGGGATGAAGCCTACTTGATCATGGTGGATGATTGTTTTGATGTGCTCTTGAATTCGGTTTGCCAGAATTTTATTGAGTAATTTTGCGTTGATATTCGTAAGGGAAATTGGTCTGAAGTTCTCTTTCTTTGTTGTGTCTTTGTGTGGTTTAGGGATAAGAGTAATTGTGGCTTCGTAGAAGGTATTCGGTAGTGATCCATCTGTTTCAATTTTGTGGAATAGTTTGGATAATATTGGTATGAGATCTTCTATGAAGGTTTGATAGAATTCTGCACTAAACCCGTCTGAACCTGGGCTCTTTTTGGTTGGGAGACCTTTAATGACTGCTTCTATTTCCTTAGGAGTTATGGGGTTGTTTAATTGGTTTATCTGTTCCTGATTTAACTTTGATACCTGTTATCTGTCTAGGAAATTGTCCATTTCCTGAAGATTTTCAAGTTTTGTTGAATATAGGTTTTTATAGTAAGATGTGATGATTTTTTGAATTTCCTCTGAATCTGTAGTTATGTCCCCCTTTTCATTTCTGATTTTGTCAATTTGGACGCACTCTCTGGGTCCTCTCGTTAGTCTGGCTAAGGGTTTATCTATCTTGTTGATTTTCTCAAAGAAACAACTTTTGGTTCTGTTGATTCTTTCTATGGTCCTTTTTGTTTCTACTTGGTTGATTTCAGCTCTGAGTTTGATTATTTCCTGCCTTCTACTCCTCCTGGGTGTATTTGCTTCTTTTTGTTCTAGAGCTTTTAGGTGTGCTGTCAAGCTGCTGACATATGCCCTTTCCTGTTTTTTCTGCAGGCACTCAGCGCTATGAGTTTTCCTCTTAGCACAGCTTTCATTGTGTCCCATAAGTTTGGGTATGTTGTACCTTCATTTTCATTAAATTCTAAAAAGTTTTTAATTTCTTTCTTTATTTCTTCCTTGACCAGGTTATCATTGAGTAGAGCATTGTTCAATTTCCACGTATATGTGGGCATTCTTCCCTTATTGTTATTGAAGACCAGTTTTAGGCCGTGGTGGTTCAATAGCACCATGGGATTATTTCTATCTTTCTGTACCTGTTGAGGCCCGTTTTTTGACCAATTATATGGTCAATTTTGGAGAAAGTACCATGAGGAGCTGAGAAGAAGGTATATCCTTTTGCTTTAGGATAGAATGTTCTATAAATATCCGTTAAGTCCATTTGGCTCATGACTTCTCTTAGTCTGTCGACATCACTGTTTAATTTCTGTTTCCATGATCTGTCCATTGATGAGAGTGGGGTGTTGAAATCTCCCACTATTATTGTGTGAGGTTCAATGTCTGTTTTGAGCTTTAGTAAGGTTTCTTTTACGTATGTAGGTGCCCTTGTATTTGGGGCATAGATATTTAGGATTGAGAGTTCATCTTGGTGGATTTTTCCTTTGATGAATATGAAGTGTCCTTCCTTATCTTTTTTGATGACTTTTAGTTGAAAATTGATTTTATTTGATATTAGAATGGCTACTCCAGCTTGCTTCTTCTGACCATTTGCTTGGAAAGTTGTTTTCCAGCCTTTCACTCTGAGGTAGTATCTGTCTTTGTGTCTGAGGTGTGTTTCCTGTAGGCAGCAGAATGCAGGGTCCTCGTTGCGTATCCAGTTTGTTAATCTATGTCTTTTTATTGGGGAGTTGAGGCCATTGATATTGAGAGATATTAAGGAATAGTGATTATTGCTTCCCGTTATATTCATATTTGGATGTGAGGTTATGTTTGTGTGCTTTCATTCTCTTTGTTTTGTTGCCAAGACGATTAGTTTCTTGCTTCTTCTAGGGTATAACTTGCCTCCTTATGTTGGGCTTTACCATTTATTATCCTTTGTAGTGCTGGATTTGTAGAAAGATATTTTGTAAATTTGGTTTTGTCATGGAATATCTTGGTTTCTCCATCAATGTTAATTGAGTGTTTTGCTGGATACAGTAACCTGGGCTGGCATTTGTGTTCTCTATGGTCTTTATGACATCAGTCCAGGATCTTCTGGCCTTCATAGTTTCTGGCGAGAAGTCTGGTGTGATTCTGATAGGTCTGCCTTTATATGTTACTTGACCTTTTTCCCTTACTGCTTTTAATATTCTTTCTTTATTTTGTGCGTTTGGTGTTTTGACAATTATGTGACGGGAGGTGTTTCTTTTCTGGTCCAATCTATTTGGAGTTCTGTAGGCTTCTTGTATGTCTATGGGTATCTCTTTTTTTAGGTTAGGGAAGTTTTCTTCTATGATTTTGTTGAAGATAGTTACTGGTCCTTTGAGCTGGGAGTCTTCACTGTCTTCTATACCTATTATCCTTAGGTTTGATCTTCTCATTGAGTCCTGGATTTCCTGTATGTTTTGGACCAGTAGCTTTTTCCGTTTTACATTATCTTTGACAGTTGAGTCAATGATTTCTATGGAATCTTCTGCTCCTGAGATTCTCTCTTCCATCTCTTGTATTCTGTTGGTGAAGCTTGTATCTACAGCTCCTTGTCTCTTCTTTTGGTTTTCTATATCCAGGGTTGTTTCCATGTGTTCTTTCTTGATTGCTTCTATTTCCATTTTTAATTCCTTCAACTGTTTGATTGTGTTTTCCTGGAATTCTTTCAGGGATTTTTGTGTCTCCTCTCTATGGGCTTCTACTTGTTTATTTATGTTTTCCTGGAATTCTTTCAGGGATTTTTGTGTCTCCTCTCTATGGGCTTCTACTTGTTTATTTATGTTTTCCTGGAATTCTTTCAGGCATTTTTGCGATTCCTCTCTGTAGGCTTCTACTTGTTCTCTAAGGGAGTTCTTCACGTCTTTCTTGAAGTCCTCCAGCATCATGATCAAAAATGATTTTGAAACTAGATCTTGCTTTTCTGGTGTGTTTGGATATTCCATGTTTGTTTTGATGGGAGAATTGGGCTCCAATGGTGCCACGTAGTCTTGGTTTCTGTTGCTTGGGTTCCTGTGCTTGCCTCTCGCCATCAGATTATCTCTAGTGTTACTTTGTTCTGCTATTTCTGACAGTGGCTAGACTGTCCTATAAGCCTGTGTGTCAGGAGTGCTGTAGACCTGTTTTCCTCTCTTTCAGTCAGTTATGGGGACAGAGTGTTCTGCTTTCGGGCGTGTAATTTTTCCTCTCTACAGGTCTTCAGCTGTTCCTGTGGGCCTGTGTCTTGAGTTCACCAGGCAGGTCACTTGCAGCAGAAAAGTTGGTCTTACCTGTGGTCCTGAGGCTCAAGTTCGCTAGCGGGGTGCTGCCCTCGGGCTCTCTGTGGCGGCAGCAACCAGGAAGATATGAGCCACCCTTTCCGGGAGCTTCAGTGCATCAGGGTTCCAGATGGCCTTTGGTGTTTTCCTCTGGCGTCCGAGATGTATGTGCAGAGAGCAGTCTCTTCTGGTTTCCCAGGCTTGTCTGCCTCTCTGAAGGTTTAGCTCTCCCTCCCACAGGATTTGGGTGCAGAGAACTGTTTATCAGGTCTGTTTCCTTCAGGTTCAGGTGGTGTCTCTGGCAGGGGTCCTGCCGCTCCTGGGCCCTCCCCCACGGGAGCCCAGAGGCCTTATACAGTTTCCTCTTGGGCCAGGGATGTGGGCAGGGGTGAGCAGTGTTGGTGGTCTCTTCCGCTCTGCAGCCTCAGGAGTGCCCACCTGACCAGGCGGTGAGGTCTCTCTCTCACGGTGTCTGGGGAAACCTGACTTCTTAGCTGCATTTTTTATTCACTGCCTCAAACGGCAATGTGAAATACCTCACTTAAAACGCCGCTTTGTCCACTTCACTAGGACAGCCTTTCAGTTTGTCTTAAGGCCCCTCAGCACTTGTTGATTCTTCCTGTGCACTCTCCCCAACCTCTCTATCTGTGAGGTGGGGTTCGTGTGTGTGTGCATGCATGCATGCATGCAGGTGCACATGCACATTTTTATGAGTGTGGAGGCCAGAGGTCAATATCTAGTGTTTTCAATTGTCCCACGCCTTCCTTTTTAGGAAGGGTCTCTCACTGAACTGGAGCTCTCCAACTTGTTTGAAGTTGCTATCTAGCAAGTCCCAGGGGTTCTCCTGTCTCTGCTTCCCAGGGCTGAGACCACAGGTGCATGATGCCACCCAATCGTTTTTGTTTGTTTGTTTGTTTTTGTTTTTTTAATTAACTTGAGTATTTCTTATTTACATTTCGAGTGTTATTCCCTTTCCCGGTTTCCAGGCCAACAAACCCCTAGCCCCTCCCCCTCCCCTTTTTATGGGTGTTCCCCTCCAAAGCCTCCCCCCATTGCCACCCTCCCCCCAACAATCACGTTCACTGGGGGTTCAGTCTTGGCAGGACCAAGGGCTTCCCCTTCCACTGGTGCTCTTACGAGGCTATTCATTGCTACCTATGAGGTCAGAGTCCAGGGTCAGTCCATGTATAGTCTTTGGGTAGTGGCTTAGTCCCTGGAAGCTCTGGTTGCTTGGCATTGTTGTTCCCACCCAATCTTTATTATTATTATTATTATTATTATTATTATTATTATTATTATTAAATTTAAGTTCTTTTGCCTACATGACAAACACTTTACCAACTGAACCATCTTCCTAGCTCCAAGTCTTTCTGCTTTTGATGTAATGTGTATCAATCATGTTAGAAATTATGACTGATAAAATGTTAAAGTTATGCATTCATTTATTCCAGCATAAAAACAAATTTGTCATGCATTAATACAATTAATATTTCAATGAGTGTTTTCCAAAATATCAAGAAAGTCACATTATTTTACATTGTTTTTGGTTACTTTTGTGTTCAGTACTTAGTCCAGGGCTTTTCATATTGGTGCTGTCTTCAGCTGCCAGTACAGTCATGCTCTTGAAACAGCTGCCCTGATATTACTTTAAACGCTCTGTGCAAATACCATGAAGACTTCAAGGCCCCATCAAAATGATGGCTGTGGAGTCTCGGCCTTCATCCTCTGATACTCATCTCATTCCTTCTTTGCATACCTAGTCTACCCAGACACAAGGTATTTGCTTCCTCATGGAGAGATTCAGAAATAGCCTTCTCATGGAAACCTACAGGAGATAAATTAAAACAAGCCCAACTTCACCTCTGACAATAAAACCCCAAGCTACAGTTAGGAGCACTATGGGTAAATTTATACTACGTTAAAATAATTGTTATTTTTGTAAATTTTTATTTCTAATTTTGTTTGTTCATAATATGTATTACACAGCATTTTGATTCTTGTCTTCTTCTACTCCCTTTATCTTCTTTTTATCTCTAGCAAATCTTCTCTTCCCTCTCTCAGGTTCATGGTTTTGGTCGTGTTTTGTGAATCATTTTGCTTTGCCTACAGTCTTTCAGTACACTCTGGGCCCCTGAGAGGTAGGCATTTTAATGTTAGAAACTGACATTAAATTTACATTAGTTCTCAGAAACTAATGAACAGACAATATCACTCAGATCTGGGAAGTAATGCGACTGAGGATCCAGCCTGAGTTTACTGATCAAGTGTAGTAGCTTTGCAAGTGAAGTTACTGTGTCTCTGTGGTGAGTTATTACTTTATTGCACAGAAAGGTACAATGTTAGTTCACCATTAGATACCTCTACAGGAAGACACAGGCAAAGCTAAAAGTGTTTTCTTCATGCTGAACGTGTCACCCCAAGGTCATGATCAGTCTCTTCATGGAATTATCATTCAGGTTCAGAGCAGTGACAGTCACAAAGGATTGTTTGCTGGGTTTTATATTTCTTCTTAAGTAGTTCTCCATGAATTTCCTTCACAGCCCTCGGGAGCAATGTGTCATCACCAGATGCATTAATGCTTTCCTAGGCGTTGTCTGACTTGACCTGAGTGGAATAAAATTGTGTGAAAGGCAGCTTTGCTCTGGCTTCCCTGGGATTTTGTGAGACTCATTGCCTGCACCTTTCCCTCCCTCTGATGACAATTCTCTGGCTGTTTATTTTGTAGGCTATCGTTCTCATCCCTTTGCCTGGATCATTTTCCTTAGTGAAGACATCCACTCTGTTGCCTTCTACATCTGCTGCAAAGAACACTGGTTGTCACAAGGATTCTGAAGATAGACTGCCTGCTTAGAATATGAGCTCTGCTTATTAGCTTTATGATCTCAGGTGTATTTCTTAGGTCTTCGGTGACTTCTGGTTTGGCCTCAACAAAATGAAAATAGAAATGGTTTCTATGCCGCATTGCTGTTTTGCCTGGAAAATGTTAAGGACATTGCAAATGAATTTTAAATAAAAAATAGTGTGCATATATCTGATACCATGTAATCATCAGTGGCAACAGATATTGAAGGACTTCTTTTTGGACTGTGGCTCTCAGTAAAACTCCAAAGCATATCTATACCTGAGCTAGTTTATAGGGTGTCTGCCGAATTGTTATCAAATAGTTTCCAAGACCCAGACTTTTCAGTGGGTCTGCTCTCTAAGGAGGGACTGCATGGTCCTGAGGACTTTGAGGCCAGGATGACATAATTGCTAGAATTTTCAAGGCATTTAATGTGAGTAATGGCAGCTGGCGCAAGAGAGTAGATATGTTTGACGGGGCCAACCCACATGGGCCTTCAGCAGATGTGGGCTTTGTGTCTGCAGCTTGACACACTTTCTGATCAGTTCTGACAGGAGGAAGAGCAAGTGACCTTTGCCTAAATTCTTGTCACACTAAGTCTGAAGAAAATGATGACACGCTTAATAACTCAGTTCATTTACTTTGGAAGCACAAATGTGTGCAATTAGCTCCCAATTATTCAACATGCTGCTTCTCTTCCTTTTTCCCTCCTACTGTCTGATTTTTGATAGCCGTATGCCATGTAGCCAAAATCAAACACATCTGTCTGTGTTAGTCACCTTGTCTGATGCTGTGCAAAAGGCTCAAGAAAAATAGGTTAAATGGAGGAATTATTTGCTCTGACTCATGGATTTACAAGTTTGTTTCCAGTCTTCAGCTATGTTGATTCTGAGCACAGGATGAGGCAAAACATCATGGTGCTGGGAGCCTGTGGCAGAGGCTACCAACCTCACGGATGATAGGGAGCAGATGTAAAATAAAAATGACTGGATCAAGGATAGCCTTCAAGGGCACTGTTAGCGAACTGCATCCTCCAAGAAAGCTGCAGTTCCTGAAGTATATAGTGCATAGTAGATAGTGTTTCTAGCTGGAGACCAAGCATTAAACAGAGCCTGTGGGAAACACTTCATATTTAAGCCAAAACACATCATCACTACACTCAGAAAGTGGAACTGAAACATCCCCACTTGGGTCTTCCTGCTTGTTAAATTTCTCGATATGTGGATTGTATCCTAGTTATTCTATACTTTTGGGCTAATATCCACTAATCAGTAAGTACATAGCATGTATGCCCTTTTGAGTCTGGGTTACCTCACTCAGGATGATATTTTCTAGCTCCATCCATTTGCTGCAAAATTCAGGATATCCTCCTTTTTAATAGCTGAATAGTATTCCATTGTGTAAGTCAGCCACATTTTCTATATCCATTCTTTTGCTTAGGGACATCTGCGTTATTTCTAGATTCTGGCTAACAAAAATAAGGCTGCAATGAACATAGTGGAGCATATGTTCTTGTGGTATGTGAAACGTCTTTTGGGTATATGCCCAGGAGTGGTATATCTGGGTCTTCAGGTAGAGGAACTGCCAGATTGATTACCAAAATAGTTGTACTAGTTTGCAATCCCACTAGCAATGGAGGAGTGTTTCTCTTTCTCTTCATCCTCACCAGCATGTGCTGTTACCTGAGTTTTTGATCTTAGCCATTCTGACTGGTCTAAGGTGGAATCTCAGGGTTGTTTTGATTTGCATTCCCCTGATGACTAAGGCCATTGAACATTTCTTTGGGTGCTTCTTGGCTATTCAATATTCTTCAGTTAAGAATTCTTTGTTTAGCTCTGTACCCCATTTTTAATGGGGTTTTTTTTGGGAGTCTAATTTCTCAAATTCTTTGTATATATTGGATATCTGAGATTGGTATAGGATTGGTAAAGATCTTTTCCTGATCTATGGATTGCCGTTTTGTCTTATTGACAGTGTCATTTGCCTTGCAAAAGCTTTTCAGTTTCATAAGATCCCATTTATCAATTGTTGATCTTAGATTCTGAGTCACTGGTGTTCTGTTCAGGAAAGTTCCTCTGTGTTCCCTTGTGTTTGAGGCTTTCCCACTTTCTCTTCTTTTAGATTCAATGTATGTGGTTTTATGTTGAAGTCCTTGATTCATTTTGACTTCAGCTTTGTGTGAGGTGATAAAAATGGATCTATTTTCATTCTCCTCCATCCAGACTGCCAGTTAGACCAGCACCATTTATTGAAGATGCTTTCTTTTTTCCACTGCATGGTTTTGGCTTCTTTGTCAAAGATCAAGTGTTCATAGGTATGTGGGTTTATTTCTGGGTCCTTGATTCTATTCCATTGATAGGCCTGTCTGTCTTTGTATCAATACCATGTAGTTCTTATCAATATTGCTCTGGAATACAACTTGAGGTTAGGGGTGGTGATTCTCCCAGAAGATCTTTTATAGCTGAGAATTGTTTTGGCTATCCTGGATTTTTTTGGTTTTCCATATGAAGTTGATAATTGCTCTTTCCATGCCTGTGAAGAATTGTGTTGGAATTTTGATGGGGATTGCATTGAAGTTGTAGGTTGCTTTTGGTAAGATGGCCATTTTCACTATGTTAATCCTACCAATCCATAAACATAGGAGATCTTTCCATCTTCTGAGATCTTCAATTTCTTTCTTCCTCTGAAGAAAGAACTTTTCTTGAAGATCTTTTTCTTAAAGTTCTGATCTTTTACTTGCTTGGTAAGAGTTATACCAAAATATTTTATATTATTTGTGGCTATTTTGAAGGGTGTTGTTTCATTAATTTCTTTTGTAGGGTGTTTATTATGTATATAACAGAAGGTTATTGATTTGTTTGAGTTAATTTTATATCTCACCACTTTGATGAGGTTGTTTATCTGCTGTAGGATTTCTCTGGTGGTGGTCACTTATGTATACCATATCATCTGCATATAGAATTTTTGAATTTTTCTTTTCCAATTTGCATCCCCTTGATTTCCTTTTGTTGTCTAATTGCTCTACCTAGAACTTTAAGCACTATAGTGCATAGATAGACAAAGAGTGAGCAGCCTTGTCTTGTCCTTGGTTTTAGTGCGATTGCTTCTATTTTCTCTTCATTTAATTTAATGTTGGCTGTTGGTTTGTTCCATATTGCTTTTATTATGTTTAGGCACGTGTCATTCTTGATCTCTCCAAGATTTTAATATGAAGGGTTGCTATTATTTTGTCAAGGCTTCTTCAGCATATAATGAAATTATCATGTGACTTTCCCCCTTGAGTTTGTTTATATTGTGTATTATGTTGATAGATTTTTGTATATTGAACCATCCTTGTATTCCAGGGATGAGGCCTACTTGATCTTGGGGAATTATGGTTTTGATGTATTCCTGGACTCTGTTTGCAAGAATTCTATTGAATATTTTTGCATTGATATTCATAAATGAAATTGGCCTGAAGTTCTCTTTCTTTGTTGGATCTGTGTATGGTTTAGGTATCAGTAACTGTGGCTTTATAGAATGAATTAGGTAGTACTCCTTCTCTTTCTATTTGATAGAATAGTTTGAGGAGTATTGATATTAGCTTTTCTTTGAAGGTCTAGTAGAAGGTGTTTACATTTCTTTCACTGCATTTATGACCTATAATCATATTTGTTGATTATTTTTATTTGTCACTACATTTCCTATACCATGTTTTAGCTCTATGATATAATTATAGTTTAAATCTTAAAAATCTTTACTGCTCTATCTCAGTATCTGGACACAGTAGTTTTGACTTCTACCCAAGTCCTAATGCACCTCTGGCTGATTGTTATATGGCTCATTAAAATTTGTTTTCTTTGTCTCTTGTCCAAAATTCTCTCCTAAGATGACTTGTGATCCTATTTTTTAAATTTCATTTGTTTTTATTTATGTGTATATATGTGGTGGTTTCAATAAGAAGTGCTCCCATAGGCTCATATACCAGGGAGTGGCATTATTTGAAAGGCTTAGAAAGATTAAGAGGTATGGCCTCGGTGGAGGAAGCATAACACTGGGAGTGGGCTTTGAGGTTTCAAAAGTTCATGCCAGGCTTAGGTTCTCTCTCTCTGCTACCTTTGGATCAAGATATAGAACTCTAATCAATTTCTCCAGCACCATGTCTGCCTGTGTGCCATCGTGCTTCCTTCTATGAGGATAATGGACTAAACCTCTGAAACTATAACCAAACTCTAGTTAAATGTTTTCTCTTTATAAAAGTTGTCTTTTTACAACAATGGAAGGACAACTAAGACAATGTCATGGATATGCTTGTTAGAATGTAGAAACACATTTTACATACCTAGAGAGAACCAAAAGGTCATTAGATCTCTAGAATGAGAGTTACAGGTGGTTCTGAGCCACCCTGTGGGTGCTGGGTCTGAACATTGGTCCTCTTCAAGAATAAATGCTCTTAACTGCTGAGCCATCTCTCCAACACCATGATCCAGTTTTGAATTACGATTTGGCTATTATGACTCAAATGGAAGACCACTTCATCCAGGAAGCCTTCCCTAGCTTTTCAGGACAGAGTCATGAATCCTCCTGTATTTTCAGAGTGCCTAGTACTTAATTCTTAGAAATCGTCATCCATATGATTCATTCTGAGTCCCAGGCAGAATAGCACAAGTGACTCATTCCATTTGGTTGTAGTCCAGTAGGGGAAGCAAATGGATACTTTGTGAACATGGGGTGCCGGTTCTAGATATTAAAGAGAAGGCATCAAATGTACTTTCCAATCCTGTGTGAATTTGCATTGTTCCTAAAGATATCTTTGGTAGCTAAGTTCCTTGAACACTCGTCCACAGTGTCGTATCAATCCTTAAATACTGTTGGGAATCCATCACCGGCTGTTAGCACAAGTGAAAGATTCACTCCCTCAGTCTTAAAGATATAGGTTTATCACTACCCAAAGAGTACACATGGACAGACCCATGGCTCCAGCTGCATATGTATCAGAGGATGGCCTTGTTGGGCACCAGTGGGAAGAAAAGCCCTTGGTCATGCCAAGACTGGATCCCCCCAGTGTAGGGGAATGTCAGGGAGGAGAGGTGGGAAGGGAGTGGTTGGGAAGTGGGAACACCCTCATAGCAGAAGGGGGTGGGAATGGGATAGGGGGCTTATGGACGGGAAACTGAGAAAGGTAATAACATTTGAAATGTAAATAAAAAATATCCAATAAAAAAGAAAAACAAATAAACAAAAAAAACACACCAAAACAAAAGATACAGGTTTATTTTGGGTAACGTTTATTGTCTTTTGATAACATGTTTTTACTTTATTGTCTCAGGCCCCCAGGATCCCAATGATAGAATAAAATGTTGAATTATTTTTAACTAGTGGCTTTTAAAATTATTACTAAGCTGAAAGTCTTTGAGACATTTGGGATCAGTGCATCTTTTCTATCTGTTCCCTTGATGCCAGTGTTGTATGAACCTCAAACAAGAATCTATTGACCATGTGTCCAGAATCTAAACCCAGTAATTACAAGGCCAAGGGCCCCTGAGCTTGATGGAACTCAGACTATTGATAAAGAGGAAATGGAAGTTCTTAGAGTCAAGGTGAAATGTATCTAACTTGTACTGAACACCTTGGATTGACAAACCACTTGGGAATGGAAAATATTGCTGTAATTCTACCCCATATTCAGAACTTCCTCTGAGAATTGCATCTAAATTACATATGAAAAGTGGAGAGAGAAAAGAAACTCACAGTCAAGGAAGTTTGTGTTTAAGTGCGTCTTATCAGGCACACTGTAAATCCTGACTGGGGCAGTTCAAAGTGCCATTTAATGAGCATCAGTTTCCCTGGAGAGAGGAATATTTTTCATCAAGCTCACTACTCCTTCAGGGCTTGAAGAGGATTTGGTTTTATGAACAGTTATGACTTTTTCATAAGGTATGCTTTGCTTTTACCCAGGATGGCATAAATCACAAATGAAGGCATAATTACCTTTTCCAGGAACAAATCCCTTTCCTGACAGCTCCAAGTCCCAATGAAACCAGGTAAGTCCTTGTGCATAGCTTATGCAATTGATTATTTTCTCTATCCATGGTAAATACCAACAATCCCTTTCATGGGAGGTAAAAAAGAAGAAAAACACAGAAGGAGTAACTAGAGGGCCCAGTGACTTTTAGTAGACTCTCTAAGACTATCTCTAATACCCACCTATTCATTCCTGCTTTGGGGAGGAATAGAGAAGGTGGCTCATCTTTTTCATTAGACAGCCATCTCTTTAGAAGCAGCCTTGTCTATAGAACTTTGGTCAAAATGGTCAGAGTCCTTGTCCTAGTTCATTCCTCTTTGCAGCTTCTCCATAATTTATCTTACCCACTAAAACTCATTTATCCATCTTTATCCATTGTCACTGCAGTGCTGGACTCTTCTTAACTTGCTAGAAATGTTAAATGCTGGAGTTGCCTCCCTGACACCCACCTGAAGGCTTCTGGGTTGGAGCACTTTGGGTAACACTTTCCTCTAGGATAAGGATGCAGGTAACTGGAGATCTCATTTCTTAGGCCTGATGTTAGCTTACAAGAGAGACAACACATTCTTTGGCATGGGATATGAGCAGACCACATAAATTGAATAATATTTGGGGAATAAGAGTCTGGCAACAAGAACCAAAGGTAGGGAATGAATTAGCAGCTGATTAGAGCAATTTAGTCCTCTATTGGCCTCAATTGAGAAGGCATTTTGCCAAGACTATTAAGTTGAGGCACTGAATAAGAAATGTACAGTGACCCTATTGTGAGGCAAGCCCTACACCAGATGCTTTAGGCACCCAAAGTAAATTAGGAATAAAGTAATTCTTGTTCCAGGTGCTTCTCATGAAACCTATACTTTTATACTTTGGCATTTTCCACAGCTGCTCATATTATATATTTATTCATGAAGGTTGGATCTGGGATTCCAGATCATGTGTACACACATTAATCCTTCTAACACTCTTGGCATGGTGAGCAGCATTTGGATTAACTTCCATCATTTGCTTTCCCTGAGCACTGCCTCCATCGCAGCCCATGGAGAAGAGCTATATACTCTTCAGATATATTTTCCTTTGTTTTCTGTCTGTTTTCGTTTGAGACAAGGTATTGGTGTGAAACTCCCTGGAGTGTCTGGAACCCAGGTTGACCTTAAACTCATAATCCTCTTGCCTAAACTTCCCAAGTGCTAGGATTACAGGCATACACTGTCACATCCCAATACAAGATTAGTTATTTTCATGTTATCCTCTATCTGGCAAATACCTGGACTTTATATTCAAATGTTTGTTAAATGAACAAATCTTCTAAGTAGGACACTTATGGGACCTGTATGAGTAAAAGGAAAACTCACAGAACTGTAGAAGCAACCACAATACAAGAAAGAGTTAAGCAGGTTGGTTCCAGGATCCTCGGCAGCACATTGTCAATTAAAAACTAATGTTTTGATGAGCATTCTGAGCTATGGCCCTATGTAAAGTGTCTACAGAGTATATGACCAGGAGCGGTATAGCTGTGTCCTCAGGTAGTACTATATCCAATTTTCTGAGAAAACACCAGACTGATTTCCAGAGTGGTTGTAGTAGCTTGCAATTCCACCAACAATGGAGGAGTGTTCCTCTTTCTCCACATCCTCACCAACATCTGTTGTCTCTTGAGATTTTGATCTTAGCCAATACCCAAAAGATGCTCCAATGTATAACAAGGACATGTGCTCCCCCAAGTTCATAGCAGCCTTATTTATAATAGGCAGAAGCTGGAAAGAACCCAGATGTTCTTTGGCAAAGGAATGGATACAGAAAATGTGGTACATCTACACAGTGGAGTGCTACTTACTTAGCTATTAAAAACAATGACTTTATGAAATTCACAGGCAAATGGATGGAACTGGAAAATATCATCATGAGTGAGGTAACCCAATCAGAAAAGAGCACAGGTTATATGTACTCAACTGGTAAGTGGATATTAGCCCCAAGGCTCTGAATACCCAAGATACAATTCACAGACCACATGAAGCTCAAGAAGAAAAAAGACCAAAGTGTGGATGCTTCAGTCCTTCTTAGAAGGGAGAACAAAATACTCAGAGGAAGAAATATTGAGACAAAGTGTGGAACAGAGACTGAAGGAAAGGCCATCCAGAGACTGCTCCACCTAGGGATCTATCCCATATTCAGTCACTAAACCCAGACACTATTGCAGATGCCAAGAAGTGCATGCTGACAGGAGCCTGATATAGCTGTCTCCTGAAAGGCTTTACCAGAGCCTGATAAATACAGAGGCAGATGCTCACAGCCAGCCATTGGACTGAGAACGGGGTCCCCAATGAAAGAGTTAGAGAAAGGATTGAAGGAGCTGAAGGGGTTTGCAATCCCACAGGAAGAACAATATCAACCAACCAGACCCTTCTAGAACTCCCAAGGACTAAACCACCAACCAAAGAGTACACATGGGGTGACCCATGACTCCAGTCACACATGTAGCAGAACTTGGCTTTGTTGGATATCAATGGGAGGAGAGGCCCTTGGTCCTGTGAAGGCTCAATGCCCCACTGTAGGGAATGCAAGGGCATGGAAGCAGGAGGGAGTGAATGGGTGGGTAGGGGAGCACCCTCATAGAAGCAGGGGGAGAGGGGATGGGATAGGGAGTTTCTGGAGGGGAATCCAGGAAAGGGAATAACATTTGAAATGTAAATAATGAAAGTATCCAATAAAAGAAGAAAAAACAAAACAACTATAACAAAAAAAATGAAGTGTCTACAGAGGTCTTGATTGGCTCTTTGGATTGGGCATCTGGTCTTGAGTGGATCAGCTATATCCGGAAGAGTAGTAATAGTATGTATCTATATAGGGATGTTCCCTAATGGCAGTGTAGGCATAAAATATTTTTTCTACACTCTGTAAAGTTTACCCTTGTGTTATAAAAATGCTGATTTCTCTGCCCTCATATCTTGTTTCAATCCAGAATCTCCTGACTCAAGTTTGTGTAAACAGTTCTTATCATTTATTCTCTGCCTTGTCAATAAATGCTGATCACCCAGTGGCTGAGCAGAATAGAGGATATGGCAGAATGTCCACTAACCAGAGGAAGGAGAGACAGAGAAAGGGCAATGCAGATCAGTGGGGAGGATGGAGGATTTGGAGCCACGAGGAAGAAGTCAGGAGAGAGATTACAGAAACACACCTGAAGACCCAAATATCATGGGATGGGTCTGGGAGGTAGTCAGATTAACATAGAAAGTAAAGCTAGATCATTTAACTGCTCAAGTATTGAGGTGAAGTTTTCAATCAATATTGTTTTTGTAGATAGTATTAAATACTATTTACAAAAATAGATAGTATTCAGTAGAATATTGGTAGATAGTATAAGGTGAAGAAATACAACTGCTAGATTCATTGTTATGTTTATTTTAGGAAAATTTCATTTACAGGGCAATAAAGAGAACAGTGTTCAGCAAAAGCCATTACTGAAAGGAAACCTAGATGAGCTTACCATGATACATTGTTGGAAGGGTTAATGAATGTAGACATATTTTGGAATTCCAGTCTCAGCACTTGTAGATGTAAGTCTATGAGATCCTGGGAAAATTAATCTCTCTGTATTTCACTGTGCTCATATGAAGGGATAGGACCATAACCATGTTAACCATTTAAATGTATTGTGTTGAATGTTGCAATGTATGTAAGACACTTAACACAGCCACCTGAAGCTGTTGTGGTAGTTAGCTTATACTGGGAAACAGGGAGCTGTTGCCAGGTCTTGATTTTTTTCCTTCTGAACAGAAATAAAGAAGCCCATAAAGACTCTCAGGGTAACAAACTTCTGAGAAAGAAGGGTTGATTATAATTGAGAATTTCAAATTTAGGAAGTCATGATTTCAGTAAGTCCAAAGTGTTTATGAAGTCATTTGATCCCCACTTTTAACACGTTATTGAGAGAGCAAAGCAAACTTAACATCAGTATTCATTTGGCATTAAAGAAAAATCATTTTTTCTGTACTTTTAAGTTATACTGAATGTGATGGCAAGAGAATCCATTTCAAGGTCAGAGTCTCTTCACTGCACCAAGTTCTGGTGCATGGTGTCCACTGGTCTGTGCTAATAAAACAACAGTGAGTCAAGCCACTCATCTGTTGAAGGGTGCTGATCCAATGGCTACTAATGCTTTTGAGGGATAAGACAAAACTCTTCTAACTCTATAGCTAATCCAGCAATTAGCTATACTTATGAATCTCCTCAAACCAAATATCCATTTCTAAACATAGCTCTTTTTAAAAAAAATTGAGGTTCTCAGTGGTTTAGTCTTGACATGACATTAGGGAATGATTTTAGAGGTTTGGTCTAGTTTGGGAGTTCAGTTCTCTCAAAGATTCTGTAAGTGAGAGATTACTGGAAGACCCTGCTTTAAGGTACCACACCACCATATCTGGATAGCTCTTTGAGCTAGGTGCAAAATGGAAGACTCCCTTTCTCACTGGGGCTTTTCCTTCCCCACTGATTTTATCTGGAGGATGACCCTGTACAGAGTTTCCTGCAACTGCTGCATGATTCAGCACGTAAGTCCTTCATGTCAACCTTTCCTACTGTATGATAATTAGGTACTGTGCTATGATCAATCATTTCTTTCCACCCATACACCTAAGATCCCTTATATACCCTACCCCTGGAACAATAAAGTAAAGCTGCCTCACTGTTTCTGGAAGTCCTTGCATCCTACTCAGGGCCATCCAAATCCCGCTTGCTGCTTCTGCTCCCTCTGCCCTTGTGGGCTAGAGGCCAAGGACCCCGAAGAAGAAGGGAGACCCCCAAACAATGACCTTTGATGCACTCTTTTTTTACTTTACTGCAGCAAAGAACACAATTGAAAATCTTGTGTGCAGGGTTTACTCAAGCTATAATAAGTATGACCATGTATTATGACCATATACCTATAAGAGGACAGAAAAATACAAGAGCTGGTTAGAATAAGGAAGTCCAAACAAAGCAAGACAGATGTAGAAGTTTGTTTGGGGTAAAAAGGTAATGATATACAACAGTGGGGAAAACAATAAATGGATCAACTAATTATTCACAGAGAAAAAGAATATTTGTCACTGTTCAAAACCAACTTAAAACCAGATGAGCCTTCCAAGTAAAAAAGAAGATAATGTGTAGAAAATTATTTCCTTGGGGTTCTTATTTAAAAAAGGTTTTCTTAGCTGGGAATAGGCATACTTGCCTATAATTCCAGCACTTGGAAAGCTGAGACAGAGAAATGGTATTGAGTTTGAGGCCAGCCTGGGCAACCTGGTTAGTTCAAAGCTTAGTTTTCAAGAAGAAAGTTGCCAGAACAGCTCTAACTAGAATCACAGTAGGCAAATCATGAGGGTACCTTTATAATCCTGGCTCCACATTTCAGCCTTTTCTCTGAAACCACTGTTTAAAACTGGGATACCTGTTTCTCAATCACTGCGAGCAACGTGAACACCCACAGCTTTCTTCTCTTCTACACTGAACTCAGTTCAAGACTTCCAGGGAAGGCTGGATGGGTCTACCTGTAATTATGCCGAAACACCTTCTAAAATATGTCTTCAAACTGGTAGTTTTGAGGTTTTATTTTTCCTTTCGGGCATACAGACAATGACACCAAAACAGGAGGTCAGAGTAACAGTAGAATAAAACAAACCACTTCCTGAAATGAGCTGCCTTAAATATTACCAATGTTCTTTCAATCGTGACTGACTCAGTCTAAACTCCAGGTAGACATGTAGAAGAGAATCTGTGTTATCTTATCCTTGCCAATGTTTGGTAATGCCTGGTTTTGATTTGGAAAAGCTATCTTAATATTTTAATTAGTAGTTGTGCAATTAACAATGGTATTTAATATGCGTTCATCTATTATCCATTCAGATAAGCTTTTGTCTTCTGCACATTTTTCTACCAGTTTTATTACCCTTTAGGAGTCTCTATTTGTTAATGATTTTTTTGTTGACTCTATTTTATTTTTCTGGAAGATTACCTTGAGTACCTTGAATTTTTGTACTTTTGCATTTCCACAAAGCTTTTTGATATCTTTTAGTATCATCACAAACTTAATGTGATTTGTTTTCACTTACACCATAGAATAAAACTGAAATATTTTCAACATTTAGTTTTTCAAATTTAGGATATGATATTTCCTTCTATTTATGAGGGTTTCTTTTAGTATTTCTCAATTCAGTTTATAAGTTTATTTTATATTTTATATTTTAGAATGAAATATAGGAGAGAAATGAATTTATGTACAGAAACTCTATTAGATACATTATTATAAGTCTAATTTAGATTATTATGAGCTTTATATGATTACAATTATATTATTCAATATTAACAGCTGTGTTCTCTCAGTACTACAGTATTTTCCCATGATTCTCTGTGTATCTCTTAGTCTTTGTTTCTATTTTCTCTATTTTACTTGGTAATATTTTGACCACTTCCCAGTTCACTGTTTTGTTTAGTTCTATTTCATTGACATTAAATCTACTCATTGTGATTTTAATTCAGTTTTCTTCTTGGAAGTTTCATGTTCAAGTTTTCATATTACCTTTTTATAGTTTTTATATTTCTTGAAAATATTTTCAAGCTTGACTTTCACATTATAAAACGAACAGACCTTTAAAAGTTCTGTTTGCTGAGCTTTATCAGACACAGTTTCAGTCTGATCATAATACTTATTTTTTTATGTCATTTCTGCTTAGATTAAAACAAGCCTGGCATTATTTTCAAGCAAGAATCTGTTGTATGCTTTATGAGGACTGTTTGTTAGGCAATTTTCCTATATAATTTCAGGAAATGGTTTCTGTCCTTTTAACAGGGTCATAAATTGCATCTAGGTCCAAGTGAAAATTACCGAGCTAAAATGTATGGCTTTCAGCATAGGGAAAGGATTCAGTCTTCTATTGGGTCCTGCTCCATTATTACTACAATGACCCCTTTTCAAAAATAATCTACTGAAGAAAGGTTTTATCAGGTAGAATCTGAGTGGTCACCCTCCCTCACTTGTCTGTCACTGAAACACCCTTGAAACATCTACATATTAATAAAGCAATGTAAAGTGAGACATTACTTTCAGGGGTGTGTATGTGGCAGTGAAGTTTCCACTGATTAAAATAACTCTTGTTGGCCTGGAAAAAATTAATAAATTGACAATTTTAATGCTATTGTGCAGTACATAATACCAGATTCAACTAAAGTTTATGAAGACTGACTAGCATTTTCCCAGTAGTGATATGAAAAATTAATTTTAAGCATACATGAAATGAAATAATTTTATTGTAAATAAGTGCACTTACTACTTAGATGTCATATTCAATATTATACAGGAACTATTATACAGCCCTCAGTTATATCCTTGTCTTGTTTACTTTTGCATTTCAAAGTACATTGAAGACATTAATAAATGTTCCCATAAGTAATTACGTAGGTCTACCATTAAATAGAGTTGAATATTTATTTGGTTACTTCTTGGTGTAAGTTTTATATTCATTCTCATGTGACATCCTTTTTTTTTCTTTGCCTTTGAAGCAGGGTTTCTCTGTGTGACCTCAGGTAATCGGAAATCCTTCTATGAAGTCACAATTACTCTTATACCTAAACCACACAAAGACCCAACAAAGAAAGAGAACTTCAGACCAATTTCCCTTATGAATATTGACACAAAAATACTCAATAAAATTCTTGCAAACCAAATCCAAGAAAACATCAAAACTATCATCCACCATGATCAAGTAGGCTTCATCCCAGGTATGCATGGATGGTTCAATATATGGAAAACCATCAACATAATCCACTGTATAAACAAACTGAAAGATAAAAACCACATGATCATTTCATTAGATGCTGAGAAAGTATTTGACAAAATTCAGCAGCCCTTCATGATAAAAATCCTGGAAAGAACAGGAATTCAAGGCTCATATGTAAACATAATAAAAGTCATATATAACAAACCAGTAGCTAACATTAAACTAAATGGAGAGAAACTTGAAGCAATCCCACTAAAATCAGGGACTAGACAAGGCTGCCCACTCTCTCCCTACTTATTCAATATAGTTCTTGAAGTTCTAGCCAGAGCAATCAGACAACAAAAGGAGATCAAGGGGATACAGATTGGAAAAGGAGAAGTCAAAATATCACTATTTGCAGATGATAGCTGAGTAGTACTCTATTGTGGAGATGTACCACATTGTCTGTATCCATTCCTCTGTTGAACATCTGGGTTCTTTCCAGCTTCTGGCTAATGTAAATAAGGCTGCTATGAACATAGTGGAGCATGTGCCTTTGTTGTATGTTCGAGTATCGTTTGAGTATATGCTCAGGAAGGTATAGCTGGGTCCTAAGGTAGTAGAATATCCAATTTTCTGAGGAACCTTCAGATTGATTTCCAGAGTGGTTGTACCAGTCTGCAATCCCACCAACAATGGAGGAGTGTTCCTCTTTCTCCACATCCTCGCCAGCATCTGCTGTCACCTGAATTTTTGAACTTAGCTATTCTGACAGGTGAGAGATGGAATCTCAGGTTTGTTTTGATTTGCATTTCCGTGATAACTAAGGATATTGAACATTTCTTTAGGTGCTTCTCAGCCATTTGATATTCCTCAACTCTGAATTCTTTGTTTAGCTCTGTAATGATTTTTTTAATACTGTTATTTGGCTTTCTGGAATCTAACTTCGTGAGTTCTTTGTATATTTTGGATGTTAACCATCTATTAGTTATAGGATTACTAAAGATCTTTTCCCAATCTGTAGGTTGCCATTTTGTCCTAATGACAGTGTCCTTTGACTTACAGAAGCTTTGCAGTTTTATGAGGTCCCATTTGTCAATTCTTGATCTTAGAGCATAAACCATTGTTGTTCTGTTCCGGAAATTTTCCCCAGTGTCCATGTGTTCAAGACTCTTCCCCACTTTTTCTTCTACTAGTTTGAGTATATTTGGTTTGATGTAGAGGTCCTTGATACACTTGGACTTAAGCTTTGTACAGAGCGATAAGAATTGATAGATTTGCATTCTTCTACATGCTGACCTCCAGTTGAACCAGCACCATTTGATAAAAATGCTACCTTTCTTCCATTGGATGGTTTTAGCTCCTTTGTCAAAGATCAAGTGACCATAGGTATGTGGGTTCATTTCCAGGTCTTCAATTCTATTCAATTGATCTGCCTGCCTGTCTCTGTATCAATGGTGTACTACTCAGCTATCAAAAACAATGACTTCATGAAATTCATAGGCAAATGGAATGAACTAGAAAATATCATCCTGAGTGAGGTTACTCAATCACAGAAAAACACACTTGATATGCACTCACTGATAAATGAATATTAGCCAAAAAGCTCAAATTACCCAAGATGCAATCCACAGGAAGCTCAAGATAAAGGATGACCAAAATGTGATACTCCCATTCCTTCTTAAAAGGGGAAAAATATTCATAGGGGGGAAAGGGAATCATATCTGAAATGTAAATAAGAAATTCCCAATTTAATAAAAATGGGGGGGAAAGGGTCAAAGGAAAACATTTGAGAGTTTGAAAGTCTCGCATTTCTTATCACAAATCAACTCTGCCATACCATCACAGCAGTCTTAGACCATATGTAAACAAAAGAGTATAGAAAGATTACAGTAAAACTTTAATAAAGACATGATCATTATTGATTCCAGGTTGAGAATACAAATTGTTAAGAATATAAAATTTTTATTATCATAGGAAGGTGATATGGAAGCAAAGTTTAGAGCAGTGACTCAAGGAATGGCCATTCAGAGCCTGACCCACATAGGGCCAATTATATACAGCCACCAAAACTAGATAAGATTGATGAAACTAGAAAATGCATGCTGAAAGAGATTGGATATAGATCTCTCCTGAGAGACATATCCAGAGCATGTCCAATACAAAGGTCAATGCTAGCAGCAAACCACAGAACTGAGAACAGGACCCCCTTGGGGGGAATTAGAGGAAGGATTGAAAGAGCTGAAGGAGCTCTCAACCCCATAAAAACAACAATGTCAACCAACCAGAGCTTCCAGGGACTAAACCACTACCGAAAGACCATAGATGGACTGACCCAGGGCTCCAACTGCATATGTAGCAGAGAATAGCCTTGTTGGGGCACCAGGGGAAGGGGAAGCCCTTGGGCTTGCCATGGTTGGACCCCCAGTGCAGGGGAATATGGGAGGCAATAAGGGGGGGTGTATAGGGGGAATACCCATATGGGGGACAGGGAGGGGAGGAAATGGGGGCTTATGGACAGGAAACTGAAAAGGGGAATAACGTTTGAAATGTAAGTAAAGAAATATTTCTAATAAAAAAATTTTAAAAAAAGAAAATGCTATCTTTTTTCCATTGGATGGTTTTGGCTCCTTTGTCAAAAATCAAGTCACCAGAGGTGTGTGGGTTCATTTCTGGGTCTTCAATTCTATTCCACTGGTATATCTGCCTGTCTCTGTACCAATACCATACAGTTTTTATCATTATTGCTCTGTAATAGTGCTTGAGGTCAGGGATGATGATTCCCCAAGAAGTACTTTTATTGTTGAGAATAGTTTTAGCCATCTTGTGTTTTTTGTTATTCCAAATGAATTTGTAAATTGTTCTATCTAACTCTATGAAGAATTGGATTGGAATTTTGATGGGGATTGCACTGAATCTGTAGATCACTTTTGGTGAAATGGCCATTTCTCCTATATTAATCCTCCCAATTCATGAGCATGGGAGATCTTCCCATCTTCTGAGGTCTTCTTCAATTTCTTTCTTTAGAGACTTGAAATTATTGTAATACAGATCTTTCACTAGCTTGGCTAAAGTCACACCGAGGTATCTTATATTATTTGGGACTATTATGAAGGGTGTCATTTCCCTAATTTCTTTCTCAGCCTGTCTATCTTTTATGTAGAGGAAGGCTACTGATTTGTTTGAGTAAATTTTATACCCAGCCACTTTGTTTATCAGGCTTAGTAGTTCTCTGGTAGAACTTTTGGGGTCACTTAAATATACTATCATATCATCTGCAAATAGTGATATTTTGACTTCTGCCATCCCAATTTGTATCCCTTTGACCTCCTTTTGTTGTCTGATTGCTCTGGCTATGACTTTAAGAACTATATTAAATAAGTAGGGAGAGAGTGGGCAGCCTTGTCTAGTCCCTGATTTTAGTGGGATTGCTTCAAGTTTCTCTCCATTTAGTTTAATGTTAGCTACTGGTTTGTTGTATATGACTTTTACTATGTTTAAGTATGGGCCTTGAATTCCTATTCTTTCTAGGACTTTTATCATGAAGGGCTGCTGAATTTTGTCAAATGCTTTCTCAGCATCTAATGAAATGATCATGTGGTTTTTATCTTTCAGTTGGTTTATATAGTGGATTACGTTGATAGTTTTCCATATATTGAACCATCCCTGCATACCTGGGATGAAGCCTACTTGATCATGGTGGATGATAGTTTTGATGTTTTCTTGGATTTGGTTTGCAAGAATTTTATTGAGTATTTTTGTGTCAATATTCATAAGGGAAATTGGTCTGAAGTTCTCTTTCTTTGTTGGGTCTTTGTGTGGTTTAGTTATAAGAGTAATTGTGGCTTCATAGAAGGAATTTGGTAGTGCTCCATCTGTTTCAATTTTGTGGAATAGTTTGGATAGTATTGGTATGAGGTCTTCTATGAAGGTCTGATAGAATTCTTCACTGAACCCATCTGGACCTGGCTCTTTTTGGTTGGGAGACCTTTAATGACTGCTTCTATTTCTTTAGGAGTTATGGAGTTATTTAAATGGTTTATCTGTTTGTGATTTAACTTTGGTACCTGGTATTTGTCTAGAAATTTGTCCATTTCCTCCATATTTTCAAGTTTTGTTGAATATAGGTTTTTGTAGTAGAATCTGATGCTTTTTTGAATTTCCTCTGATTCTGTTGTTATGTCTCCCTTTTCATTTCTTATTTTGTTAATTTGGGCACTCTCCCTCTCTCTGTGCCTTCTGGTTAGTCTGGCTAAGGGTTTAACTATCTTACTGATTTTCTCAAAGAACTGACTTTTGATTCTGGTTATTCTTTGTATAGTCCTTTTTGTTCCTACTTAGTTGATTTGAGCCCTGAGTTTGATTATTTCCTGCCTTCTACTCCTCGTGAGTGTATTTGCTTCTTTTTTTCTAGAGCTTTTAGGTGTGTTGTCAAGCTGCTGATGTATGCTCTCTCCTATTTCTTTCTGCAGCCACTCAGAGCTATGAGTTTTCTTCTTAGCACAGCTTTCACTGTGTCCCATAAGTTTGGTATGGTGCACCTTCATTTTCATTAAATTCTAAGAAGCCTTTAATTTCTTTCATTATTTCTTCCTTGACCAAGTTATCATTGAGTAGAGCATTGTTCAATTTCCATGTTTATATGGGCATTCTTTCCTCATTGTTGTTATTGAAGACCAGCCTTAGTCTGTGGTGATCTGATAGGATGCCTGGGATTATTTCTATCTTTCTGTATCTGTTGAGGGCTGTTTTGTGACCAAGTATATGGACAATTTTGGAGAAGGTACCATGAGGTGGTGAGAAGAAGGTATATCCTTTTGCTTTGGGATAGAATGTTCTATAAATAACTGTTAAGTCCTTTTGGTTCATAACTTCTGTTAGTCTGTCTATGTCTCTGTTTAATTTCTATTTCCATGATATGTCCATTGATAAGAGTGTGGTGTTGAAATCTCCTACTATTATGTGTGAGGTGCAATGTGTGCTTTGAGCTTTAGTAAGATTTCTCCTATGTATGTAGGTGCCCTTATATTTGCAGCTTAGATATTTAGGACTGAGAGTTCATCTTGGTGGATTTTTCCTTTGATGAATATGAAATGTCCTTCCTTATCTTTTTTGATGACTTTTGGTTGAAAGTTGATTTTATTCAATATTAGGATGGCTACTCCAGCTTTCTTCTTTGGACCATTTGCTTGCAATGTGGTTTTCTAGACTTTTACTCTGAGGTAGTGTCTGTCTTTGTCTCTGAGGTGTGTTTCCTATAGGCAACAAAATGCTGGGTTCTCTTTATGTATCCTGTCTGTTAATCTTTGTCTTTTTATTGGAGAATTGAGTCCACTGATTTTGAGAGATACTAAGGAATAGTGATTGTTGCTTCCTGTTATTTTCATATTTGGAGGTGGGATTATGTTTGTGTGCTTCTCTTCTTTTGGTTTTGTTGAAAGGAGATTACTTTCTTTTTTTTTTCCCCTAGGGTATAGTTTCCGTCCTCGTGTTGGGTTTTTCCATTTATTATCCTTTGTAGCGCTGGATTTTGAGAAAGATATTGTGCAAATTTGGTTTTGTCATGGAATATCTTGGTTTCTCCTTCAATGTTAATTGATAGTTTTGCTGGATATGGTAGCCTGGGCAGGCATTTGTGTTCTCTTAGGGTCTGTATGACATCAGTCCAGGATCTTCTGACTTTCATAGTCTCTGGTGAGAAGTCTGTTATAATTCTGATAGGTCTGCATTTATATGTTACTTGACCTTTTTCCCTTACTGCTTTTAATATTCTTTCTTTATTTTGTGCCTTTGGTATTTTGAGTATTATGTGATGGGAGGAGTTTCTTTTCTGGTCCAATCTATTTGGAGTTCTGTAGGCTTCTTGTATGTTTATGGGCATCTCTTTCTTTAGGTTAGGGAAGTTTTCTTCTATGATTTTGTTGAAGATATTTACTGGCCCTTTAAGTTGGGATTCTTCACTCTCTTCTATACCTATTATCCTTAGGTTTGATCTTCTCATTGTGTCTTGGATTTCCTATATGTTTTGGGCTAGGAGCTTTTTCCATTTTCCATTATCTTTGACAGTTGTGTCAATGTTTTCTATGGTATCTTCTGTTACTGAGATTCTCTCTTCTATCTCTTGTATTCTGTTAGTGATGCTTGCATCTATGCCTCCTAATCTGTCTCCTACACTTTCTATCTCCAGGGTTGTCTCCCTTTGTCATGTCTTTATTGTTTCTATTTCCATTTTTAGATAATGTATGGTTTCGCTCAATTCCTTTACCTTTTTGGTTATGTTTTCCAGTAGTTCTTTTAGGGATTTTTGTGTTTCCTCTTTAAGGACTTCTGCTTGTTTATTTGTGCTTTCCTGTATTTCCTTAAGGGAGTTATTTATGACCTTCTTAAATCCGCCATCATCATGATAAAATGTGATTTTAGATCTAGATCTTGCTTTTCTGGCATGTTTGAATATCCAGTGTTTGCTTTGGTGGGAAGACAGCTCTGATGATGCCAAGTAGTCTTGGTTTCTGTTGCTTGGGTTCCTGTGCTTGTGTCTCACCATCAGGTTGTCTCTGGTGTTAGCTTGTCTTGCTGTTTCTGATGGTGGCTTGACCTTCCTGTGGGCCTTTGTGTCAGCACTCCTTTAGACCTGTTTTCCTTTTTTCTTTCAGCCAGTTAAAAAATATGAAACACTTCATGAATTTCTGTGTCATCCTTGCACAGGGGCTATTCTAATCTCTGTATCATTTCAATTTTAGTATATGTGCTCCCGAAGCGAGCACTTTCTTTGACCTTTTACAGAAAGTTATTTCTAGTCCATTTTAAACTATCCAGAACCTTATATTAAATTTAATAATTATCATTTTATATAATTATATGGATATATAGAAATGCAAGTTGTAAAAAAGAAAAGCCAGATTATAGTATTTGCTTGACTTTGTTTTGGTAATGTAGGTTAATAGTGAGAAAATATTTTTCTTTTAGAAGAGCTATTTTAGATTTCTTATTGAAGACACTACTCAAAATCTTATTCATTTATTAGTATAAATTCCCCATGATATTTGCTAGCATTTTGAGTAAAATCTATTTAATTATTATGTTTTGAGTAATACCAAGCAGAGGGAAATAGACAATGAATTGATACACTGTTTGTAATCTCCACTTTCTCCTTGGGGTTACTTGAACTTAATTTTTGTTAAGGACAGAGGCCAAGCAGTGTAGATGAATGGGATTGTAAGGAAGATGGAAAGGAAACAAAACCAGGCATTACATATTAGGCAGTGTTCTACAGGAAACAAAGCAAGACATTACATACTGAGCAGTATGCTACAGAGAAAATCCAGTGGCATTTCCTGGAATTGTATCATGTATGCTTCTTGTATTTTTACAGATACAGACATGAACCATGAAACAGAAAACAGAAGTTTCAGTTTGTCAAGTTGTTCAATCAATTCTTCAGTCAGTGTGAGATTTGGTATCATTGATACTCTCCTCAGTCAGGTATTGGATGTTTGGAAACTGAAGGTAATCCTTCTGCCTCAAATTT
This sequence comes from Rattus norvegicus, assembly GCF_021556685.1. Taxonomy (NCBI): domain Eukaryota; kingdom Metazoa; phylum Chordata; class Mammalia; order Rodentia; family Muridae; genus Rattus; species Rattus norvegicus. The sequence continues at coordinate 103,462,238 of NC_141535.1, read as the reverse complement.
GCTTCTTATTTTTCAATGTAAAGTTCAGTCCCATTTGCTATTATTTATTGATGGGGTGTATTTCTACATTTAGTTTGATTTTCAGCATAACAAGTCAGCCTCAACTTCCCTTCTGTACTACCTCATGGTGTGCCCATCACAAAAACAAATATAGAGCAAAGTGCAAGACAATGAGAGGAGCTGGCTGTACTCATTTTCAGAAGAATTTATTTGGTATAATTGATTGGGAAACAATGTTTTCAACTCCATTTTACTGCACACATCAGACTAACTTCCTGTCAACTATAGTAATACTTACATGATTTCAGTATGCCTTAGTATAGCTGTCTGGGGACAAATGAGACATCTGAGAGACAAATTGTTCATTTCATCTGAAATCAGAGATTGTGTCTGACTCACTTGTTGTAGGTTGTATTGTATCAAAATAAAGTTTCCTTTTAAACCTTATTGACTCTAATTTAGAGATAATTTCATATTAGGGATGCTGATAGCAAAGTTCATTTCAATAGTCATAGTATTTTTGATTTTGATTCATCTCTCATCCTTTGTGTCAGCAGATGAAGCTCCTGACTGGCTGTGGTAGCACCTGTACTTTATGTGTTTTATTTATTTATTTTGGTTTTCTTCTTTTTTTTTGGCAAGAGTCATATACATTTTACTGGTTTGTTTCAGACATCCTGGAGATTTAAAAAGGTGTCCATGAAGCCATGGATGCTGGTGGCAGGAGGTGGCAGAGGGGTATGGACATGAGGACAAGGAAGACTTGTTTACAAATTCAGAGCAAACCCCCTCTTGGAACTAAAATAGTCATCTTTTAACAAAAACCCAAAATCTTTGCTTGGAGCAGATTCAGGTCAATGGCAGGGCAGACAGCACAGGCCGCATGGTATACATACTACTACTGCTGCATGTTGTTGATCATGGCCAAGATGCTCATCTTCTGGGCAGAGTCCACATCCTCACTCTGCTTCTGGGCCATTCCTGTGCCCAGGCATAGAGGTGCCCACAATACTTGGCATCATCAATATTGTCCTCAAAGAATAGCTCTTTCATCCCCAAGAAAGCTATCCCCATCAGCAGAGAGTCTGAGCCTGCTTGATGTTGCTTTCCAATCCTCTGCAAATCCAACTGATTGACCACCTCCTGAAGGCCTCCCTGAAGATTTTTGCAGTTCTTCATCAGGTATTTCACATTATAAATGGACGGAAAAAATATTAAGGATGTGAAAAAAAAAACCAACAAAACTCGTGTTCTTCTGGCAATTGAGAATCTGTAAACAGCTTTACTATATAGCCAAAATCATAGCCACTGTGAAATGACTCGACGTTATCACAGAGAACTATTCCTGATGTCATAAGCAGCTCCAGAAAGTGCAGCTTATTGATCCCTCCCTCCTCATGTTTCTAGAACTGCAACCCTGGGTCTATGGAATCCTGCGAGTACATATCCTCAGTCAGGTTGAACTTGAAGTTGAACTGCCATGTTTTTATTCCAGAAGGGTACTCCCCATTTTCATTTGTGAATGTAAGGCTGATTTTTAGAAGATCAGCACTGCACCACAAAGCTAATATTGGTAATCTATGGACCTGCGAAATTCACCAATTTGTCACAGAACAATACCTAGAAAGTCTGTGTCCATAGCAATAAAGTTGTATGTAGTTGAGGACAATCTCATGGATCTTTCGCATCTCTTCCTCAAGATTGCTGGCCCACACCTCACAGATGATCTGACTGTTTTTTACAAGTGCTGCAGGCATCCTGAAGGCACCTGAGGAGCCACTGTGAGCCAACTATGTAAAAGAACAAGCCTCCTTTCCTTTGATTTAATCGTCCACACTGGATCCAATCCTGTCTGGCAGTCCCGCTGAGTGTGGGCCACAGCGGCCCTTGATCTCCAGCTCTCCTCCCTCTTGCCCAGGATCTGCTCCATGCGTTTTTTTGTTTTTATTTTGTTTTTACCATAGTACTGACATCTTGCTTTGTAGCCTGTTCTAGGTAAATGTTGTACAGGATAGAGTTTCTGTCTGCTACAACCTCATAGGATCCTTGAGGAGACAGGACATAGGTATCTGTGACATATCATAGAGAGTACCAAAATCCACTGTGTAAATGAACTCCAGTTTTGAAAAACTGTAACTGTGATGTTCACACTGTGAGTTCACTGGAAGTCAGGGAGGGGAAGTCTTTCAGAGATAGCCTTTTCTGTTGGCCTTTTCTGTCTTCTTTACACTTCTTATTTATTATCTGATGTGACTAATTAAATATTAATTTCTTGCTCATAATTTTGCCTGTCTCAAAGAATGTAATTTATCAGCACTTGGGTTTAATGTAAGACTTCTCCCCACCATAGTGACACAAACAACTCATTAAAGGGAAGACTCGCATGCTACAGGGGACAAAAAGAAGTTTCTAGAGATGTGCTGAAAATTACTCTGTGCCAAGAGAAAACCCAACCATTTATGAGTTGCAACTGATCAAAGGGAAATGCCTATTTAGTAGAATGTCTTTTTTTTTCTCCTGTCTCTCCTTATGCCTTGCTGGGATCACACGCATGCATCGTCATATGCGTATGTATGTATGTATGTATGTATGTATGTATGTGCCTGTGTGAGAATGTTCGGGTGCCTGCAGAAGCTATGGGGAATTGGATCCCCTGGAGACGGAGTTATAGACAGCTGTGATATCCATCATGGGTCTAGGAAATCACATTCACGTCTTCTGAGAGAAGAATATGTACTTGTAGTACTCGTAATCACTGAGCCATCTCTCTAGCCCCCTATTGAAATATTTTAAAAGACTTTTTCTCTTTTTTTTTATACTTAATTTTTTTTTATTAACTTGAGTATTTCTTATATACATTTCGAGTGTTATTCCCTTTCCCGGTTTCCGGGCCAACATCCCCCTCCCCCCTCCCCTTCCCTATGGGTGTTCCCCTCCCAACCCTCCCCCCATTGCTGCCCTCCACCCAACAGTCTAGTTCACTGGGGGTTCAGTCTTAGCAGGACCCAGGGCTTCCCCTTCCACTGGTGCTCTTACTAGGATATTCATTGCTATCTATGAGGTCAGAGTCCAGGGTCAGTCCATGTATCGTCTTTAGGTATTGGCTTAGTCCCTGGAAGCTCTGGTTGCTTGGCATTGTTGTACATATGGGGTCTCGAGCCCCTTCAAGCACTTCCAGTTCTTTCTCTCATTCCTTCAACGGGGGTCCTATTCTCAGTTCAGTGGTTTGCTGCTGGCATTTGCCTCTGTATTTGCTGTATTCTGACTGTGTCTCTCAGATGTGATCTACATCTGGCTCCTGTCGGTCTGCACTTCTTTGCTTCATCCATCTTGTCTAATTGGGTGGCTGTATATGTATGGGCCACATGTGGGGCAGGCTCTGAATGGGTGTTCCTTCAGTCTCTGTTTTAATCTTTGCCTCTCTCTTCTCTGCCAAGGGTATTCTTGTTCCCCCTTTTAAAGAAGGAGTGAAGCATAGAATGTCTTTTTATACACATTCAAACTGGTGTTCTGTGTTTTGAAGATTGATGGAACTTTGTCATAGAAAGATTGGAAAAGGCATGATATTCCCAACACAGAGAACATCAGCTTCAAAGAATAGAGAACAGGCATGGCATGTAGGCGTGGCTCTGTACTGTGGTGGTGGGGCAATAACTAAACAAGAAGAGATCCAGGAATCTAGGGGCAGTAAGAGTCTGCTGAGCTGAAGGCTTCAGAGCAGATGGCTCAGAGGAAGAAATGTGCATCCAAATTTGGATGCCAATAGGACGAAAGGTAGGGAGAAGTGAGGGCTACAGCCTATTTCTGTGGATGGTGTCTTTTCCTAGGCTTTTTCTTGTATTATTTTACTTGCTTCCCTGCCTTCTCATACTGACAGTGACCCTGGGGATGACTTTAGATGTTGAAGGAAATAAAGCAAAGTCCTGCTGACATCATGTGTATCTTCTATTGACGAGGGGGAAGAATCAAGCCAGGAAAGAAAAAGAGGAAGGAAGACCAGGGGCTGATGGAGTGGCTTAGTCAGTAAGGTCAGGAGGGCAGGAGCTCAATCTCCAGCACCCAAATGGTAGGCCATGGTAGATGCACTTCCAGGAACAGAAGGATCCCTGTGAAGCCCTGGCTAACCAGTGTAGACAAATTAACAACTTCGAGGTCAAGTACAGAATACCATATCAAAGGAAGTGGACAGTGGACAGTTCTTGACGTTAATGCCAGAGGTTGCCCATTAGCCTTTATGTGCATGTGGACATGTGCATCTGTATACACACACACACACACACACACACACAGAGAGAGAGAGAGAGAGAGAGAGAGAGAGAGAGAGAGAGAGAGAGAGAGAGAGAGAGAGAGAGCAGCAATGCTGTGGAGGAAATAATGAACTAAAGGGGCATTCAGTGGCCAGTGAGGTAGGGAGGAGAAGGCCACTTGGAGAACAGATGCTACACATTCATCATCGAGAACTGAAATCCTATCTGTGTCTGGAGGTGCAATGACTTCCACTGACACCCAAAACAACAGGCTTGGGGTGCCCCTCTACCTGCTCCTCGGGAAAGGGGCTGAGTCCTATCATGTTTAAATCCCACATTAGGAACATAGTGCTCAGAAGAACAAAGCCTTATTTTTGTTAACAAATTCTGTCTTCAAAAACATCAACTTATATTTCCTAGTTTCTTGTTTCTTAGGAAGGTGACATGAAACATGTTCCCTTTTCCCAAAGAAGCCTTCTCTCCCACTGAGCTCCCACAGTACTTCCCTGTGGGAAGCCACCTCCTTCCATCTGGGATAAGATGAAGGGCCTCTAGTGTCGTGCTGCGGACCTCATAATGAGAACTACCAGCGGGCCTGGATGGAGGCCCATGCATGGACCTGCAAATTTTTAATAATTAATGGCAAGGAGACAGAAGGTATGATACATGCATTTTGTTAATATGGAAAGTCCCAGTAGATTTTCAGTGTTCAGATTTAAACTAAACAAGAAATGAAAGCTATATTGTTTTGGGCTTTTGTGTGTATCCTGGAATCATTTCAGTTTGGAGAGAGATAATGACTCCTTTGGGATCAGAGGGTTTCTGAAAATTATGGCTACATCCAGGCTTTGGATAAATTGCAGATAGTTGTAACAAGGGTTGATGCTGTGAATAAAGGTACTCCAGGAGAGGAAGGGAGGAAGGGAGGAAGGGAAGAAGGGAAGAAGGGAGAGAACACAAATTCTCTGTCTTTTCCTAGCCATCTTTATCAAAAAATAATTGACTTATACAATTCAGAGAATCAGAGAGGCCCCCAAATCTATAGTTGACAGACTAGAAACCCCAGAGACACAGAGAAAGAATTTTTGTCAAGTGCCTGAATGCCTAACAACATGGAGAACTGATGATATAAATTCAAGCCCACATCTGAGTTCAAAGGCAGGAAAGACCAAGGCCCCAGGCTGGAATGACAGGCACAAAGAATGGAATTTCCTTCACTCAGCTTCTTTGTTCTAAGCAGGTCTTTGGCCAACTGAATGACATCCATCACATTGGGATGGTAATCTGTTTTCTCTATCTGTCTGTTCAAACATTAATATTATATATCCTCTCAGACATGACCAGAATAATTCTTAACTAAGTACCTGACATTATCTGACCATTCATAATGACATATAAAATTAACTATTAGAGTAATGTTATATAGATCACTTATATATAGATCATTTGTGGTTAGTGGCTTATGATAAAATGTACAAATTGAAGATTGAGGAGGGTGGTTAACAGCACTGACTGCTCTTTCAGAGGACCCAAATAGTGGCTTACAGGCACCCTTATCTCTATTTCCAACTTATCTCATACCCTCTGCTCACTACCATGGGCACTGTATACACATGGTGCACAGACTTATATACTCAGGCAAACACCCACATACATAAAAGTAAAACTAAATAAATTGTTAAAAGAAAAGTACAATATCTGGAAGGCAGGAGAGTTGGCTCAGCAGTCAAGAGTACTTGCTGTTTTGAGAACCTGGGTTTGCTTCCCAGTACCCATGTCAGGTGACTCACTGTCATCTCTAACATTGTTTCCAAAGGATCTGACAGCCTCTAATAGCCTCTATGGGCACTAGGCATGCATGTGGTATAAACTCACATGTGAAGGAACTCACATAAAAAATAAAAAATAAATAAAACTAAAGAACAAAAGTACAACCTTTGAAAAATTATAGCTTTATTTTTCAAGTACAATACTGCTTGATAATTTTGTCACGGGGGAGCACAATGAACGTCTAGAAGCATGAGTTGTGAGGCCTGGAGGGATTAGTGGCCCAGCCTCTTCACCCTGAAGATGTGAAAGGCAGAGCCAGTGCCATAAAGTACTGACATGCTCAGGTAGCAGCGGAAGCACACTTCCAACTTAGGCCTTCTGACTCGCTCAATTCACCTACTTGACTGGCAGAGATGAGTACATGAGTAGATAATGCATGTATACTCTTATTGATCTCCTGTCGTCTCAGCATGCTGCCTCTGTTGCTAACAATTAGCATTTATTTGGTCTCCATGAACCTTAGCTTATTTGTTTATAATGTGCATGGCATTGGTTGACTTTCCCACTGCTCATGTATCCCAGACTGACCTTGAGCTTGCTATGTGGCCCAAGCTGGCCTCAAACTCATGATCTGCCTTAACCCCCAAAGTGCTAAGACGCAGGCAGATGCCACCATGCCCAGCTTGGAGACTTTTCTGAGACAATAAAGACAATGGTGGAAATAACCTGAGGCTTTTCCATGATCATCTTGTCTTGTGGCTCTGCTGTCTCTTTAGTCAAGTCCCTCATCTCTTCCCTGCCCATCACGCCTCCTGAAATACCTAAGTTCTCTCCTCTTGGAGTGTGCTCACATGTGTGGAGAAACCAGAGCAAGATATTGGCGTCTTCCTCTTTTGATTTTCACCTTATTTTCTTGAGATAGGGTCTCTCACTGAACTAAAAGTTTGCCATTCTGCCTAGACTGGCCAGCCAGTGAGTTCTCTCTCAAGATTCACCTGTTCCTTCACTACCCACCCCAGCCCAGTAGTGGGGCTACATGCATGCACACTATATCTGGGTTTTTATGTGATTGCTAACGATTCAAATTCAAGTCCTTTTGCTTACACAGCAAGCACTGTTATCCACTGAGCATGTCTCCAGTCTCAAGAAGCATTTCATGATGCTCAGTTATAAAGCATAAAGCTTCCCTGCTGTCCAGTGCCTCTTGGCAGCACACTGTTGACCATCTCTTCCCCCACCTATCTCTCTCTCTCTCTCTCTCTCTCTCTCTCTCTCTCTCTCTCTCTCTCTCTCATCTCCCCACCCCTACAGCAGTCAATCTCAACCTTAAATACCAGTGTATGTACTGTACCTACATCAAGGAAGAGGTTCAATTCATGTTTAATGTTATGTGGGTAGATGACTATTTCTGAAAAATGACCATGTGTTTCAGGATTTTGAAATCTGGTGGGCACAGGCAATTTTTGTCTTGAATTAAATAATGATGGTATTAACATTATTTTCCATGAGCCAACTCATGGAAATGGCCACGACAAAGCCTTTGCTTCTGTTCTGCCAGGGTGGGGCAGGGTGGGGAACACATGGTAGATGATTGCCAAGTCTCATCAATGACTACAGCTTGAAACCAACTATCTAACTACACCTGAAAACACATTTAAACAAGAGACCTCCAGAGAGATAATGCTGCTGCCTCCAAAGACTGTCTGGAGTCTGCGTGTCCACAAGTTGGAGTGTACACAGGCAGCCTCTTCTGGAGAGTAGGGTGTGAAGTCTCCCTGGGTAAGTAGAGGATAGCAGGTGAGCCACGTTAAGAGTCTCAGAGGGGTTTGAAGGAACTCTAGCCAGCCTGAGCATGACCTTGCTGATTTCAAGACTGGGAGCTTGCCATGTCCAGTGGGTGTGGCAACTGTTAGCAATAGCAGGTGACTGGCCTGTCACAGCACATCCCAAGCCTACAGGATGAGAGAAAGAATGGTGTCAACTGCCTTATATAGCAGTGTCAAGTCCCAAAGTCCAGATGGCCCAGACAACACAAACATCTATGAAGCAAGGTGAACCCTGAAGAAAATTCTCTTTCAGGAGAAGAAGGTATAGAAACAGGAGGCAAATTCTAGCAGAAAATGGGCTCTGCCGTGTTAATATTTCTATGAAATGAATGGACACTGGCCACAAAGCAAAGGTGCTTCTTAAACCCTAGTGTCAGAACTCTAAGAGAATTCAACAAATCAGAGAGATTAATGCCAAACAAAACAAAATTAAAGATTCTGATGACCTAATCCAAATTGATGAAGGGTGTGCCACAGAACTGTATCAGAATTATTGAAGATTAGCCTCCCTCATCCTCTAACTCACCAAGCAGAAAGGAAGAGACTCTAGAGGCACTTGTGTCCCTGAATCTGACTGCCAAACTATTGAAACAATAGACCCCAAAGAAATGAGAACTTCCCCAAGCATCTTATGCTGAGAGAAAGAGAGAGGATCAGCCAGGGAGGGAGCTTGTCTCCTGGAAAGAGATTTCACACAATTGTATGGAATGAGACTGGAACCCAGATAATGAGTCCATAGTAGGCAGGACCACAACCTGACTGGGACTGCTTAGATGTGCATATCTGTCACTCTCCCTCTTAAAGTGTGATCTCACTTCAGGGCCTTGAAGATGGATTTGATGGGTTTTCTGGATTAATTACTCCAAAAAGGCCACACTGAATAAATCTCTTTTTTCTGCTTTCCACTTTAATTTGGCTTTTTTTTATTGGCTTATTGAGGATGTTGGCTGGACCTTACTTGGAACATAGCCTTTGAACCCCCCCCCCAAGTTGATAAAATGCCCTCCAGTACACCTTCTCACCCCAGCTTTTCCTTTTTTCCTGGCCTGGAAGAATTTCTTGACCGAAGAAACATCTGTTGTGGTCAATTACTTCATTGCACCAGACTTCTTAAATACAACACAAGATCATATGCACTTTAATTAGTTTTAGTTCTCCCTGCTTTTCCATTACCCCCCTGAATATTTAATAGAACTACTAACCCTGCCTGATGCCTGTTCTTATTCTGTGGTTGGAGTGGGGTGGACAGGGGTGGCAGGAAGACCAAGTCACTTGTTTGGTAAGTGGGAGCAATAGGCATGAAGAGAAGGAAAGGGTTTGCCTCTGGAGCATGTCTCCACTATTGTCCAGGTCTGGCTGGGCTGGAACTCTGCCAGTGCTAAGTCACTACAGTTAAGGAACAGGTTCTGCCCTGTTGGAATTCTCGCAGGAAAGAAATGGCACATTGAAACAGATTGTTGAAGAGAATAAGATGAATGGAATTTTTACAGCAAGTCTAATGAAATCAGACAAGGATGGGGAAACACCAGAGTACAATGATAGGGAGATTGACAGCATGACAGTCTCATGGGGCTGCCACTGTGAGCCATTTCTCACCAAGGACTCTGAATGTGTGTGTAGTGGCCCTTACTCAGTGGAATTCTTATAGGGATAAGCAAACCCATCTTATAGATGAAACATGCCAAGAAGTTTCCATATATCCAAAAGATACAGAACTAAGAATTAACTCCAGATGTCATGTTGTTTCAGGACACAGCCATTTCATTGTTCATTCAAGACAATAAGGGAGGGAATTAGACATCTCCAGAAGACATCTACTTGTTTCTCGCCAGAGTTATGTCGTGGACTGCTTGCATGACTGCCTTACACAGCTCCCAGTATGCCTCCTACTCTTCCCCATGTAGCTTCAGTGCTGATTTCTGGTGATGCAGCAGTCTGAGGAAATCATCACAATTATATAAGGCAGGGAGTGCAAACTCAGGGCTAACATCTGCTCAGCACCTTCCTGCTGTGTCATAACATAGCGGCAGCTATACTGACGACAGAGACATTGAGGGAGAAGGAAAGGAGTGGAAAGGAGGCAAAAGAACAGGGTCACCACTTCCTAAAAACTAACCTGATCCATCAGTCTATTTACAAGGGTGATGCTCCATGATGTAGTCAGTTCCTGAAAGTTCTCCTCTTTCAATACTCTGCAATGCGCTCTGGAGGATGCATTCAAATTATAGCAGCAGGGACGGTGATGCTTGGCTCTATCCAACTAACAAGTTAGGGATAACTTTTGGGTTGGCCAGATAGTGTTTTTTTTTTTAACTAAAAATCTTCTTTTGTGACACATTCTTTCATGGGAATGGCCAATTAATATGGCAACACTCTGTGTTTCAAGGATGACAACATATTTCTGGTCTATTGTGTACTGGCTTTATAATTTAGTTCTGGGTGCACTTTAGTTTCACTGGGCTCTGTGTTCTTGAGAGATGTCCACAGATGCTGATCATAATTTACTTGGTCCTAAGATTAGAGTCCAGGAATGATAAGCCCTGAGTACATGCTCTCTCACATAGCAAGCGTTTAGAAATGGGTTGAATGACTGAGTTCTTGTGAACTCATGATGCAATTCAATTTCAGTTATGATAAAATTAAAATATGGCATTATTCAGGGGTGACTAAATCACCTGATTCTGACTGCATGCATGGATGAATATAAATTACAAAGAGGTCTAAGGGAGTGGATAACATCTCCTGCCCTCTCTGCCTTGCTTCTTCTTCATCCTATGGTGCCTTCATCTATGATATGATACACCAGGGAGCCCCTTACCTGATTCTAATATTGGTTTGGTACTAAAATTCTCAACATCCACATCATAAAATGCAAATATTATCCACTGGGTGACAGGGCACAAGGGACAGCATCTCTGATCATTTTTATCAGTTCTACCTTCTTGTGAGATCTGGTGATGGATGAAGACCTTGGTTAGCTATGAAGATGGGTTGACTTATGGGCTTTGGATGTGTAATGAATCCTAGTTTAGGACTTCAAAATGATGCACCCCACACATGTGGAAGGACTGGAGAGAATTCACTACTCATACGGCAGGTGACAGGCATACTACACTGACTTCACAGGAAAGAAGGAGAGACAGTCACCATGAACCAGAAATAAGCTTAATAGAGAATAATAACTGTGAATTTAAAAAGGGCAAAACATGGAAAGTTATGGGGAGTCATAGGAGACCACTGGGTGCCTCCATGTATTGTCCCAACTTGCCCCTACCTCACAGATTGTATTCATGTTATATATCTGTTTACCTTGATTTATGAACACAATGTGTCCTTTCCAGATATCTCAGTTGGTCTAAACCTCTTCCAGGCAGCTCTGCTGGTATCTGCTTCTTCCAGGCAGCTGGTCCGGTCTCAAAAAGCCTTTGCAGCTTTGCTTGTCTGAAAGTCTCCTTTGCAGCTTAGCTTTGCCACCCTGAGGGGGACTCTTAGCTTTTATTTCTTACTCTGGCCTTCTGAATTTAGTCAGGTTCAGGGATTTCATGAAGTTATTTTGAGTTTTTACCTTCCTGTAGCAATGAATAGCCTAGTAAGAGCACCAGTGGAAGGGGAAGCCCTTGGTCCTGCCAAGACTGAACCCCCAGTGAACGTGATTGTTGGGGGGAGGGTGGTAATGGGGGGAGGATGGGAAGGGGAACACCATATAGAAGAGGAGGGGGAAGGGTTAGGGGGACATTGGCCTGGAAACCGGGAAAGGGAATAACAATCGAAATGTAAATAAGAAATACCCAAGTTAATAAAGATGAAAAAAAAGTCTAATTTTCAAATGCTACAGCTTTTAAATAAAAAAAATTTAAAAAGAAGAAGAAGAAGAAGAGGAGGAGGAGGAGGAGGAGGAGGAGGAAGAGGAGGAGGAGGAGGGGGAGGAGGAGGAGGAGGAGGAGGAGGAGGAGGAGGAGGAGGAAGAAGAAGAAGAAGAAGAAGAAGAAGAAGAAGAAGAAGAAGAAGAAGAAGAAGAAGAAGAAGAAGAAGAAGAAGAAGAAGAAGTTTGCTGCAGAAGGCAATGATGCAATCTTGAAGGAAACTGTTGCACATTCTCAGACACATTTCCATCTTTTTTGTTTGTTTTTAAGACATGCTCACTCCTCACTGACTTGTAACTTGAAAAGTGAGCTAGAGAGCTAGCAGTGAGCCCTATAGATCTGTCTGTCTCTACCTCCTGATTGCTGGGTTTATAAGCACATAAAATTACACTGGACTTCTTTTTTTTTTTTTTTTTTTTTTTTGGAGCTGAGGACTAAACCCAGGGCCTTGAGCTTGCTAGGCAAGAGCTCTACCACTGAGCTAAATCCTCAACCCCTGGACTTCTTTTTAAATTAAATGATTGATTGATTGATTGATTGATTGATTGATTGATTGATTTAGATAGGGTCTAACTATGTAGTTCTGAATGTCCTAAAACTCACTACATAAACCAGGCTGGTCTTGAACTCTGCCTGCTTCTGCTTCCCATGAGCTGAGATTAATAGCCTGCATCAGTACACCCAGTCCTGCTTTTTATATTTCTTTAATATGGGTTCTTGGAATCAAACTCAAATCTTCATACTTGCAAGGTAGGGTAAGTACTTACCAACTCAGCCATCTCCCTCATCCCTTGATGAACACTTTTATTTTATTTTTTAATTATGTGTGTGCCCATGTGTGATAGGTTTGTGCATGTGAGTAGAGCCTGAAAAGGACAGACAAGGGCATCAGAACAGAGCTGAACATACAGGCATTTGTGAGCCACCTGACAGGTGTACTGGGAACTAGACTCTGGTTCTCTGTAAGATCAATATGTACTCTTAGACACTTAGTCATCTTTCCAGCCTCCTTAATGAACATTCTTAAATGCTAAAGACACATAGCACATATGTGGTATAAAATACAAAAATGCACAGTATATTAGGTTATAGCTGAGCACATTGGACTATCTATGATGACCTAGTTCTATTTATTTTTCATTTATTTATTCATTCTTGTTCTATATATTACACCCTTTCTGCAGTTTCCCCTTCCTTCTCACCTCTCAGTCCCTTCCTCCACTCCCCTCTCCCCTACACCCTCCATTTCCCATAAAAAAGGCAGGCCTCCTGAGGATGTCAACAAAACATGGCACATCAAGTTGCAATAAGACTAGGCTACTCCTCTCATATCAAGTCTGGATGAGCTGACCCAATAAGAAGACAAGGATCCTAAAATTGGGCAAAAGAGTCAAAGGCAGCTCCTGATCCCACTGTTAGGAGTTCCACATGAAGACCAAACTATACAACCACAACATATATGAAAAAGGCCTAGGTCAAACCCATGCAGGCTCCCTGATTGTTGGTTCAGTTCTGTGAGTCTCTATGAGCCCAACTTAGTTGATTCTGTATTTTTCTTGTGATGTTCTTGACCCCTCTGGCTCCTAAAATACTTCCTCCCTTTTTCCTCAGTATTTCCCAAGCCCTAATGTTTGGCTGTGGGTTTCTGCATCTGTGCCTTTCAGTTGCTGGATGAAACCACTCTACTGACAATTATCCTAGGCTCCTGTCTGTGAATATAGCAGAATAATATGAGGAATCATTTTATTGGCTTTTACTTTATTTTATTTACCCATTTATTTATTTATTTTTGCTGATTGTGTTTGGTTTTATCGTAGGTCTCCAGGCTCCCAAGTCTCTGGGTCCTGGCCCTCAAGGCAGTGCTTAGGGTACAGGACACAGACAACAAATGAATATTGCTAACCCAAGATTGAAACAAAGTGTTTTTCATACTGTCTGTGCTCAGCCCTCAATGTCTTACCTTGTTTCAGTCCCCTCCCCTTTCAGTGTGTTTATTTTAAGAAAATATTTCATGACTTACTGCTAGTATGATTTGGTGCTCATAAAGACATCTAGATAGTTTTCCACATGACAAAAAATAGGCTCAGGCTATTGAAACCAAACAAGTCTCTTGGTCATCATATATGAAGTGTTGGCAGACATATAGAAGCTATGAGGTGCCCTAAACAGCAAAACTCTTGGCCTGATGCTGACACACAGTATGTGTCTAGTGCCTGGGGGCCTTCAATTTCTGCAAAATTTTGCTGTCTGACACATAATGTAGGCTAACCAAATGGAAAGATATGCAAACTACTGAACTCCTTTCATGTTGGAGAAATATTTCATGTGTTCTGCATCCATCGGTGGACCTGCAGGGGATTGAGATGGGGGGAACTGATTCCATTTGGGGGAAGATAATAGGGTCCCGGGGTGTGGACGTTTGGAGATTAGTCTGGGGAATGTAAAAAGGTAGGTGCTTGGAGGTTCATAGTAGAGAAGTGGGAAAGGATGGCAACCAAGTCTGAAGACTACGCTGTGGCAGGAAGGAATGAGGATAGCCCCAGCCCCAGATGTGTGTAGAGAAGGATAAAAAAGCAAGTCCTAGGTGAGGAGCACCATAGAGTAGAAGGTAAATGAGGCCAATGTCCACAACCAAATTGAAGGGCCAAGGCTCTCCATGGGGAATATAAAGGAGGCCACATTCACCCAGCTTCCTGAGACTCATGCTCCAAGGTCTGCTTTGCTGATGACAAGCCAACTGGGGTCTCTGTACACTGTCAGCAGGCATGGGGGGTGTACACCTCAGAGCTCCTCTGGAAATCTGACCTTTATGCTTCTGATCAATTCTTACTCTGATTTATTCTAACTCTGAATCATCAGGATGGGGACTTCAGAACCTGGCTCTATTAGTTAATATTCTCTAAAGAAACAGAATTGATAGAATGAGGATGTGTATATTAAAGAATTTATTTGACTGGCTTACAAGATGTTGTCCAAGTAGGTCAACAATGGCTGTCATGGTAGAAAGGTGAAGAATCTGGTAGCTATTCCATCCATAGGGTGGATGTCTCTGATGTCTCAATTTGGTACTTGAGAAGGGGGAGTTCCTGGACAGCTGCTGGCCTTCAGTCTGTGGATGCTGAGAACACTGGATTTAGTGTTAGCCAACACAAGAGGATAGATGAACTTGCTAGGTAATGAAGGCAAGGAGACAACATTAGTTTCCCTCTTCCATGTTTTTTGTTGTTTTGTTTTTAATGCAGGCTGTCACATAAGGTGTGGCCCAGATTTAGGATAGGTCTTCCTGCTTCCAATAATCTCATTAAGAAAATGCCTCATGGAAATGCTCAAGGGCCTGGGTTTAAGTTAATTACAGTTATAGTCAAGTTGACAAAATTAGCACTCACACTAGTTTTCCCTAATGAAGTAGCTTTCGTGGTTTTTGTCCTTAACCCACAGTAAGAAAGACATCACAATCAGGTTTATACATATCAACATAACACATAGGGAACCAACACAAAGCGCTACAAAATTTATCTCTAACTCTAATAATGAACTCCAACTTGGTTCATTTCATCTCACTAAAAAACCATCCAAATGACAGTAAACTAAATTGATGGACATTTCAGTAGTGAGCCATGTCCTGTGGTTGGGGAAAAAGAACAATATTCAGTGGTTCAGACGTGACTTTTGTCCTCTCTGTATTTCTAGAACCTGTGCTGCTTGATCTCAGAGAACCCAAACTAAGATCCTCCAGATGCTTGTGCTAATATCTATGGAGAGTCCTAATATCTATGGTCCAAAGAAATCACTTACATTCCCATTCTGGTTGGCTATTTGCTTTCTCATTTGAAAGTGAATGAAACAAAGGTAAGAAAACAGTTGTGTAGTTTCAGAGAAAATAAATGAAATAGTTGAGATTTGTGCCTAGGACTGTTAGAGCTTCTGTCCCACTAAAATTTTTACTCACAAATCTTTCCTAAAGGAGAGTCTGGATTTCTTTCCTTTTTCCACCCTAAACCTAAGTCCTCTTGAAAATATATGACAGAAGAATAGTTTAAGGGTAGCATTTTTACCACTGTTCTAGTTGGCTTTTCTATTGCTGTGATAAAACATTGACCCAAAGCTACTTAGGAGATGATACTTCTGGGTCTCAGTCTATCAGCAAAGGAAGTTGGGATAGGAACTCATGCAGAACTGAAGCAGAAACTGAGAAGGAACCGGTGAGCACTGCTCACTGCTGGCTGTCTGGCCTCTATGCCTCTCTTTTAGTGGATATTTTATGTATTTACATTTCAAATATTATCCCCTTTCTCTCCTCCCCCCTGCTTCTATGAGGATGCTCCCACTCCCAACCACCCACTCCCACGTGAATGCTCTGACATTCCCCTACACTGGGGAAACAAGTCTTCAGAGGGCCAAGGGCTTCCGTTCCTATTGATGCCAGGAAATGCCATCCTCTGTTACATATGTGACTGGAGCCATGGATCCCTCCATGTGTACTCATTGGTTGGTGGTTTAGTCCCTGGGAGCTCTGGAGGGAGGGAGATCCTGGTTGCTTGATATTGTTTTCTTCCTATGCAATTGCAAACCCCTTCAGCTCCTTCAGTCCTTTCTCTAACTCCTCCACTGGGGTCTACAAGTATCCCCATCTGTATCAGTAAGGCTCTGGCAGAGCCTCTGAGGAGACATCAATATTAGGCACCTGTCAGCAAGCATTTCTTGGCATCAGCAATAGAGTGTTGGTTTGGTGACTGCATATGGGATGGATCCCCATGTGGGGCAGTCTCTGGATGACCTTTTCTTCAGTCCCTCCTCCACTCCTTGTCCCTGTATTTCCTCCTGTGAGTATTTTGTTCCCTCTTCTAAGAAGGAATGAAGGATCCACATTTCAGTCTTCTTTCTTGAGCTTTATAAGGTCTGTGAATTGTTTCTTGGGTATTCCAAGCTTTTGGTATTCCAATATCCACTTCTCAGTGAGTGCATACCATGTGTGCATACCATTCTGGCATTGCCCTAGCTCACTCTGGTCCATGTGTGCTCTCAGGCCTGCTCTCCTTTCGAGACCTCATAGTGAATCACTAGTTCCTCCCCTGATTTCCCTACTACTCCTCTTTTCCTCTCTCTGCTCCCCTTCCCCCTTAACTGGGCTTAGAAATCCCACTCTATTCTGTTCTACCCAAGTAATTGACTGATCAGATCTTTTGTTAACCAATCAGAGGTGGTGGAAAATAATTTTTATATAACATTGAGACTGGAGATGCTTGAACATGCCAATATCCAGATTCCATGCAAGGTCCAGTCAGCCTTTCGCTTTCTGCTGCCTACAGATTAGGATATAGACTTTTCAGCTCCTTTTCCAGCATAATGTCTTCCTGAATGCTGTTATGCTTCCTCTCATGATGATAATGAACTAAATTTCTGAAACCGTAAGCAAGCCCCATTGTTGTTGACCTTTGTAAGAGTTGTCCTGGTCGTGGTGTCTCCTCATAGCAGTAGAACAGCGACTAGAGACGTTCTCCATTTGACATGAAAGACACAGGAAACTACTGAAATGTCTCCCTTCACATGAAGGGTTGGTGCTTGAGGTTTGAATGTAATGTTGGAACGTTCTGGTCATTTGACACCGACTGAGGATTTTAACATGAGAATTTATGTTTTCACCCTGGAATTCTTTTCATTATCATCATCATCATCATCATCATCATCATCATCATCATTTAATATTACTACAGTAAAAAAAAAATAAAAAAGGCAGACTTGTTCCCGTGTGTAACCTGGTGGTCACATTCTTGTTAGTTCCAGTTCTGTGGACCATTGGAACCAGCACTAATTTATCTCAGCACCCCCAAGTACTTTCTGACCCAGGCAGTCCAAGAGCAGTTCCAATATAGCACACTATTAGGCCACTCTGCCCTCGCTTACAGCTCTCTTGGTGGGTTACCACCACACCAGGCATACACATCCCAATTCCTTGGCAGATCAGTGCATCCCACCATCATATACTCTCTTGAACTCAATTAAGTCACCACGTGAAAGAGCACACTACACAATATCCTCTGATCCAATTGATAAGATATAATTTGCCCATCTAGACAACGCAAAATCCTGTACACAACCATTCCTTAAGAATAGTCCTAACAACTTGTAACTTTGTGCAGAGAAGAATCTTAATGCTATGTTCTCTCCACTCCTTTCTCGCCCTGTCCCTCTCTTGTCTTCTCCCTCCTTTCTAAAATCTCTGTTCCTGCTTCCCTTCCTTTTCATCCAATGACAGGCCTCATTTTATCTTGTCTGCCTTCACCTGTATAATGATATAAATCTACATATTATTATTATTATTATTGAAATGAAAACTGTAGCCAAAGAAACAAAAAACAGCCTGGGTTATCATCAAGCTAAGAAAGTAGGCTGCTTCTGTGATAGCTGTTAATAAATGCATACATTTGTGGTAGAATTTAACCTGGGACCTGGTTTTCTTGTAACCTGTCACATATAGAAGCATGTGTTTGCAAGTTGGTACAAATGTACTGTCAGCAACATTCATATCAAAATTATAACTCAACAAGATTTTGTTTTCAAAACCAGCCACTCCCTATTATAAGAAAGCTCATTCTTATAGGCTTTAACTTTTCAAAACTACTTTTAAAAGGGTTCTCAAATGCTTCAAACTCTGTTCTAGTCCACCTACCAGAGGTAGGAAGAAACAAAGGTTAATAGGAAGTGGGGGATGTGGATCTCTTTTGAAGAAGTTCTTTGGTGCGATTCCAACTGGATTCAGGATACCAGCAGTACAGTCGAATAGAAAACATCAAAAATGAATGACGCAGCAGCAGCAGCAGCAGCAGCAGCAGCAGCAGCAGCCGCTCGATCCTGATGAAACCATAAGGCTTAGCTGCAGAAGTAACAAGAAGCAGCAGGAATACCACCATGAGAAACTGTCTGGCACATTTCTCTCTTCACAACAACTGAAGATCAATGAAAACCAGCAAAGCATTGCAAGGCACACCATCACAAAAATTTCATCAATAACGTGTTGCAAGGCAAACTAATGCAAGAGTTTCTTCTTACTGTCTCTGGGGGTTATATTTATATTCTTTCTAAACACCACACACCCTTTCAAGCATGAGCTCCAGCAAAACAGTATATACTCTCTCACAAGGCAGCTTCCAGAAAAGCACCATGTGTCTTCTTCAGCAAAACATCCTTTCACATGACTACTTCAGCAAAATATCTTCTTATAAGACAGTTTCTAGAAAAACATCACATGACACAATTAAGTCCCCAAAGAAAGCAGAAATTTTCACTTCATAGGCTTGCTGTAAAAACAGAAATTTTCTGTTGTTATATATCAGAATAACGTAGATTTAATGTAAGATTGTTTTTGTGTGTGATGACTAGTGTATTATTTACCTGATAATATAATCACTACTATTCAGTTGTCTCAAAAATGCCTGGGCTGTGAATGTGTGTGTGTGTGTGTGTGTGTGTGTGTGTGTGTGTATGCACGCCTGCGTGCCTGCCTGCCTGCCTCTGCCTCCTGAGTGCTTACCACTACTACCCAGCTAATTAAACAGCTAACAAAGAATTACTTCCCCGAGAAGCTAGAAAACATTTCTTCTTCTATACTGTCTGCCAATTCAGCAACAATAACAAGATCTCATACACAGACAATGTAACTAAAATAACTGAGAATTCTGAAGGGTTCAAAGGAGAAGCAAATCAGGCAGAAACTAGGTACCTAATGATTGGCAGCATAAAAGGTCCTTTGGAGTTTCTTCTTTCCTGAATATTCCTGGATTTGAAGCTTCTAAAATCACCAATCAGGAAACACCAACAGCCAATAAGCACCAACAAGAATCCCTCAACACAAGTCTGCTGTGTAGCAAAAGAACTAAAAAGTGATGCCACTTAGCAACAGAAAACATTGAGAAAAACGATTTACCAAACACCATAGGATAACTGTGGTCCACTTCAATCAATGCTAACCAGTCTGCTCTTCTAGAACCTAACAAGCAAAACTACCACATAAGTTCCACAGGAACTTGGTATAATCAGGACTTTTATCAGACCTGACTGTTAATAAGGGTACCTTTCTGACTCCATGCTGTAAGTTAAAGTGGTAGTTACATACACAGCTTACAAGAACTGAAGTGTTCACTAAAACCCCTCTAAAGAGATACATGCAAAATAATATAGATACATCTTGGTGGAGTTCTAAAAAATGTTAGATAACCAATAGGAAGACAGTTGCAGTGGATGAAATTAAGAATGAATATAAATAATTTAAAAATTGAAAAAGCCATAATTAGTGATAACACATCAGTAACTAGTTTAGCTATGAGTGGCTTAGAAAGACCAAGTAGAAAATTGGTCATCTGAAACAGCAAAATAGAAGCATTACAGGGAAATAGATCCAAAAAGACAGCATGTAAGCAATCAAAATAAACCAGGAGTGGCTATGTTAGAGGCACATACAGAGAATTCACACAGACAAAAAGAAACATTATACAATGACAAAGGTGAACATATCAATAATAGGTAGTTACTATGAAGGTCTGCACACCAAACACCAGACTTTTAGAATGTGTGAAGCAGAAACATCAAGGAGAAAACAAAAGGGCTGATAAAAAATAAATAAAATTATCAAGGCTATAAAAGAGCTCAACAACATGACAATCAGGCAGAAATGACTTGCCATTTACAAAAAGTGCTCCCAATCATACCAGAATACATATTCTCCCAGGTGCCTCAGGAATTTGTACCTTGTTTTAGTTCATAAAACAAACTTCACAGTTTAAAAAAGTAGACAATATTTAGTGTTTTTTTTCTCTGACCACAATAGACTAATCTAGAAATTTCAATAAGAAACATCAAAATAGACAAGCACTGGAAACTAAGAGCACATGTCAGAAATACTAAAGTAAAAAGAGAAAAAAGAATGGGATAAGAAGAATGTATGACATAAAAATTAGTTGGACACAACTAAAATAAGGTCAAGAGGAACATCTTTTTAGCATTAAGAGCACATGTAAGAAAAATGGAAAGGCTTAACTCATCAGTCTGAATTCCTCCTCAAGAACATAGAAAAAAAGAACTTCAAACTATACCCAAAGCAAACACAGAAGGGAAACTAAAGGTTTAAATCAGGTGTGCACATACTAGCTCGTGACTCATAGTGAGTAGATGGTTAATAAAACAGTGTTTCCATGTACTGTGTAGTTTTATACTCTACCTGTCTTTAGTTCTGGGAGGTGACTATGCTACCAACCCCTTCCCAGCTTCCCTTGAATCTGCAGATAAAAGACACAGACACATAGTTGTTTAATTTCAACTTGCCTTCTTGGCACAATTGCTAGATGCTACTATTTCCCACCTGGAAAAGTATGCCCTTACCAGTTTCTAACCTCCATCTCTCCCATCTGCTCTAAATTCCAGTTGCTAAACTCCCCTGACCATCTGCTTATAGGAGCAGCCTAGCCACTCTGTTTTGAGATCTCACATGGTTGGCCAGTTCTTCTCTCTCCAAAGCATAGCAAACTTCATACTCTTTGCATTTCTCTACCTGCCTCCAAGGACTCGGAAGTCCTGCCTATACCTTCCACCTAGCAATTGACCCATGACTTTCTTTACTCACAGATCAAGAACCAATTGGGGAAAAGGACCTTAAAATCCACCCCCCTCACACATACACACACACCCCTTTTCTGTCCAATAAAAAATAAAAATGAAAAACTCTTCTTTCAGACATAAATTGAACAAAACTATAACAATCATATAAATTACATGGTATAATATACAAATGACATCCAGTCCATCATATTTGTCAATTAGATAAAGTACCCTACCATCATTACTAACAGAAAGAATTATGATTCTGCCCTAGATTTAGCCTGTAACACCATCTGAAAAACATGTCTTCTACTCTATATCCTCTACCTCTCTCTCAATTTTAAACAACTTGAGTTTAATTATGAGACTAAAAGTCCATCTGAGAATGACTTAAACATTACCTGGGTATATAGGAAGCACCAAAACCAGCTTCTCAAACTGAAACAATTGCAGAGACAGCTGACTACATGGACATCCCCCCTCCCCAAATTCCTCAAAACATTACAGCATCAGTCTTCAGCCTTCTGACCCAGGATCATGTGGCAGACTTTTGTAAAGCAGAATTATTAAGGACTGCTTACCCTGTCTCAGCAGAGCCAACAGTCAATTGTTTTGCATAATGTGTCTTTTTTCTGGACATTTTGTCTGCAAATGAAATTTTTGCCCAGTTGCTATCTTGCCACAATAAGCAACCTTGCCTGGAGGTGAAGATGCTCAATATCTTCTTTGAAACAAGAAGAGGGTGTTGTGAGGAGCAGATATGTCTCATTGTCAAATGATTAAATAAAATTAAATGTCATATTCTGTGGATTTCTGGCATTTTTGAAGATTGAAATATATTCAAAACACCATTTTATAATTAAATCAGAATCTAGCATAACCATGAGTTTGCTATCTGACTCTTAACTTGTTTTGCTTAACCATTTAAAAACAGTTTGTAATAGCAGTTATTAGAAGAACTCTGTCTGAGCTTTGTATTCTTAAATGAGTTGCATAGGCACAGTGTCCATCTAAGAGTGACAGTATTAATCCCAAATTTTGTATCAATATAAGAAATTAATACCAATGAAAACCTTAAATCTGTTTCAAAATAAATTCCTTACCAATGTAAGAGATTACAACTTTAACATTGTCTAAATTATAAAAATTTCTACCAATTAAGATTATGACTACACAATCTAGTTCTTCAGTGGGTCTCCCCCTGTCATATCTGACCCATAGAACTCTTGAAGGAGTCTAGAGCCTATTTACTTTTCCTGTCAACACAAATACAGAGCTTGGTCCAGTAATAAGAAATAATTAAATGTTTGGCTTGACCACTCTCCAAGAGAAATTTTAATGCAATCACCAAACTCAAATTCACACTTACTTGAAATTAAAACAATTTAAAGCAAATAAAGCAATCTAAACAAATATTAACTGTTGAGACAGTGATCCTACTATCCCCTGTCCAGACCTTTATGAGATCAAGGCCTAAATTATTTAATATCTCTGTCTACTTATTGTATGAGCCTATTTTTAGGCTTTTTCTCTATTTAATTATCAAGGCCTAAATTCTCACTGTCTGAAATAGGCTAGGAACCCTATTCCCTGCTTATTGTATAAGTCTATTCTTAGGCTTCTAATCTGTCATGTCAGGAATATTGATCCCAGAATTCCTGTGGAGGCCACATTCAAAGAATTTGAGCATATCCTGTAAGACCTTTTTATATCTTACCTAATATTTTTCATTTAATCTCTCTTGAATCCTTAAAAACAATTGAATCTCATTTATCTCTATTTTTTATCCATTTGTTGGAGGCTAGCAGACTCCCTCTGTCTTCCTCCAGCAAGTCCTGTCTCTTTTCACAGTAGGGAATCCCCAGTGCCTGTGAGCAGAGCCTGCCCCTGTGTTCCATTTTTTAAGTTTCCCCATGCACTGGAGCCACCACATGACTCACTCCACTCCTCACTCACTGAGAAACCAACTTATAGACTTGTACCACTGTATTTTTGTATCAGTCTTAGAAATCCTACATTAATAGTGGATTCTTGCTCCACGTTGGGTACCATCTGTAGCATGTAACCTTATGCCCTATTAGCCTTTACCTGGGAGATAACCATGTTACCAGCCCCCTACTGGTTTCCCTTGACTCCTTGGAAAAAAAGACACAGGCATATAGTTGTTCAATTTCAACTTGTCTTCTTGGCACAACTGCTGGGCACTACTATCTCCTGCTTGGAAAAGAGTGCCCTTATCAATGTCTTATCTCTTTCTCTCCCACCTGCCCTAAACTTCAGTTGCTAAACTCCCCTGACCACCTGCCTATAGGAGTAACTGTGTGGCCAATGCACTTTGAAATCTCACCTGGTTATCCGGTTCTCCTCTCTCCAAAAAATGGCAAACTCCATACTTCTTCCTTATGTCTCTGCCTGCCTCCACAGACCTGGAAGTGCCATCTGTACCTTCTGTCCAGCAATTGGCCCATAACTTTCTTTATTGACAGATCAAGAACCAATTGGAGAACAGGACCTTAGCATCAGAATAGACCCCAACACTTCCATACATCAGAATTGCTTATCCTGCAACAGAAAGAACCAGATTATCTATGGATACAGTGACTTGGATGAGTTTTCAGTGAATTATTTTGATAAAAAAATTCCCTACGTTATGCATTGTGTAATTTTAGCTATGCAACCAGAGTCTTGAAAAGAAGAAATTCCAGAAATTTCTAGACCTAACTGCTGGCTATCAGAATTTAAGTAGGCAGAGGAAATGGAAGACATTTAGGAGGGGTCAACGGGGCAATGGGTGTGATTGTGAGAGGGCTGCAGGAGAGATCATTGTGGTGATGAACTGCTGTTTACCTTGACTGTCAGGGGTGTCACAGTTTGGCAGCATGTATCAAAGTCATGTGGCTGTACAACTTTGTAAAGCCTAACTTTATAACCTCCTGTAAATATACAATTATCTCGAAATTTAAAAAGTAGCCAGGGAGATTGTTACATTTGATTTCATTTATATTTCCTAGTCAGAGAAAAGAAAAAAATTAGACTCACAATATCCCTTTTTCAGGTGTTGTAATATCTATTTATACCTATTTTCTTTATTTTGGTCAGTATAAGTAACCAGTATCTTTGATACTTTTCATAACTGACTCATGGTCTTTTGAACTTTGTCACTCTCTAGAGCCTGCGAGTCACCTTATTTCAGATGCCCCTGAGTGTTTTCACTTTTGAGAATTGAAGTTAACCATGGTATTGCTATAATATCCAAGCTCTTGAATAAAGAACATTGTTTGAACTCCCAAGTTTGAGAGAGCTTTTAGAAATGTAATGGTTACTACCTACTCCAGAATGTAAACCATTTTGGCTATCAGTGATGTTTTCCTCAAGTACCCTAGAAGTCAGGCAGAAGCAGTATACTGGTCCTTAGGTGCCCATTATAAGCTGCACAGCACTGAACTTTCACCACTAAGTCTGAGAAAATGCACTGTTGTGTCATGTGTGCTTGAGGGCCTTCCAGCACTCTACCCCAGAATCAGTAAAAAGAATCAGAGTCACTTTTAGTCTCCATTTTGTTAAATAAATGGAGGAGGAAGCATAGGAAACAAAACTTCACTGGGATGTTTTAGAGTCCCAGTCCTTTGTCTTCTGTCTCTTCTGTTCACCTCCAAATTCAATGCTTCTAGGGATTTCTCGGTCTGTTAAAGAGTTTACATAAGAGATGCTCTTTCTATATCACCCTGAAGCAACTTAATGGGGCAAATACTTGAATTTAACCAAATTTTAGTCCAAATCTAGGCTATAGCATTCAAATACCTACATTTTTGCCCCTTTTAGTTCTTCTCTACTACTGGGAAGAATAGTGGTTTGGAACTGTACTGGCTAATATTGTCAATTTGATCTAGAATCACTTGGCAGACAATACTCATGTGAGAATACTTCTAGCTTGGGTTAGTTGAGAAGAGAAGACCCAACCTAAATGTGGGTGGCACCATTCCTGGATGAGAGATTATAGGATAAAAAGAAGAAAGGAAGGGAAAGGAGCCCCAACATTTATTTCTCCCTGCGTCACAGACCATGGACACCACATGACCAGTTTCCTCACACTCCTATGGCCATTCCTTCCTGCTGTGGTGATGAATTAATTTCCTAGCATGAGCATAAATTAACACTTTCTTTCCCAACTGGCTTGTCATCACAGTGAGGTAGATAATGTGCACAAGGTCAGCTGTGTTACTAGCCTACACTTTTAGGAAAATTAAAAGGAAAATTTTATCTTTCCTTTAGTAAGTTTCCTTCATATTTTTCATATTCTACTATTCAAATTTGCTATAAGTTTGTGTGTGTTAAATGATTTTGTTTTACAAGAATCTTCAGACATGAGTGGTGCTTACTTTGTAACACTTAACAGTAGGGAGACTTTGCACAGGCTTCCAGGATTAAGAAGAGTAAAAAGTGCAGGCTAGCATCCTAGCTGTCCTTGTGCACATTATCTACCTCACTGTGGCCACAGACTACCTGACAAACCAGTTGGGGAAGGAAGAGTTAATTTAGGTTCATGTTAGGAAGTGTATTTAGCATTCACAATATATAATATGCACATATTTATGTTATCATTTTTTGGTGATAAACTCTTTTAAGGTATGGTCTGTTCCAAGATATAAACATTCAGATATAGTTTATGGACAATTGAATGTCTTTATTTTAGATAGCTGGGACTACATTCAGGTATTTGGGCCCCTAGTATAGCCACAAGCATTTAGAGTAAAAGGATCTCTAAAGATAAACCCCATGTCCTTTTACTTTGCTCAGGAGCAGGAGGGGGTTTGGCTCAAGCAAGCAGTTTAACAGAAGCTAAAATAAGCAGTTTGCTGGAGCCAGAGGTATTCACAAACAGGCTGTTTAACAGAAGCTAAAGTAGTAGGGGCATCTTAACCTCAGTTTCCTAGAACAAAGTTTGGCAATTTTCCATGGTATTCTCCATCAAGGAAATCAAATTCTAGTTAAACATGAAATGGCTTTGGCAAGAATATAGGTTGGAGGAACCTCTGCAGGATCCTCTGCATTGTCTTTCCCTGTCATGGGATGATAAAATTTGTCCTAAGAGAAAATTTAGTTATGAAAAACAAATTTCACATTTGAGGCAAATAAATCATTCAACACAGTAAAAACTTACAATGTTTATTTATAAACCACAGTCCCATGAGAAACCTTGACTTGAACAATGGGAAAAACCAGTAGTCAAGAGACAAATGGAAACAAAGCAATAGTGAAGACCTGCTGTGTACAGGATTTACTGTTCCCTCTCATTCCCAGACCGGAAGTCTTAGTTGTCAGGCATGAGAGCATCCCTCTCATTTCCTGGACGAGCTATCATTCAGTGACTCAGAGAGGAACAGGGGTGTGCAGCAAAGGCACATAGGGTTGTTCTCACTGAGAACAAGACAACATGATGTCAGTGTCAGCTCTCGATAATGCGTCATCCATGCATCATTACCAAGCAGCTTCTGCCTTTATTATGAATCTCAGAAGATTCTGTAAAATTCTGGAGGGGAAAATCTGTCTAACAAGATTGTCTTCTGTAGGCATAAAATGAAAACCAATTTGATGCATTGGAGGTACCTTTACTCCCAAAAGAGCTGAATGTACTCAGCTCCTGCCCCAGGGGGATTAGTCACACGCCTTAAAATGTTACCTCTACTGTGTCAGAAAAGGCAAGCCCCTCTAGGCAGCCCACTTTCCGAAATAGGCTTTATTTTGAGTAAAATATGAAATAGAATTTTTAATTTGAATAGCAAGAAAAATTGTAGAGAAATAAAATATAATTTCTCTAGCTGGAATTTGACTAAGTTATAAGGATTAATAATTCTTTTTCAAAAGACTGTCTGGTTTAAGGGGAAAGCGTTTTTTTTTTTTCTATTGCAAAAGAAAGTATATGCTTATGGTGAGTCATATAGTATAAAAGGGTCACTACCCTGGTTCAGGAAAGGGTGGACAGAGCTAATAAAAACAAAGAGAGGAAACCAAAGGTTCAAAAAGATGTGAAAACTGTATGAAAATGCTTACCAGTGCTTAGAAATCTTTGTTAGAGTTCAATCAGCCATCAAAGGGCATGGTGTGTTTTCTTTTTTTAAAGATGTCTCTCTTTCTATCCACCCCTTCTGTTTCTCTCTCTCTCTCTCTCTGTCTCTCTCTCTCTGTCTCTCTCTCTCTCTCTGTCTCTCTCTCTCGTATGTGAGTGTTATGTGTACGTTTGTGTTGATGTGTGTATGTATGTATGTATTTATATGTATGTATGTATGTATGTATGTATGTATGTATGTATACATATGAAAGACAGAGGTTGCCATTGGGTATGTTTCTTAACGATGCTCTAACGTAGTTTTGAGACAGGGTCTTGTACTGAACATGATTAGCTGACCAACAGGCCCCAGGAATCCTCCTTTCTCTGCCTCTGCCACTGGCTTTTTCTGTGGACTTGATTTCTACATGGGTCCTGGGTTTGAACTAAGATCCTCATAATTGCCTGGCAAAGACTTTAACTACTGAACCATCCTTCTAGAACCCTCTTGAGCTCCTGAATCCTGCTTATAAGGATGGAGAGTCCCTGGAACTGATGAGATGGCTTGGAGTGTTAGGAGTGCTTGATATTCTTGCAAGGGACAAGAGTTAGATCCCCAGCAGGTACATGGACAGGCTTACAACTGCTTGTTACTCTGGCTCCACATGATCTGTCACCCTCTTCTGTCCTCTGTGACACTGGCACACATGTACACACACATATACAGGGACATATCAATTAAAACAAATAAATTTTAAATGGAGGGTACTTAAAGACCAAGACCATCTGTTTCAGTTCCTATATTCACACTGAATTGTTTAAAGCTAACTTAGAGAAATGAAATGTATTCCATATGATAACATAATTTCAGGGAATGAATGTCATAGGCAGCAGACAATCTGCATGTACCTAACTTGTACCAGGTTTCAATTAAATAGAGTTCTTGTTATTTTTACTTAGAGGAGAGAAGTAACTTTTCATTGTGTGAAAGTCATTCCTATACCTGAAAGACCTTGTTACAAGACTCTTTTCCTAGCATTCCAGTTTCTTACAGGTTTTTAAAGTCTTCTATCTCAGCTTCAGCTTTGCAAAGGATCACCTGAAGCTTTGATACTGAAAAGGACTTGCAGCTTGCCAGGACTCTGGTTATTTAAAGATTTTACTGTTGGATTCATTCTGGGAATTGACAGAGGAGATGGCAGAGAGCTGATGTGCTGACATGATAGAAAGAAATGTCAACTAAGTCCTAAAATTTACCTATGTAGGACAAGAACCAGTGACAAGTTATAAACTGATGATAGGAAAAGTAGAACAAAATTAGTTTTGACTGAATGGAGTTTCCTGGTGCCACCTGTCATAAGTGTCTCTGAGTATAACATTACAGGAGATACTGGCTAGCACCTGTTATTTTATCCAGCTCTGAGGTTTAGACTGTTTCCACTTTCGTGACATCCATGGTGCCATGACAACTATGGCAGTCTTACAAACACAGTTCCAAGGAGTGGTGGGAATTAATGGAAGAACTGTCATCACAGCATGGGTTTGGTTTGCAAGGATAGTGGTTTCCATTAGATCTCTTGGGTCTGGAGGAGTAGCAGTGGCAAGCTACCTGACATGGGTTCTAGGGACTTAACTCAGGCTCCATGCAAGAGCAGAGTATGCTTTGGACCATGAAGTTATATCTCCTGCCTCTGATGAAAGTTTGTCAAGTGTCTTTACATTGCTGCACCCCGGGGCTATCAGTGGGTAAGATCTTGGCTTCAAGGTATCTATTGCAAAGTAGATGGTCTTTGTTTTTAATTTTTTTCTTGGTGGTGCTAATTTTTAAATAATCCTGATGCCTGTTTTACACTGCCCTTGATGTTAGCAGTAATTTTTACCAAGATCACACTCCTTTTGTCACGGGACTCCACATTTTCCACATATTTCTATTCTCATTGAGAATCTGGGTAAAGGCATTAAGCCACAATCATACTACGGTTTGAATCTCTTCCTATGCTAAGATTTCTTCTGCCAAACAACTTTATCTATTAGTTTTGAATTCAGTCTCACTTAGATCTTTACAGTCAGGAAGAACAGGACTATACATGCTTCTCAAAATACATTGAGTGGCCTCAGGCAGATGTCCCTGGTCTGGGCTGCTGCCCAGAAACCTGATGGTGTCTGAAGACTGGGCAGAACTGGCCCAACCCCTCACACAGGAAACTGTGGAAGAGCTGGCCCTGAGGATATGAGAGCAAGAGAGCTGACCCTGACCCTAGCCAGCTGCAGTACACAAAATAGCAAGCCCTGAATATCATCCAAGAACCATAGTAGAACCAGCCCTGGTTGAGGAAGTTGTGGGTAAGCCAGCCCCAAGAGAATGAGGAAGGAAGAGCCCGCACTGCCTCTTATCTACTGTGTGACGGTGCAGGTGAGGCTCTCCACCTCACCTGGGCAGCAGAGTAGAGCTGGCCCTGATGAGTCAACCACAAGGGCAGGAGAGCATGAGAGCTGGCTCTACCCCTAGCCAGCTGTAGTATTGGATGGGCCAGCTGGAACAGGGCAGGAAAGCTTGCCCAGATGACTGAGGGAGAGCTTGTAAGCTGACCAGTTCAGATTATTTCTCAGGCCCAGATCCAGGGCTTTGAATTGCCCCACCCCTGCATCTACTCCATCAATGAACTGCATCAAGGGACCAAAACAACAATATCTCCATGACAAAGGGCAACAACAGGTATCAGAGAGGAGTCCCAATAAGGTTCCATTATTGATAGTGTAGCAGAATCCAAAGGCCTCATACCAGACCAATGACTCATTGAAATGAAAACAGAAGTGTGGACTGTAGTACACACTGTGACACACTACTGCTTCAACATATGAGTGGGATTGGGGTGCATGATGAGAAATTCAGAAGGAACCAAGAAAAATTAACCAATCAATTACTATTTATTAGTTTAATAATTATTTTAATGTAATATTTTAATTTTATTTAAAAAATTTAGAGGAATTTAATATTTTAAATAACTTAATGATTATTTAATTACTAGTTAATTATGATAATTATTAACATCTCAAAAAAGAATAGTCTCTAGCTGAACTCATACAGTCCTGGACTCCCACTTAAGCCTCAGAATCTGGTCTCTACTATCCACCTCCCTATCATCATTCCCTTGCCTCAGAGCCATTCCAAAACCTATAAACTATGTGATTAGATCTATCTACATAATAGCCCATTAATCTACCACTTTAGATATTTTTAGTTACTGAGACCAAATAACCTGACAAGATGTAACTTAAGGGAGAAAGGCTTCATTTTGGCTCATGGTTTGAGTGTGGAGTCTATCTTGGTAGAAGCATGGTGTTGTCAGTTGGGGATCACACATGTGATAGTGTGAGCTTGCTCACAAATGGGCAGATCAGGAAGCAGATACAATGTACCCAGAAACAAGAGTAGACTCTAATTTTCAATGCTGTCCGACAGTGATCCAGTCCTTACAGAGAGGCTTCTATTCCTAAGGGATCCACAATCTCCCACAACTGTAAATGTTAAAACACACAGTACTGTGTGGGATATTTGTGTCAAAACTATAGAATGAATTAACTTTATTGAAATTAACATTATATTATGTGTTTTAACCTGATGAAGTTTTAAGCTCATTTAAAAATACGACATTTAAGTATATTGCGGCCATAACATCTTTTTAATTTTTTTCCTTTTTATTTATTATTCTTTCAGATATTACATCTAATTGCAGTTTCCTCTCCCTACCTCACTACATTCAACCTCTGCTTTCACTTTGACCTGCTATCCCTTCACCTCCCTAAGGAAAAAGCATGCCTTCCAGGGACAAACTAAATATGGTATAGCAAGCTACAATAAGATCAGAAACATATTCTCATATTAAGGCTGACCAGGCAATTCAGTAGGAGGAAAAGGATCCCAAAAGCAAGCAAAAAGGTCAGAGACAGCCCCCACTCCCAGTATTAGGAGTCCTACAAGGATACGAAGCTACACAACCATAACATATATGCAGAAGAACTAGGACAGATCTATAGAGGCTCCCTTATCTCTTTGAGCCAATTTGAGTGGGCTGTGTTGTTAGAGTGTCCTTGATCCCTCTGGTTCCTCCAAGCCATCCTCCTATTCTGAAGAAGAACTTCCTGAGTTCCTAATATTTCAACGGTAGCATCTTGATTACTTTTCTATTGCTGTAATAAAACACCATAACCAAAGAAACTTATACAGAAGACATTTAATTTGGCTTACAATTTCAGAGAGTCCGTCCACAATGACAGACTGAAGAAGTTCAAGTCTTGAGCCACAGCCATGATGCAGAGAGATGGGGGACAAGCACTGGGAATCCCACAAGTCTTTTGAAACCTCAGGGCGGCTCCAATAAGACTAATTAATTAATTAATGCTAGCAGCCAAATGGGATAGACTTTTCATTAAACTTCAACGCACTTCCAATTCTGTCCTCTGGCTAACCATGATTAAAAGAAAAACACTTCACTTGACAAATCTTGAGGCATCTTTTTTTGCCCAGTTCAGCACAGAACATCCTCTAGCACATGCTAGACACTGGGTTCTTTGTGATGAATCAGAGTTGACTCTAGTTCAGTGAGAACTTCTATCCACAGGAACAAGTCTTCTGATGAGTTGTACATGTCTTTGGAAATTATAGTTGAAAGGACAAGAGTCATCACAGGGCATATGAAAACCAAGTCCTCAGCCCAAAGATTTATTTGCTTCAGAGGGAAAAAGGCCAAGGAATTAGAGACAAAGACTGGAGACAGGCTGAGAGAGAAGGGAAAAAGAACACGGGATAGGAGGAAGGTATATTAACCCCAAAGGGACAAAGGATTGCCTTTGAATAGAAAGGAGACAGACATGACCCATAAGCAAATGGCACTTATAAAGGGGAAAAGGGAAACCCTGAGTTAGAATGAGTTCGTTTGTTTTGATTGGGCAGGCTAACTAGAGTAGCCAAAAGTGAGATTTTGATTGCTGTACTTCAATACTTTGATAGCTGGACCTTGGTGATCATCTTTAGAAGAAGGAAGAGGTCAAATAAGGGAATAGACCTTGGAGACTAGCTTTAGGACTATAATCTGATGTTTTTCCACCAAATGGTAGAAGGATAAAAGGCAAAACCTGCCGGTGCTGTGTGCCTTGCTCAGACTGTGTTTTCATACTTCCCTCGTGCCTACAAGAGCCCTTCGGTGCTTCTTTCAGGATCACACAATGCCTGACATATGCTTCTAGTTTCTGCATTTTAGAGTAGAAAGGGTGCTTCAACCCTAGAAGATAACAGGAAACCATTATTTAAAGTAGTTCAAGTACAAGACAGCTTTTTGGGAGCCTGCTTCTAGTTCATTAGAGGAAAGCACCATTTGTTCCTTTTCTTTCCTTATGGTAAAACAGAAGAAAGTCTTGTCTACGATATGGGTCCCACTGCTGTAAAATTATAAAAAAATGCTGTATTTTATCCCATGCTAGATCCAGCACCATAGTGCACCAGAATATCTGGTAGTTATTTTCATTTCAGTTAGCAAAGTGTCTCACCCACTTTGCTCCATCCCATATAACATTGTCAATGGCTACTCTCTGATCCTGGCGACAATCTCTCTACCCATCTAGTTCCCAAGGAAGGTTGCAACTATGCCAGAGACACACACCTCAATTTCATGGCAGCCTAGTGTCTCTCCACCACGTACTCGCTATATGAAACAACACATAACACAATAACCTCTGATCCAATTGATAAGATATAATTGCCCACCTAGACGTACAAAGCCCTGTACACATCCATCCCTTAAGAATATCATAACAGCCTGAAAATGTGCAGAGAGGAATCGGAACATCCACCTCCATGTTCTCTCTGCTGCTTCTCTCTCCCTTGTTCCAGTGTCCTCTCCTCTCGAAAACTTTTCTCCTGCCCATCCTTCCTTCTCATCCAATGACAGGACTCGTTCTATCTTGTACTTGCCTCTGCCTGTATAATGGCATCATCCCTACAGGGTCTCATATTAATAATTAGTTAATTATTTAATCTATTTATTTATCTATTTTCCAGTGAACAATTGCTTAGTGGTTTACAAATCAGTTTATTTTCCTCCCTTTGCATTACATGAAGAATTTAACTTCATGTGTTGGCTCCTCAATGTCTATCTGATATGACTTCTTAATAATGTGGTCATTCATCTCCATATATTTCAAATTATCATTTATTAAAACACATTTATTAAAATTGTGCATTATAATTAAATTTAAAAAGAGATTAGAAAGAAAAAACTGAAATCCCATCTTCTTTTTTTTTTTGGTTCTTTTTTTTTTTTCGGAGCTGGGGACCGAACCCAGGGCCTTGGGCTTCCTAGGCAAGCGCTCTACCACTGAGCTAAATCCCCAACCCCCGAAATCCCATCTTCTAAATATGTAATATATGTATAATTTCTTTACCTGTATCATTTTAAAATTCAAATTCATATTTACTGCACACATTCGTTCTCTATGCCCTTTTATTTAAATCTTAAAGATATGCACAGTGCTGCACACCCTTTAGATTCTTTTTAAAAAATGTGTCATAATATTCTATTTAATGTAGTAACTTATTTAACTCTATTCTCTTACGCGTAGACTTCCATTATATTACAAGCAAGATGAATTCAAACTGTGCAGCTCAAACTAGGAATGCACCCATTTCTATCTGATTAATTAACAAGGCCTATCATAGGGATTTAAAATATGCTTTGAATTCAATCATCCTTGTATCCTGGAATAAATCACAGTTGATCACAGTAGTTGACTCTTTTAATGTGCTGTTGAATTCTATTTCATAGTGAGGACTGACCCCACCGGTTCATGAGTTTGATCCTCAGCTGGTGGTACCATTTGGGAGGTTGTGGAACCTTTAATAGGTGGGGTCTAGCTGAGGGAAGTGGTCTTCTGGAGGGTGGGCCTTGAGGCTGATACCTGGCCTCAGTTCTGGTAGAAGGTCTCAAATTATTTTTTTATTGGAACTTTTTATTTATATTTCAAATGTTATCCCCATTTCCTGTCCATAAATCCCCTATCCCACCCCTTCTCCCCCTTCTTCCATGAGGGTGTTCCCCCACCTAACCACCCACCCCTTCCCACCTCCCTGCCCTGACATTCCCTGCACTGGGGGGGTCAAGTCTTGGCAGGACCAAGGTCACCCTCTGCTACATATGCAGCTGGAGTCATAGGTCTGTCCATGTATATGCTTTGGATGGTGGTTTAGTCCCTGGGAGCTCTGGTTGGTTGGTACTGTTGTTCTTAAGGGGTTGCAAACCCCTTCAGCTCCTTCAATCCTTTCTCTAACTCCTCCAATGGGGACCCCATTCTCAGTTCAATGGTTGGCTGCGAACATTCACCTCTGTATTTGTCATGCTCTGGCAGAGCCTCTCAGGAGACAGCTATATCAGGCTCCTGTCAGCATGCACTTCTTGGCATCAGCAATATTGTCTGGGTTTGGTGGCTGTATGTATATGGGCTGGATCTCCAGGTGAGACAGGCTCTGAATGGCCATTCCTTTAGTCTCTGCTCCAAACTTTGTCTCCATATCCCCTCCTATGAATATTTTTGTTTCCCCTTTTAAGAAGGACTGAAGCATCCTCACTTTGGTCGTCCTTCTTCTTGAGCTTCATGTGGTCTGTAGATTGTATCTTGGATAATCCGAGCTTTTGGGCTAACCACTTATCTGTGAGTGCATACCATGTATGTTTTTTGATGGTCGTGTTACCTTACTCAGGATGATATTTTCTAGTTCTATCCATTTGCCTATGAATTTCATAAAGTTGTTGTTTTTAATAGCTGAGTATACCCCATTGTGTAGATGTACCACATTTCCTGTATCCTTTCCTCTGTTAAAGGGCATTTGTGTTCTTTGTAGCTTCTGGCTATTATAAATAAGGCTGCTATGAACATAGAGGAGAATGTGTCCTTGTTATATGTTGAAGCATCTTTTGGGTATATTCCAAGGAGTGATATAGCTGGGTCCTCAGGTAGTACAATGTCCAATTTTCTGAGGAAACTCCAGACTGATTTGCAGAGTGGTTGTACCAGTTTGCAATCCCATCAACAATGGAGAAGTGGTTCTCTTTCTCCACATCCTCCCCAGCTTCTGCTGTCACCTGAGTTTTTTTATCTTAGCCATTCTGTCTGGTGTGAGGTGGAATCTCAGGATTGTTTTGATGTTCATTTCACTGATGACTATGAAAAGTGAACATTTCTTTAGGTGCTTCTCAGCCAATTGATATTCCTCAGCTGAGAATTCTTTGTTTAGAATTTTTAAATCACCGAGATGTGAGGAACAGCCCTGCTGCAAGTTCCTACTGTTCTGAGCAGAGCCGCCTTGTTTCCCCAGCCGATGTGAACTGTATGTCCTTGAGCTGTATGTCAAGAGCTAAAATAACTTATTGTTCACACTTTTTTTTTTTTTGGAGCTGGGGACCGAACCCAGGGCCTTGCGCTTCCTAGGCAAGCGCTCTACCACTGAGCTAAATCCCCAACCCTTAAAATAACTTATTATTCCCTTAAGTTGCTTCTGTTAATCATTTGATTAAGGTGGTAAGAAAAGTAACTAATGAGTCAGTGTTTTATGAAGGTTATTATTATTTTTTAAATCTATGTCCATAGAGAGATGATGAGTAAAAGATAGAAAGTTTCAGTTAGAAAGCAGGGATGAGGGCTAGAGAGATGGCTCAGTGGTTAAGAGCACCCGACTGCTCTTCCAGAGGTCCTGAGTTCAATTCCCAGCAACCACATGGTGGCTCACAACCATCTGTAAAGAGATCCGATGCCCTCTTCTGGTGTGTCTGAAGACAGCTACAGTGTACTTGTATATAATAAATGAATAAATAAATCTTAAAAAAAAAAGAAAGCAGGGATGAGGAAATCTGTGCCATACCATGATAAGTTTGCCTTACATATTCTCACCTCTAAATGTAAAAGTGTAAGCAAAATGGGTGT
Source organism: Rattus norvegicus (assembly GCF_021556685.1). Taxonomy (NCBI): domain Eukaryota; kingdom Metazoa; phylum Chordata; class Mammalia; order Rodentia; family Muridae; genus Rattus; species Rattus norvegicus. The sequence continues at coordinate 103,425,922 of NC_141535.1, read as the reverse complement.
ATTAGATTATTTTCATTATATTATGCTATGTGCATGTATTACAATATCACATTGTGTCCCATGAACATATTAAAATTATATTTTTTCAATTAAAAATAGAATAACCCCTCATAATGTTAAAGGTATTAACATTCCTGAAACTTTATGTGTAGTGAAGGTAGTAGATGTGTGTATATGCTTGTGTGCATGTGTACATGTATGTGTGGAGGTCAGATATAAAAGTATTAGGCATCATCTTCTATCACTCTCCATTTTATTATTATTATTATTATTATTATTATTATTATTATTATCACTATTATTATTGTTGTTGTTGTTGTTATTATTATATGCAGTGGCTCTCACATTATTTGTAGCTCACAGATTGCTATACTGGCTGTGCCATGAGAGTCCCAGGGAGTCTCTGTTTCTACTGTCACAGACCTGCAGTTGCAGGTGCACACTACCACCCCTGGATGTTTTCATGGGTACTGGGCATACATACTCAGTTCTCCATCCTTACACATGTAGCATGTTACCCACTGAGCCATCTCCTCAGCCCTTCTGTTTCTGATAATTTTCTAATCAGTGGATGATACCACTGACCAGTTCACTGTTCTGTTTCAGGGTAATCTTGTTTCTCTAAGTCTTTACTTCCTAGTAACTTGGCCAGTTCCCTACCCTAGCCTTATCAATTAAAAATATAAATGGCCAGATTGTCTTTCTGGAAATGTTACTGTCACTTTCTGGAAATGTTATACGTTTCTGTCCCTGAAGTGTGGACTCTGGCAGCTATCTGATCTAACTCCCAGAAGTTTCCTAGACACACTTAGATTTGAATTGTTGAGTTTGATAGGCATCAGGGCTATTGCAATTTTGTGATATAAAAATGGGGTACATTTTGGAGGAGGGAAAGACACATTTGCTCTGCTTAGCAGGATATGGGAGGCTTCCTTTCTAGAGCTGCTGCTGTAAATAAGTATCATATCACTGATGTCTCTCTGACCCTGCAGCTCGGGGAAGCTCTCTGGTGCCAATTACACACTATATTGCTAGCTTTCACTGTATGTGGCTTACAACAAGAAACTTCATCGATCTATCAGTGCACCTAGTCTTGTTTCAAAGGCATCTTCTCTACCCAAGCTCTGGAAGTGAGCTGTCCAGTCCTGTTGCAGATGCAATCTAAAGAGTCTGTAATATTATTTGTGGTGTTGAATGAAGTGTTATAATCTGTAATGTCTTTCAGGTTAATTTTAATGGGGTGTAAGACAACAACCAGATCAATGTGCTCATTAGGAAGGAAAAGAACCTTTTCTTAAGCTAATGTTTTTTAAAACTTTAGCTGCTCACATGCTGTCATATACGGTCAAAATTGGTTAGTTATCCTGAGCCCAGAGCTATTTTTTCTCACCAGGCCAATTCCAATTGTTTCCTGCAATGGGTTTTAGGAAACCTTGAGGAAGGATATTTAGAGGAAGGAATCAGTCTACAAGCTGATGGTCAACATGTTAGGAGTTGAGAACTTGATTTGAAAGAAAGATCCATGAGCTGATGGCCAACATGTTGGAAGGTGAGAACTTGATTTAAGGGATGCAGTTTTGATGAGTGGGTGACTGAAATGACAGCCTCAGAGGAGAGTAGCTGTGGTTGGCTTCTTATTAGCTTTGCTTTTGTAAGGGTAGAATGATGTTCAGAAGCAGTGATGGGAGATTGTAAGAATGTGCACAAACTGGCTTGCTGGTATGTGGGGAGCAAACAGATGAGCAGCCCTCTTCGACAGCCTGTAGGAATGGTGATATGGACACCCACCCTGTAGATTTTAACTATTACCTCTGATGCACCATGTTAGGCCTCAGGCTAGGAAGCAATATTTCTAGGCAGTGTCCTGGAAGATAAGCACAGTATAGAGCCTAAGTTGTACCCTTATGAGCCAGCTGTCAATCAAGCCAAGGTATATCAGTGAGGGGCAAACAGATCATTCTGGAGCTTTACGATATAGTTAGCTTACAGTGGAGAAGGGTTGGGGTTAGAAGGGGAGTAATGGCAGAGAGGAAGCATTGAAGGTCATAGTAAGGAAACCTAAGATGTCATTTTCCTTTCTTGATTCTGGCCTTTGTGATACCCGTTTGTTTTTCACACTGACTTTCTTTACTGTTTAGTTCATATCGTAAAATATGCTTGCCCTCCAAGCTTCTCTCTCTGTCTCTGTTTCTCTGTCTATGTCTCTCTGTCTCTCTCTTCTCTCTTCTCTGTCTCTCTGTCTCTGTCTCTCTGTGTCTCTGTCTCTGTCTCTGTCTCTGTCTCTCTCTCTCTCTCTGTGTGTGTGTGTGTGTGTGTGTGTGTGTGTGTGTGTGTGCAGTTGTCTTCAAAGTACCATCCCAAATCTCAGTCTGTTGTCATTCATAGAAGTGAACCTAAATGTACAAGTATCACACACACTAACTCACCCTTGGCCAAGGTACAGGTAACAGATAAACTATACTTAGGACACTTAGGTTAACAAAGGGTGCTTTCCAGAGGGGTGGCCAGCCTAATAGTTGCCTTTCCAGAGCCACTTTTTCAGAGCTGGGATTATGTCAAAGACATAAGTCCCTGCGTGGAGTTCGTATGGGAGGTGCTTGAATTTGGATTCACTGACAAAATGAATAGCCATTCAGACCAAACTGCCAAACCTTCTGGCCCAGCGAAGACAATCTTAAGAATAAACAGTCTGGAGGCTGGGGATTTAGCTCAGTGGTAGAGCGCTTACCTAGGAAGCGCAAGGCCCTGGGTTCGGTCCCCAGCTCCGAAAAAAAGAACCAAAAAGAAAAAAAGAATAAACAGTCTGACTTCAGTTCCTGAGAGGAGAGGCGTTCCTGAGCAGGCCAGTGGTAATTAACAGCATGCTTTTATCTGTAAAGGCAATTTGACATATCTTTAAAACTAAATCAAAAATTAATATACATCTTAGTGACGAAGTACCACACAATGCTGGATGTCTGTGGAGTTCTCATTTCATTGCATGGGAGACCGCTTTATTTCATAGACACAATATTATAGAACCCAGAGGAGATCTTTCAAAGCCCATGTAGTTACTGGTGTCCTTGAGCTGCTGGGCCTAAATCACTCTGCTCATTTCCAATGCCAGTGTTAAGATCATCCTGGTTATTGATGATGGCAGGTTTGGCCTTTGGTATCTGATGGATGAAGCCTTGGTGCAAGTTTATGGATTCTAATTTCAATGGGACACAGTAGAAATCTAAATGCTAAAGTGGACCTTTAGCTTGATTCTCCTCTGATGGTACAGACCTGAGAAAACAATAATAGCAAGTGAAAGATGCCTCTTGAGGGCAGTGGCAATGTGTCAAGCTTCTGTGCTCATTTATTTACCTCGTTCACTCATCAGGACATATGTTAACATGATATTGAAACAATGTTATGCATAGAAAGAATACAATAATTGGAGCCCTACTTTCAGGGACCTTTCTGCTTGTTAAGGGTAATATTCACCACCATGGTGCTTCTGCAGGGTCACCAAAGCTTAATATCAACCTCACAGGAGTGATAAGTCCAGTTGTCTTAACATGTCCAGGATGTGGAGTACATAAGTTAAACACAGATTAAAATGTCTATATAGTTTGCTAACTGTTGCTGTGATAAACGCCACAGCCAAAACTCACTCGGTGAAGAAAGAGTGGCATAAAAGTAGGGACCATCACCTATTCTAAAGGAAGCCAGAGAGGAAGTTAAGGAAGGAACCTGGAAACTGGAACTGAAACAGAGCATGGAAGGACATTGCTTACCAGCTTATTCTCCGTGGCTCCTCCACTTGCTTTTTAAATACAACTCAGGAACAGCTGCCCAGAGTTGGCACTGCTCACAGTGGACTGTACCCTTTTATATCACTCATTAATCAAGAAATGCTACACAGATTTGCCCTATAGGCTAATCTGATGGAGACATTAACACACTTGAAAGTGCCTCTTCCCAGGTGACTCTAGCTTGTATTAATTTGATAAAACCTCACTAGGACAAAAAGGAAGAAATCTGTGTATGTATCTAGTCCTTTCTATTGGGGTTAGACGAAGTCTTTCTTAGCTTCCTTTTTTCATACACACATTTCTGAAAGACAGTGTGACATAGGCCGGGACTCATCTAACCTAGTCTTTTGCCTTGGTATATAAATGACTTGCTTAAAAACATGTGATATAATTTCATCTCTTTCTGCATTGTATAAATCAACTTTCTTCCTCCATGAGTATGTGGGGGGCACTGTAATTTCTGTAGTCTATAGATGTGCCCGTAGGTGGTACATGATAGGCACCCAAGAGCCTAGCTGCTACAATGAGGCTATGCAAGGATGATATACTTGTGTATATATATGTGTATACTTTACACTTCCAGGCTGTAGCCTTCTGCCCTCAGGCCATCATTTGTAGCAATGACTAGGGGATGAAGGAGGATAGGAAAAACCAGAGGAAGATGCTAGTATGTCAGCATAATCAGTTTAAGTGCTCTATAGAATATGCAGATGTGAAATTCTACTTAGCTTAAAGGTTAGTTCTGACTTGATTTCTCAAAATTTGATGATGGTAATAATTTAGCCAAGACAGCTTAGGCCAGAATTGAACTGATTTAGGCTATAATCTTACACAGATCTGTCACTTTCTGACCACATCAATGCTCTTAGAGATTCTCCAATAAATTAAGGAAGAGAACAGTGTCTAGTTCAGAAAGTTGCTGTGTTAGTATTCTAGAAGTGATCGCTATATTAATAGATTCACATTTAACATAAAAGAAGCCATCAGTAAGCAATGACCAATGGTGGCCAGGAAGGGCTCTAAAGACTCAGCACTGAAGAGTACTTGGTAGAAGTGATGGACTCCTTCCCGCATGGATGACAGTTCTCACAACATGCTCACCTGTTTTGCTTCCACCATGAAGGATCTTAGAACATCCAAAGGACACATGGGGCAAATTGCAGTTCTGCTGCCACAACAGTGCACTCCACTGCTGTCACTTCAGAGCACATTGGGGGCAAATGTGTGCTGAGTGTGAACTCCTCTTCAACAAAAACAGGGTTCTGTCACAGCTTACGTTAGAGAGTATACACCTCACCTGGATTTATATACCGAAACCTAGTGTCAATACAGTAGCAAGAAGAACCCTTGTTAATGGGGTTAGTACCTTACAAAAGGACCTGAGGGGTTGGTCCTACTATGTGAAGACACATAGAAAGTGCTGTTTTTTAAACCTTGGGTCTTCTATCTAATCACCAGAACTGTGAACAATAAGTGTTTGCTCTTTCTAAATATCCCAGTCTAACAGGAGAGGAATGGACAGAGACAATGGTAAAAAGATGAACACAGAAAGCCAGCAATTAAATGACAGCTATTGCCTATACTTCAAAAGTAGTTTTTAAGTATTTGAATTTTTAAAACAGTGCTTTAAATTTTAAACCTTACTTTAGGCAGGGCAGTTGCTACATATAGAAGTTAGGCCTGGCACAAACTCATGTCCTGATTTTCCAGACATTCCTGAGTGGCTTATAGACATAGGTGCCAACTCAGTCTTACAGGTTTTTGTATTCTGGGAGAGAAGCAAGCTGTACACTTTCGCACTGGCTCTCAATCCTCTTCCATGATGCCCCCTCAAAGACCATCATTGAGACAGTTCCCAGACAGCACCAAGAATGATCACTGAATAAGAAAAACAGAAAAGGAACCCTCTCAATTTTGTCAACCATCCATGACCAGAGCTTAAAAGATGACATTCAAGACAAGAGTTTGGTATTCCAGAAGCTTTACTCATGGGTTCTTTCTCCAAAAGTTTCCAGTTGTCAAGAGCAGGCTGGCATAAGACAAATGGTCCCAAAGTGCTAGCTCATCTAGTCCTGAGGGCCGGAGTCTGGACAGAGCCCACTGTCCATGTGTTCCCTTCTAATCCTGTGGTGAGGGCAGGTAATGGAGCCAGCTCCACAGCTGGCGGGATGCATCACCATCTGCACCCATTCATCAACAAACTCCTGATGCTCAAGGTGTACCTGGCAGTGAGCTGAAAAGGCTCTGGGGATATAGAAAAGATAGATTCCTTTTCCCCTACCCAACTTACAGTCAGAAGGGAATAAATAGAAAGTGGACTCCACAGTGTAGCATGCGAAGGACATGGCAGAACACTCAAGAAGCAAGGGCACCCAGCCAAGCTCGACCAAGAAGTTATGCTCAAATTGTAAGTTTCAGAACCATTATGAGCTGATAGCACCCAAAATAAAAGATCCACACTTCTATTTGGAATTAAAGTTTTTACTGAGGAAATTACCAGGTTAGGCATTTAAGACACCATTACTGGGATCTTAAAAGTGATCTATTTTGAAAATGTGTAATATGACTTCAGCCAAGAAACCACGAAAATACACCCTCCCCAAACCCACTGTAAAAACTGAGGCCTTCTGCTGATATATGAAATGCTGGAATGTACAGGTGATGTTGAGGTAATAGTTTAAGATAGAGAGTCTGATGCGGGTCAGAGTCCCCTTTCCTCTGCCTGGCCCAAATGTTTGTATTTTTATAAGAATTCACATGAGATATGATCTTTAATAGGCCAGTGATAAAAGTCAGACCTTGAGGAGATGTCTAGGCCATGAGAGGATTAGTAATTTATTAAAAGGCCACATCAGTGAGCTCATCATTTCAGTGTCCCTAACCTGGAAGATAGCATCTGTCCCCTTCAAAGAAATGGATGCCAACTTAGAATCGGGCAGCATCCTTCTCCAGATATGGCACCTTCTCAGACCCCCATCACTATGATAAATAAGAGATTTCTGTTTTCCTCATGGAAGATGAGACAGAAAGAATGTAAGAACCAGAGGGGACAGAGGACACCAGGAGAGCAAGGCCCTCTATATTAACTGAGCAAAGTTCATATGAACTCACAGAGACTGAAGCAGAAAGCTCAGATCCTGCCTACTCTGCACCAAGTCCTCTGTGTACATATATATCAGGGCTTCCACTTTAGTGTTTTTCTGGGATCCCTGAGTGTGAGACTGAGTGGGTCTCTGATTCTTGTGCCTTCTCTTTGACTCCTTTTCTTCTATTTGTTTGTCTTGTACAAACTGCAACATGCTAGTTTGTTTTACATTATTATATTTTGTTTTATTAATATCCTTTAGAATCCTGTTTTGTTCCTAATGAAAAACATAAAGGGGGTGAATTTAGGTGGGAGAGGATGGTAGGAACTGGGAGGAGTGGAGGGTGGGGAAGCTGAAGGATATTTTGTGTAAGGGGGGAAAGTCTATTTTTCAATAAAAGGGGAAAGGGAGAGAAATTTTTGCTACAAATTACCAAGTCTCAAGTGTTCTGTTCTATGATCAGAAAATTTGGATGTGGTAGATGGCTCAGCTGTTACATAGACCTTGCTTATCCAGAGGACCTGAATAGCATGCATGTTAGGCAGCTCATAGTAGCCTGTAACCACAATTCCAAGATCTAACATCATTTTGCCTCAATGGGATGGGCACTCCCCCAGTCCTCTGACATGTGCCACATTGATACATACACATAAATAAAATTTAAAGATATCCATTTTCTTCTCCAGGATAATTTCTGGGCTATTCCCTGCCTCCCTGGTTCCTGTTATCAGAAAGGCTGGAAAGGAGTCTGTTGCTTAATCCCACAAGATATAAACCTGATGTCATATCCAAAAGTGCATTTTGTTGTAAGTGACACAGAGACTATGAAGGATCTTTGACAGTTGACTTTCTTGTTGGGCAGGACTGCGGAGATGGACTCACAGGCTTCATAGACCCCTGGTGAAGAAGGCAGTGAAGTTATTCAGGAGTTATGGCCTGACCCAACCAGTGTGTGAGGAGGTGAAGTCTTGGGACTACTAAAACACAGGGAGAAGGCAATTTGAGAGGATTCTGAGGAAGAAGGGAAGAGGAGGAGCTGCAGGTCTGGGAAGATGTGTGGTATTCAAGGCCTGCTAAGTTTGAGGAACAGGGAAGATGTTAGCAGAGTTATGGCAGGAGCTTCGGTTCCACATAAGAACTGAAGGGGCTTGTCTCAATAGCTCCCAGATATGGACAGAGTCACCTATGAAATATGTGGAGAGGATTAAAGGTCATCTACTGTGCTCAGAGGGGCCACACTGCAAACTGGATGGACAGGATTTAAACGTGAATCCCTTGGCCACATTTAATGGACCACTGCTGCCCAGAGCTGAGATGACATGTGTGTGCTTATCCATACACCTGCAGTAAAGATGAGCTGGTTTGCCAGTGTGCCCAAACAACCCCTCATCAAAGGACCCATTTTCCTGATTCTGCTCATCTTTACTGGACTTCAGGACTGCCACTGTATACTGCCAGTGTCATGGAGCAACCACTGGACTCAGAAAGCCCACTGGATCTGACACCTCAATTGACAGCATGACTCTCAGTTGTATGTGTTTCTGTGTCCCCATCTCCATCCTAATCTTGCTCAGCACCGAGCAGACACCAGATGGGTAAAGCAGATGGCAAGGAGAGGTACTTTGTCTTCTATGAAGAGCTACCTAGCTGCCATTTTTTATGCTATTAGCACTAGTATTAAAAGCTGGGAGGTCATGCTTCGTACTAGATCTCTTTCCTCTCACCTTTCACCTTTTTCAAAATGAGACTACATTTACTTTTTTAGTCATCTATCAGAAGTCGTTCATTTACTCTTTTATTTACACCTAATGTTATGTCATTTTTCTGTCAGTGATTTTCTGTCAATTCTTCTCCAGTGACTCTTGTGGCATTTGTTATATCTCTTTGAGACAATGCAGTCACTCTTCTGCCAGGCTAAGCTAACACCCATGTTTCTTGCAACAACTTCTCCAGAAAGGACTTACTCATATTGTATCCCAAAACTGTGTGGAAGACTTTAATATTTGTTTAAGCCATGGAGTCTGACTGTCTGCAGTGAGAGGTAAGGACTGGATTCTTGTTAGGTCCTCTTGTTAGAAGGTGAAGCTTTATTGCTACTGAGACTAATTGATAGCTACCAAGTAGTTAATAGAGCACAAGGTCCCATATGGCCAAGAGAGCTCTACAGTCATGTGGTGACCTGAAAATTCTAGAGAATGGGCCAAATAGGGGAAGAAGAAGAATGTAGCACTTAAACAATGACCCCTTAAGTCTAGTTGCCAGTATTCTGAAACCTGTGTGTTCATCTGCTTCTTAATCCTGAGAGCTCAGAGTCTGCAAGGTGGAGCCAGGAGACTGTGCTATGTGGTTGTTGTTATTGTTATTGTTGGTGGTGGTGGTGTTGCTGCTGCTGCTGCTGCTTGAGACAGGGTCTCACTATATAAATGTGTGTGACCTGGAACTCCTTATGTAGACAAGCTTGGTTTTGAACTCATGGAGATCCACCTGCCTCTGCCTTCTTAGTGCTGAGAAAGACATATACCCATGCCACAGATTCTGTACTGTTAAAAACCTCTTTAGGAGATATTCAGCATGTGTTTCAGGCCTTGATGTATAGTCCTGAGCAACTGTATTATAGACATACTCTCAGAGCTGTGAGCAACTTGTTCATTATAATCCTACTCCAGGTTCACACATTCTTTCAACAAAAGTTTTCTTAAGAGCCATCACTGAACTAGATGTTGGGCTGCATGGTCCATAAGACCTGTAGCAAGTCAATGAGAAGACAGAACTCAGATTAACTTCTCTTCTGAGATCCAACAGGGGCTCTTTGCTGGATGAGAGAAGGCCTAGAGCTTTGTACAAGAAGCAGAACTGGAGATTTGAAAGGGGAACCTGCAGACACTGGGGAAATGTGCAGCTCCTCACTCCCACTCTTGCCTTTCTGACAAGTGTTTGTGGAGGAAGGGAACACCGTGAGGCTGGGTTGCATCCCATTCTTGCAGGAAGATGTCAAGGAGATCAAGAAAAGCTTGGCTGGTGATTGTGTCTTGAAAAAGTAAAGCCAAGTAATGAGAAGGACAGCAAAGTTTAGGGCTAGGTAGGGTCCAGGGGCAGAAAGACAGTTCCTCCACCCTCTTGGCTTCCACAGCTTGATCCACAAGATGAGTATAAAACAGGAATATTTAAAAGACTCACTAATGTTAACATTATTTATATGGGGCATTGCAAGTAAAAGAATAAATGCTCAGGAAAGCATAGAGATTTATGAGTTTATACACTATTTTAATATGGAAGGAGAGGGAATGTTGGCCATTTAGAGGAAGGGAAAGGATCTTTAGAAAAGAGGAGTGAGTCTATGAATCATAGGTGTTATGGTAGACATGACGGCATGTGACAGGGTTGTCTGTGTGTGACCCTTTACTGTGATGGGATTTAATCATCCATAGTGGGTGAAATGCTCAGAGAGGGCACTACAAACCACAGAAAATCTTTCTGAAGACCCATATTTAATCAGGGATGGAGAGTTCAGAAAAGCCTCCCAATGTAGTCAGTTCTTTCCACCATCTATAGCTTGATAAGTTTAGCAAAGAGACACATTTCAGCATCTGTCCTTTCATGTGACTTTGTCAACATGGTGTTGGCTTGGTCTTAGAAATGATTGATAGCCACTATGGAGATACATAGTGAAGAAAGTGTGTAGTCAGCTAGGGGAGAGGGAGGGGGTTCACCCTAAGAATCAGGCAGAAACTAGACTTTTTGGTGTCTTGGAGGCAATAGTAAACAGTTGGAATTTTTTAAAAACAATAAAATGGTTATCATTGGAGGAAGTTAGGTATAAAGATAATATTAAATTAACTTTTTGAAAATATTCCCCTATCTGCGATTAACATACCACGAGCACTAAGTCAAAACTAGTGGGTTATGGGGCTAGATGGGCTTCACACATTTCAGATTTGGCCTAGTACTTCTGTGAGCCTGAGACCTTCAGCAAAGGTTTACTCTTCCTTCTTAGAACCAATGCCCAAATCTCATCCAGACAGGGTATGAGTTGCAAAATGCCCCTGCTCCCACCCCTCCGTCTCCTGAGGAGTTCTGGCAGCCATCAGGTAGGTGGAGACCCTGTAGACAAGCCCCTGAACCTTCTTTCCAGCTCCTTATAGCCTGTAAGCACTGATTTTTGACTTCTTTCTGGGGCCATGCTGCTTCTAGAGGTTGGGTTTCTAAACCTCTGTTCAACCATCTAGGGCTTTCATGATAGCCCACAACTCATTCACTGTTTGGGGCTTTGTAAGACAGTTTGAAGTGTGTCACTTTACTATTTCACTCACCTGCCACTGAGCAGGGAGGTTAGAATTTGAGTGAAGGACAACAACTTATTCTTCAGTGAGGTTTGGTTTTCCTGAGATATATGATAGAAATCACTGTGGATGTTTGTCAGGTTACTTTTGCTACTCTCTCCTTATTCCTAACATGAAGTAAGGTGTATAAAGCATGTATGATATAACAGATATACAAAATATATATTATATAATACATGTACAAAACATATATAACAGATGTACAACACATGTACTGTGTAACACATGTGCAGAAAATATATAACAGATGTACAACACAACACATGTATAATAGATGTATGCTGTAACAAATGCACAGAAAAAGTAAGAAAAGGCTGAGAAAGGTAGATAAAGCCACGGTGACATTCAGGCCAGCTCTGCATCCTAATGTTTCAGAACTTCTCCAAAATAATGCCACTGGGGGGTTGGGGATTTAGCTCAGTGGTAGAGCGCTTGCCTAGCAAGTGAAAGGCCTTGGGTTCGGTCCTCAACTCCGAAAAAAAAAAAAAGACAAAATAACAAAATAATGCCACTGCCTGGGCAGCATGGCTTCAATGTTGAGCCTGGGGGCATTGTATATTCAAGTCAGACTTTCACACAGGCCAGTTTGGAGGGGCATTTTTTCAATTGAGGTTTTCTCTTCCCAAATGACTGTGGCCTCTGTCAAGTTGACAGAAGACAAGAGAGCATGATGGAGGAGGTCTGCAGCATCTATGTACACCCTCCTGTACACTTCCAAAAACACCTGGATTCTATGTAATACAAAATATAAATACTATATGAATGAATGTTCTAGTATCTTGTTTAGGAAGAAAAATTTAAAAAAACGAAAGATTCCACACGTTCTACGTGACCCATTCCTCCAGAATATTTCAGATCTATAGTTGGTTGTGCATGTGACATTAATGGAAGCCAAACTCTTGAATGTGGAGAACTTACTGATTGTTAGGAAAGACAAGGACCTACATTACTATGGGAACTAGAGAAGAGAATTACACATGGTGGCTGAGGACACCAGAGAATATTCCCATGAGATAAAGCTTTGAACTCGAGTTTTGAAGGCTGATAGAGAGATGTCAAGGACTCCACAGACACCGTGGGAAAAAGGGATATAGGTGAAAGGCGGGAGCACACATTAGCACCGTGACCTGTTTGGAACTGCTAGCGATGCTGTGAGCAGAACAGAGCCATGCCAAGAAGTAGGAATGAAAGAAATGCAGTTGAAAATATCTAAGGGCTGTATGGGCTAGGCCTGAAGGGCCACAAAGCACCCAAGCGAGAATGGGGTTAGTTAAAGGGAGAAGGAGTTATAGGTGGGGACCCAGCTGCATAGTGAAAACAGAGTTGAATTAACAGATGAAAAGTAACCCAGTGGACTGCCTACATATGGACAGAGGTACATTCCACAGATACACATCTGAGTCAAGTGGAAGGCTGGAAGTTATATGGCCCCTTATAGCAAGTTCTACAATATCTCCTTTGGCTGTCAAGCTTTGATTATTGCTACAGCACATGCATAGCCAGGAAGGGATTATACATAAGTATTTCCCAGTGGCAACTGCTAGGCCAGAGGGAAAAGAACATTGCATTTCTTAAGGAAGTGATTGATATTCTAAAATCGCACTGGAAAGCGTACAGCAGATATTGGACAGTTTGAAAGCTTTCGCTTGTTGGCATGAAAGTGCAGACCTGATTCACTCCACTGGTGACACAGTATCTAATTAAGTGTTTATAATGAGACACTGATAGTCACTTAAGAGGCCATTTTGGTCCTTCAGGGAGGAGATATAAAGGGAGGAGAATCCTGTGATTCTAGGAGAAATTAATGTATAAACATACTTCAATGTGCACTTAGGAAAACTCCACAGGAGGAAGCACTTTGAGCACAAAGAGTTGTTACATATATTAAAACTGAATGCAGTGGGGGAACATGGGACCATGCACAGGGTAAGCATTTTCTCTTCAGGGTATCTCTGTGGGAAAGCATCATTAATACTGATGAAGAAATTAGGGACACTTTCAAGTTAATTAACTTACATTTAATTTTGAAAACATCATATTAAAAGTAGCAAATGTTTACTTAAAGCAATAGAACTGAAGATCAACTGCCATTAAGTAGGTAGATCTGTATTCCTAACAGAGCCATTAAACTCAATCAATGGCTTGATACTAAATCTACAATGACAGGGTTTGCTAGTTTCAAAGGGACTTGTCCCAGCTAGACTAAGTTGTGTTTTTAATCACAAAGAAAACATGTTAAACAGCAGCTAAATTTTCTCTATTTGTTTTCTTCCTCTAAGTGCCTTATTTTGTATTCCAACTAGTTCTGTCATTTCTACATATATTGTTATATCTCAAGCAAGGGATTTAAGCCAGGCCTGATGGCTGTGATTCATGCATCCCAAAGACTGAGGCAAGATGATCATTGATTTGAGGCCAGCCTAGATAATACAGTGAGACCCTGTCTTAAATCTATACATGTGCCTCACAAAAGAGCCAGTATTGATATATAATGTTTTCTTTCTATTATACTCAGTGTTTACAGTAAACTATTTTAGACTTATGGGTCGCTTGGCTTGATAGTGTTAGTTCAGTTCTCTTCAACTTCCATCTGTCTTAATGGAGAACTGAGGTCAAAAGCAAAAAGAAAAGGAAAGGCACCATTAATGGAAACTGTTTTTCTAAATTCTTTAAACTGTCAAGCAAAAAATTGCATTATTTATTATATATAGAATGTTTCAATACCTGTGTGCACTAAAGAATAATTGTAAATTAAACTAATTACCATGTGTATGATTGTGCAGTGTTCGTCATCTTCAAACAATCAAGCTATAAAGAAGAAAGAGCTTAGACTTATGGTATGAGCCTATAACCACCTAACACCAGCACTGGGAAGGCAGGAGAAGGATTGCAAGATTCTGTTTAACACCTGGGTTACATAGGGAGGCCCTGTGTCAGAAAAACATTAAAAGAAAAAGAGAAATCTATTTTGCCTTATGGTTTCAAAAGTCTTAGTCTATGTTCCTTGACCCTGTTGTTTTGGAGTTAAAACAAATCACAGTAAAAACAAATACTGGAGGAGGTCAGCTTGAGGTCGACAGGCATAAAGAACAGCACAGTAATCTGGTACAGCACTTGATAAGGTCATTAAACACTCCTGCCTGAACCAACATAATGTCACCTACTGATACCCTGGGAACTCCCACCTGCCTCAGGTTGCAGATATACACACTTTGAACAATGAAAATAAGTTATTCCTCTTACAACTCCTTAGTGACACTCTATTTCTATTCAAACATGTCCCAGAGCACATTCGAAAGCAAGGGAAATGGTACAGTCAAGCCTGGACTGGTTTTGAGTGCATGTACCCCTATTTAACATCTTTTGCATATGCATGCTTGAAGGTGCATAAGACTAAACCAGATTAATGATGGAAAAGAACATTACAGTAGTCAAGCTTTGAGTAGTCCTTGTCTGTCAGTCAAAGCAGAGAACCACTCAAGCCTCACCCACAGCAATCAGCTTCTCCCGGACCCTGTTAAGTGAAGCCCCAAGCATTGGCAAGCCTTGTTGAGTACTCCCACTCAAGTCACCTCCTACCCTCTCTGGTAGCCTATCTGACTTGTACCTTTGCTTGGCTTTTGAGCAAAACTTCTTGCCACATTATTATTTGTATGTGCATCTTCAATTCTTTAAACAAGAAAATCTCAAACCTGGAGACAACCAGAAAGAACACCAATGAGAACATTACCTTATGGCATCAGAGAAGCGAAGAGTGTGAGAGGAAGAAGCTGTCATCCCAGTACTACCTCCCAAGGCAAACTCTCATTGACCTAATTTTCTCCACCTTACTCTGCCTCTTAAAGGGGGGCAGAAGGACTTGGATCTCCAGCCTTTGATACTTGGGCTCTTTGGGGGCTCCACATCTAACTATAGCATGTTACCATGCTATGTTGTGATGTACCATTACTTTTTTGTGTGTTAAGAACATTTAAAATGTATTCTTTCAGCAATTTTCAAGCATACAATGTACTGTGATTAAGATAGTTTGCAATATTTGTCTTTTCGTCTTTACCTAAATTGCATATTCTTTGACAGTTTCCCTTTATAATTTTCAAAAAAAGTTACTTGGGTCTAAAGCCGCAGAGTATTGTAATTAAAATAATCTTTTTTATTTTATTTCTGTACTCTTGTTATAACCAGTTCATAAAGAGTTGAGGGAGAGTGACTTCATTATTCTATAGCCTCCCTGTTTTCCTTCCTTCCATTATTGGTTTTGTTTTATTTTTATTTATATTTATTATGGATATTACATTTCCATATTTCAGTTTCAATTGTTAATTTTGATTATCTGCTGTCTTCCATTTAGTTTATGAAATGGTCAAATTAGCCCAAATAAAATATATGTTCTCATTATTATTTATAGGAAAAGAGCTGGAATCGACCACAGCATGTATTATAAGCATTTACCTAATTAATATTTAGTGATTATTTTATTGAAATTATTGTGTGACAGACTTTCTTATTTTATGACATCTCTTGTATAAAAATTACCTCATATTCCTCAAATTAGAGTAAATTTATATTCTTCTGGGTATAAAAGGAATAATCACTCTGCAAAAGAAACTTCATTAGGAGTCAAGTCTCAAGTCTTGTTTACTTCAAAAACATCACAACGTCTTCTACCTGAGCATCTGTAGGCTAGTAGGAAACTAAATCAAACGCAATTACAGTTTTTATGTTTCCTTCAAAGACAAAGAGTGTTAAATGAAAACTATCAAAATGCTTACTGGATTATTTTAAGGAATCACAGAAAAAATATAGACTTTTCAAAAGCTAATTAAAACAACAACAACAACTATCCAAAAATATGTACCTGACCCTTTGTTAGAGTATTATCTTCCTACCTTTTAGCTGTAAATTTTTATCATCTTTTCCTAGGACAATTTTGAGGTATTTTCTACAGACAAGAATAGCATGGCAGTTCTGTCTGGTTGAGGACAGCATAATGCTGTTGTTGGTGGTGTTGTTATCATTATTACCACTAATGGCTTAGAACAACTCCTTATAGCCTCACAACTCAATTTGATGCGGCAGCCCTTGAGCTGCCTCACATGGGCTCTCTCTTCGCAGCCCTCTGTAACCCACTACAAATCCAGAAGTTTTGTACACGGTTTTAAGAATGTTGGCCATGGGTGGAGGGGCAAACCTTAGGATAATATTGTTTGACTTCTGAACTGCCGTTTCGATGATATTCTTTATTTAATTCTTTCTTCATTAATTTATTTATTTATTCACTTTACATCCTGATCATACCCACCCTCCTCCCAATCTCACACTTACAAATCCCTCCCCCCATTATCCCCTTATATCACCTTGGGTAACACCCTGCTCTGGGGCTTCTAGTCCTAGCAGGACTAAGCACATCCTCTTCCACTGAGGCCCAACCAGGTGAATTAATGAAGTAATTTAATTAGGAGAAGGGAATCGAAAGACAGGCAACAAAATCAGAGACAGCCTCAATTCCAATTGTTAAGGGACCCACGTGAAGACCAAGCTGCACATCTACTACAAATGTGTAGGGGGCCTAGGTCCAGTCCCTGCATGCTCTTTGGTTGGTGGTTAGTCTCTCTGAGCCCACATGGACCCAGGCTAATTTACACTATGCGTCTTGTGCTGTCCCTGACCCCTCCGGCTTGCTCAATTATATCCCTGACTCTTCCACAAGACTCCCTGAGCTCTGCAGCTGTTTGGCTGTGGGTTTTTGCATCTGTTTCCATCCTCTGCTGAATGAAGTCTCTTAAGAGACATCAATTGTTAAGAATGTTCCTGGCTAAAGTCATTTTTTAAAAGGTTGATCCACATAAGAAGTGTAATAAGCAGAAAGGTCCAAGTAAGGATGCTTCACTCCCACTTAGAAGGCAGAAGAAAATAATCACAGGAGGCAGAGGAAGGGAGGGACCTGGGTGGAGAGGGGACAGGGAAGGGAAAATGGAATAGGATCAGGTATGGGGAGGGAGGACAGGAGAAAAACCTAGAGAGACAGGAGAATAAATGGAAATAAACAGCCTCAGAAAGTATGAGCTCGGGGGACCTTCTAGAAAGTACCAGAGACAGGGAGGTGAGAGACTCTCAGGATTCAATGGGAGTGACCTTAGCCAAAATGCCCAACATTGGGGAGAGGAAACTCAAAGAATACACCTCCAGTAGATAGACAAGGCCTCATGTGGAGGGACGGGGTTACCAAACCACAGTCACATTTCTGACCCAGAATTGTTCCTGTCTAAAAGAACTGCAGGGACAAAAATGGAGACAAGACTGAAGGAAAGTGAATCCAGTGATCTATTTTATAGGGGGGAGGGACACCAAGCCCTGACACTATTACTGAAGCTATGATGTGCTTACAGATGGGAGTTTGGCATGGTTGTCCTCTGGGAGGCCCTACCAGGAGCTGACTGAGACAGAGATGTTTATACCCAACCATTGGTCTGAAGTTGGGGAGCGGTGGGGGAGTACTTGGTTGAATTAGGGGAAGGATTGAAGAAGCTGAAGGGGGCAACCTAATAGGAAGACCAGCAGTCTCAACTAACCTGGACCCCTGGGAGCTCCCAGAGACTGAGCCACCCACCATGAAAATACAGAGGTCCATCTGACTGGCCTCAGTGGGAGAAGATGGACTTAATCCTTGAGAGACTTGAGACCCCAGGGAAGCGGGGAGGTCTGGTGGAGTGGAAGAGAGGAGGACTGGGATAAGGAACTGTGGGAGTGGGGACAGGAAGAGGAGGCAACGACTATATGAAAATGAAGCTACTTTTCACACACGATAATAGTTTGGTCCAAGTTTAGTAGATTGACAAAACATTTTAAAAAAAGATATAACCCCTCGTTGTTCAAGTGTGCAGGGTAAAGATGAGATTCCCAAGTCCCCAAGTGTTTCCAGGGAAAACATATATGATACATGGTATATGCTATATGATAATATATAAATATAAACAATTTAGTATAAGTATATACTAAATATAAAACATCTACTACACTTAGACCAACTTTTTTTATGACTTTAGCCAGTGTCCTTGACAACTGATGTCTCTGCTAGAATTTAATGTGTCAAATAAAGTCCACACAGTGCAGTGAATCAACTCGTTTCTCGTATTTTGACGCTGTGCACAGTAAAGCAGGAGACGCTGAGCTGTCCTCTTAAATGTCAGTCCCATCAAGCAGCCACTGAGCAGAGGGCAGTACCTTTGCCACCAACTGTGATGCGTCTTTTATGCAGCAGCAACTTCAGAATAACCTCCTACAGCTCAGTGGTGATGAGAAACAGGTTGAAAATAGGTAATACTGATTAACACTGATAAATATTTTGGGCAATGATGAATATAAATTTGTATGAATCCCTTGTGTTTATACAAAGGGATTCAGTTTGGTTGAAGCCTTGCTTCTTTTGGCTCATTTCTTATCTACACACACACAGACTCTCTCTCTCTCTCTCTCTCTCTCTCTCTCTCTCTCTCTCTCTCCCTCTTCCTCCAACCCTTCTCCCCCCGTGCCATGTATGTGTGGGTACAGGTATGTACGCCATTGTTAGTATGCATACATATGTATGTTGAGGCCAGAGGAAAGAGAACCTTGAATTTCTTCTTCATTTTTTAAACCTTATCTTAAAGAAAGTCTCACTGAATGGAGGAGCTCTCTGTGTAAGGCAGAAGCACCAGGAAATCTCTCGTGTCTACTTCTCCAGCACTGGAGTGACAGGAACATACAGCTTTCATGGGACGCTGGGGATCACAACTCAATCTCACAGTAGTACCATCATTGCTCTGTCAAATGAACCATCTCCTCTGTCCCTACTTTTCTTCTTTTTCACTTTATTTATTTTAATATTTTTAAGGGTCAGATACTTAATATCTTTGCTTAGTATTTGACCTCTATGTTATGCATGGTTAATAAAACCAAGAAAAGGGGCTGGGGATTTAGCTCAGTGGTAGAGCGCTTACCTAGGAAGCGCAAGGCCCTGGGTTCGGTCTCCAGCTCCGAAAAAAAAGAACCAAAAAAAAAAATAAATAAAACCAAGAAAATATGGAGGTTTTAGGCAATTTGTTAGATATGGATATAATATATTTATATGCATTAGCTATTGCAACCTTCTAGAATAATTGTTTTAGAAATGAAAGAGTAATGAGGAAAACAGCATCCAGGCTTTATTCATACTGTTCTGGGTTAAGCATCTCACAGCATTTATCTCATATGTGCTCCCTAGCAACTCCTGTTGGAGGTGGTACCATTAACTCCTGCTTACAACCTAAGGAACACCCCCAATGAATGGCTAGCCAAAACCGTAAACTCTGCTCAGCTGATTCTAAAGAAACCTGAACTTTTGCTCCCATAAAAATGTGTTTTCTTATCCCCACCCCTTGTGGACAAGATACCTCTGAGCCTTTTGTAACATGGGCCTTGTACTGCATTATATTTCTGGAACTCGGTTAAAGTCTAGGACTCGATTAGGACAGAGATAGATCAAGTGACCATGCTACAGAGCTAGTGCATTATCCCTCCTGTGGTAAAGAGTCTCATTTATGACTATTAATATTGAAAGGAAATGCATCTTTAAATCAGTCATCAATTTCCCCTGCTGTCACACTTGCTATGGAACCACTCCTGAGAACATTCAAGGTAACTGGAAAAAGTCTGGAAGAGCTGAGGCTCTGTAGGGCTCCCAGGGAGCTCCTTTCTTTTCCTCATTTTATAGAGGAAACTGAGGCGGGCATTAAATGATTGCTCGCTGTGCTGTAGGAATAGAGCATCCAAAGTTTAAGATGCACAAAGTTTCACTAGGAATCTCATTAAGGAACAGATTCTGGTTTTGTTGCAGTGACCTGAGATATGTAGTCTGTCTTACAAGACACTGCCAGGCAAAAGTGATGCTGCCTTCCTTGGGCTGCGCTGGGAGGGAAGAGAGAAAGTGTGTGACAAGTAGGCTAGGGACAAGAGTTAAAGCGACTCCATCTGTACCACAGAGATAATTGCTCACCAATACCTATCTACTGCTGCTTTATTCACAACAATGAGGAGGTAGAAGCAGTCTAGATGGGTGGATAACTAAAAATGGTTACATATATACATATACAGCAATAACAAAAATTGAAATCATAGCATTTAAGGAAAACATACAGACCTGGAATTATTCAGTGATGTAACCTAGACTCAGAAAGACAGACAAATAAGACATTTTTTTTATCTCATATGCAAGCCCTTGCTTTTAACTCGTGTGTGTGTGTGTGTGTGTGTGTGTGTGTGACACAAGTAAATCTCCAGTATTGGTGCTTAGGAGCCACCACTTTGTTTCATTGAGACAGGATCTGTCACTGGGAACTGGACCTTGCCTATTAGGCTTGGCTAGTTAGCCAGAGAGCCTCAGGGATCCTATTGCCTCTACCTCCCCATTAGCAGAATTAGAAGTGAGCTACTGAATCTGTCTTTTCTATGGATTTTGAAGATCAAACTCAGGTACTTGTTGGCTTGAGAAGACATTTATTAATTTATCTATCTCCCCAATCCCTTGATTCAGACACTTTTAAAATATCATTAGACTAGAGCTGTCTAGTCACACAATGAGACTACCTCAGAACAGAGGCATTCTATTAAAATATACTGACCTCAAGAACTGGGGTTGAGAATCTTTCACAAGTCTATTTAACTGCCAAGTAGACTGGTACACAATGAACATGACCGATAGGTCTCCCTCCATTGTGAAGAATCTGTACAGACAGGTATTGCCATCCTTGCCCTGGTTATTAAAATTGCAAGTGGAAAAATTGCTTCATTCATGTGCAACTGCTCACATCTCTATCTATCTATGTCAGAGGGGCAGAAATAGACTTTTATTGAGCATTTTTCTTCCAATTCCCAAATGGGATTTTTTTTTAAATTCTAAAGTGGTATCATTCCATTTTCTGTAGAGTAGGGACATGTCTTTATTCAGAAAATAATATCATTCAGCTATCACATCTCTTGTATGTATCTCTTATATATAATATCATATCTCTTGGTTGATGTGAATAAGGCAAAGGAAACTCAATTGCAGGAAATCATTTTCCCCATCAGTCTTGCTACATGTCTTAAAAATCCTCTGTCATAGTCTTTCTTGTGTCTGGACCTATAAAAACAAGAATGAGATACAGATCACTAACACTAAGCTATTATGAGCACCACTTATCTTGGACAGATCAAGTTTGGAAGTTAGCATTGTGGTGCTCATGAGAGCACAAGGTTGAGCTTTGCTGCAGGTAGCACCACTGGCTGACACCTCTAGCTATTAGCAATCTGGAGACTCCACAATATGTGCAACCAGCCCCCATTTACTGGAAGCCACCACTAGCCAAGGCATACTAATAGAAGTTGATTCCTGAATGATGCACGGACTCCTCCAACAGATGGGACTCTTAGATGAGGATTTCCATCTGTGAACTTAGTAGTCCTAGAGGCTAATCTACCATCTCAGATACTTGCACTGGGATCTTCTTGCTTCCTCTTCTTTGTCCTTACAGGCATTTCTCCACCTAATTCCCCCATGCACCTAACACTGAAGGACTCAAACTAACGTGAGTAGTTTTGAGAGTGTGTGGAGAAAGCAATGGTAAGCTAGGAATGTGCAGTAGGCCTACTCATAGGCCAGAAGGCTAAGCAGACACCTTCCTGATGATACAGAGGACACGGGAGATCCCTGGCCCAAGGCGAAGGCCCAAATACTAAAACTTGCACCCAGAAAGCCTGGAACTAAAGATTTTTAAAATTTCTAGGAGAGAGGCAGTATCTACAGGGCAGTAGAGTTTATTAACCAATAAACTAATGGATAGTTTGCAGGCCTATAGGACCCGCATTACCTTACTTCCGTGCTGCAGGACAATCAAGGAATGAATCTACTACATACCTATTACAGGAGGCACGTGGCAGATACTCCTCAAGTGGAACTCATTAAACATTCATTGTAGCTTTAAGAGAAAAAATGTATTTTAGTTGATGAAAAAATATAGGAAAGTTTAGATCACTAGTTAATGAAGGCAGAAATAAAAACTGAATCTAAGACTGAATGAAGAAGTCTGTCTCTCTTTTATTGTGTGTGTTAGTTTGGGTCATCTGTGACTCTGTCTCTCTCTCTGTTTGTCTCTGTCTGTATCTGTCTGTCTCTGTCTGACTGTCTGGCTGTCTGGCTGTCTGGCTGGCTGGCTCTCTGTCTGTCTCTCTGTCTCTGTCTGTCTCTCTGTCTCTGTCTCTCTTTCTCGTTATTGTTCCTGAGAATTCTACAGTGAGACCTATACAGGCCAAGATCTGGATAGGTCTGTGAAGTGGCCCCTTAACATGGTTGGTGACCAGTAACCAAGGCAGAGAGAGAAAGAGTCACAGAGAGAAATGAACAAATAGGTTAGCCTATAAAGCTGCAAAGCAAGTTGATATAGAACCCAGAAGAACTGAGAGATATAATGACAGTCTCCAATTCTCTACTGGTGCCTTCAAATGAGGAAAGATGCACATTAATAATAGAAGGTAAGATGTACATTAATAATAGAAGGTAAGGGGGCTGGAGAGATGGCTCAGTGGTTAAGAGCACCCGACTGCTCTTCCAGAGGTCCTGAGTTCAATTCCCAGCAACCACATGGTGGCTCACAACCATCTGTAATGAGATCCGATTCCCTCTTCTGGTGTATCTGAAGACAGTGACAATGTACTCATCATATATAAAATGAATTAATATAATCTTTAAAAAATAATAGAAGGTAAGATGCACATTAATAATAGAAATTACACAGTTTTGTTTTTGTTGACCCTGAGTCTATTCACAATGTCTTTAGCAACAGACCTATCATGTTTAGGAGTGAAATTCCAATGTGGAAGAGAAGCCTTGAGCCACCAGGGAAGAGATCAGAAGGTTATCAACCTGGGTTGAGTGATGAAGAGTCCTCCATACTGGAGGCACTATGTAGATACCAGGGTTTGGAGTAGGAAGGAGATTGTTCCATCAAAGTTAATCTCTTTAGCAATCTTTTAAAAAATAAATTTAAAAATATTTCTCTAAAAGAATGGAAATCTAGTTTTGAAGTTTTGTTCTATTATTTCTTACTTTCTAAGTGTTTCAAAGTCTTGGAAGAGGGACCAGAAAGATGGCTTATTGGTCAAAGCACTTGCTATGCAAGTCTGGAGAGCTGAGTTTGATCCACAGAGCCCACAAAAACAGCCAGATGCAGTGGCTCTTATCAATAATCATAGCACGCTTGGAGAATGATCCAGAAGTTTAGGGTATAGATAGCCTAGAGCACACTGAATAGTGGCAGAGAGAATTTGACTCAAGACCAATGTGGGAGGCAAAACTAACACCTGAAGGTGGTCCTCTAGCCTCCACTTGTATATTGTGGCATTCAAATTGCCACGTATGAATGCCCCCACTGCACACACACACAGCTGTGAAAAATACAAAATTTGATAAATATTTTGGAAGTAGGAACCGTTGAAATTGCTTCTTTAAAGTGAACATGTACCCCTGTCGATCAGTTGCACCTTTGTCTAGCTAGAGCTTTATCACAGCCGCTACACTGGGAACTGCTTCTCCACATAGGTCCAAGTCACTTATTCTTTGTCAAGTGCAACACAAATTTTTAATTTATTTCATAGTCTCCTAGCACGCTCTTTAGAAATCTAGTTACAACTTTTGCCCTGAATGAACCTCTCAGGATTGTCTCACATCGGGCCTGAAGCCCTAAGAAGTAATTGTAAGCATTTCACTGTGCCAGCCATCTCCCTTGGAGCATTCCAAGAAGAGAGTCACTATCTGTGGAGCTTAGAGCCCGGAAAGGCAAAGCATTACTCCAAAGCCAGGCATCACTATGGTGTTGTGGTTCCCATGCCTTCCTTTTCTTTCTAGTCATCAGTCTGTGGAGAGATGCTTTTTAATGAGGCTGGGCTGAGATCATGATGAAAATAGACCCAGAATCTACATAGAGAGCAAAAGGAATCTTGACCCGGGAGTAGCTTCTGCTTTAAGGGATTGATTTAAGATTATCACATGAAAGCCTTTGCAGTTTTGCTACAAGACTCACAATGCAAGCTTAATCAATTTCCGGAGCTCTGTCTAAATATTCAGGCAAATTCGCACCAGAAGACCACATTTAGGGTACTTTGCAAGGCTTGACCCCTGAAAAGTAAAGAAAAGCTCAGTCCTTTAAATCAAGCTCAAAAATGAGCTGTACAATGAACTCTAGGGAAAAGACCTGAAAAGAAATTCAAAGAACAAGGTCACGCACTTTTGAGTTGCAAACATGTTCATGGCATGGAACATTTGATAGTACTCCTTATTAAAAAATATTCCCTCACCTCACTTCTAAATTAATATCATCATCACTCATAGAAACAATTGTTACCAAGGAAAATGAAAGCTGACTAGCAAAAACACTTAGAGAACCAAACTTGGACTTACTTTATAGACATCACTCTGAAATGTTGACATCACTGATATCATTCTTTAGTGAATATTCATGTGGAATTGGATTGTCTTAAGTGTAAGTCAAGTCAAACTGAGCATTATATATGTCATGGGAACTAGAGATGAGTAAGAGAGTTTTTCCAGAGATCTATATGTTAGTGGGTTCCCCCAGCAGACTTTCCAGCACTCCACAACTAATGGTACCATTCATGAAAATTATTTCTGAAATTAAAAGAGATGAAAAAGGAAGTGACCCAGTGCTGCTAACTGGGATAATTGAAGAGTTGAGGGTAAAGGGAGCTAAACATCTTAGCTACAAATTAGAATTTTAGGTGAACCAAGGAATGGAAACTCAGCAGTGATCTGGTTTCGTGAGCATGAACAGCTCATCATATCCTCTCCACTGAAATAAAAATGCTTTATGAAACAGTCTGAGCTGATGTCTCAGCTAGCATCAAAATTGCTCATCAAATGAGAGATAAAATTTTAGTGGAAATTGGAATGACAATTGTGTTATAATGATATGCACAGGAAGTCTATGGCTGCACAGAAAACTGATTTGGGTAAAATCCAGAAATTTTCATAATTAAGAACTTAAGGATTTGTGAAGAACTAGATACTCATCCAGCAAATGGATTGCGTATCACAGCAACTTCGAATCTGTTGTTACCTCTTGTATGTATGTTTCTGGTATGTTTGTACTTATGTGTTAATAGAAATGTTTAGATATCATCTATAGTATATCTGTATATGTACAAACATATATATGCACATATAATGTATCATCTATTCATCTATTTGTCATGTTTTAAGCAAGGGTGATATGTATGTAAATATTGTGCTGTAAGGAAGGACACAGAACTTAGTCACTTCACCATGAAAAACACTTATGGAATAAAGGCAGGCTTGGCTCATAATTGGAAAAAGCCCTGACAGATTGCCTCCTCATACTCACTTCCTGCTTATTGCACACTTACTTTTTAACTAATTTGATAGGTAAGAGAAGTCAGTCCACCTTAATTTCTTCTTGATATGGTTTTCTTTCCAATATTTTAAAAAATAATCCTCGATTATGACCTCAAAATGATCACGGGGCAGCTTGTCAACCGGGCAGAGAACTTACACAGGAATGGAGATAGTAGTACTCTGTGCCTTCTTATAGTTCCTGGTGATGCAAGAACTGACAGAAGCCATCTAGGAAAGACTATGGCAAGCACTGAATTTCCTGGAGATGGCCCACCATTTTGCATAGCCACAATATGTACACTCTGGAGAGACACAGCCCCAGAGACTTTGTCCCAGGATTGCTTCTCATTGCTAATACGCCTTCTCTGCCATTATGACATAATCAAATGATTCCTGGGCATTAACCTAACCTATTGGGCAGATTCCCTGCAGATCAACAAGAAGATGAATTCTGTTTAGATGAATTAATGACTTTATAGCATTCCTGATTTGATTCAAATAATTTTAGGAAGAAAGTTTAAGGAGGAGATGGTTTTAGTTGCTTTGCCACAAAAATGTAATAAAGTTAGAATCAAGAATAGAGTGTACCCCCCTCATCATAGAATAATAAATAAAGGCTGCATGATAAGGAATACAATGAACTTTCATAAATTACACTAAGGAGAGACATAGGCTTGGGACAGATCTGTGATCAAAGACAAACATTCATCCTAAGTCAAGTTAAAGGATGAAGCCACAGGTGTGCACTGTGGTAAAGCAAGGCCATGTGAAACTGTGAATTTAAACTTATAATGGTTTACAGAGTGAAACACCACTTTGAACTTAATATTAACATCCATCTGAAACTCCCCTTTTTTGTAACATTTTATCTCTGAGGTAATTTTATAAAGAACTTTTGTCTAAGAAGGTATAAGAAGACTGAGAGAAAAAATAAAGTGTTCCTGTTGGGGGCTCTGCTCCATCCACAAAATGTATATATGCCTGTCTGTCTATGTGTATGTATATACATGATGTACATATATACATATGTAGGTATATGTATATAAATGTGTGTATGCATGTGCACTTATGAATATGATGAAACAGATGGTCGGGCACAGCCAGTGTGTGTGTGTGTGTGTGTGTGTGTGTGTGTGTGTGTGTGTAAGCCTGACTTTCTTCTTTCTTCCTTTTCTTTTCTCTCTAGCTCATGAAAAACTCTGAGCTTCTCACCTGGCCATTGAGGAGCCCTTGAACCAAAGAGAAAAGAGCTGAGAAACTAAGCTTTTTGTTTCTTAATCCCCTGCTTCTATCAGCAGAAATTAAATTATCAGAAGCCACCAGCTTCTGGCCCCAGAGAAAGAAAAAGTTAAATTACCAGAAGCCAGCAACTTTTGTCTCCACAATTGTAAGAAAGAGTTAAATTGCCAAAAGTCAGCAGCTTTTGGCCCTGCGACGGCTGACACCTTACCAATTTGGTGCCTACTTTGGTTTACCCTGTGATACTAAAGCCAGCTTTTGACAAAGAATAATATGAAGGGTCCTTCCATGCTGCTGAATGTGCTTTGCATGCAGAGGGGAACATCATGGGTGTTGATGGTTAAGTGGTATAAGTAGTAGCCTCAATATCTGGAATTAGCGTCTGGTTTTCAGGGACTCTGAAAACAACCTCACTGCCTTTCTTTATCCCAATCCTCAGCTCCTTTCCTCCACTAACATAGCAGATACATTATGGACACAGTTATTAAAGGGTCTTTCCTATATTAATGTGTTCATTAGTACAGCCCCTCCAGGAGGTAAATGCTATTATTATCCTCATCTTATAAATGAAGAAAGCAGTCTCAAAGAGATTTAGTAGTTATACAAAATATCAGCTAGTAAATGGCAGTGCCTGAATTCTAAACCACCACAGGGTTTGGGCTGGAGTCTGCCCCAATTGCTAAACACATTGCCTTTCATGCCAAAGGAAACTTGATGGAAAAGTGAGGTGGTAAGGACTGTGGCTCGGCTCTTAATCTCCCAGGGTTGTGTGTGATAGGAGACTGGAGGAGGCTTTCTTCTTGATAGCTTTCTATTTCTGTCCTTCTCTAGCTCTAGAAAGAACAAACATCACTAAAAGTGTTAGAGCCCATCTCTAACACTTGGGATTGAGTTCTCAAACCACGTTGAATCTGCTCAGGTTGTGGTCCAAGCTCAAGGCCTATTGACTATAGTGAATTAACGGAGGTGGGAAAAGGGTTCTCAAAGGAAACTACATGTGTTCTTCTAGAAATGAGTCTCTCTGTCTGAAGCCAGTAGATAAGGAATTGGTTCCTGGTGAGAAGAAACTAGGAAATCTGGCTATTAGCGGTTTTAATATGTCTATTTCTCAGGATCACGGTACAGAACATGACAGAGGGTCTTGAGAATCTGGGGCTCCTTTCAGACGCGTTCTTTCCTGAAGGGCATCCAAAGAGACCCTGTTCTCTTTTATTACATTTGTTTATTTGATTGGTTGGTTAGTTGTGTCTGTGCACCTGTGTGTCCATGCATTGCCACAGTGCGCACGTGGGGCACAGTCACCACCACCGCCATATTTTGTTCTGTCTCACAGGAACCAGTCAGGGCAAGTATCTCCTGAACCACATCTGGGGCCAGGAAGGGAAAGCTCAGTTGGCTGGTGTCCGCACTACCAGTACATCTCTCATCTGATGTACAGGTTCACCCTAGAAAATATATTCCAAAGGCAGCAGACAGGAGAGCCTCAGCCATCCCCAACCCAGTCTAGCCTGCCACACACAATCTGTCAGACAGCCATGTTGTGGAGGCCCAAGACCATGTTTCAATTACTCCTCTCACCTCCTGCCATCAAACCACAGTCAGAAGATCTGTGAAGAACTCGAAGCTCACTCTTCTTCCATCGCCGTTTTCTGTGGTGATTTTGAAGACGGCAACTGGACAGAATTATCTGAATAGTTTAGTTTTCAAATTGCCAGAGAACTTTAAAGGGTGAAATAGACTTGGAAGAAGTACTTTTGAAGGGAAAAGGGGAATTCTATATGAGCTGAGAAGATACATGTCTGGGGTGATTGCAAGTCTTTGTCAGGAGGCAGCAGGAGGGTGCATGCAACCTCCCAGCTATGAGAAGCAGAGTTGTATAGAAGCTGGTTGTTGCCTCTTGGTTTTAGGGAGCAAACTACCAATATATTGTGATGAGATTATATGAATATCAAGTCATCTTATTTTCCCTTTTACTTCTTTATTTTTTCAATGGATTCCTAAATTCCCTCAAAACACACTTTCTTCATGAGCTTCCTAAGGTGGGACCTAGGAAAAGGAAATATTCACTCAGGTCAAGTGTTCTTTAAATTATGGTGTGTTTCACATCTACCAAAGTCATGAATGAAAATGTACTTTGTGGACATTTGAAGTAGCTCCTTTGACCTGGAAGTTATAGGGTACTCTATACATGAAAATGGTATGTTGTTCTTGATGCGAACTGTATAGTGAGAGAAAGATCTGAAGTTACATGCCACACTATGCATGAATAGTGTTGAAAGAAAACAGGTATAAGGCTGTATTATTTCAGTGACATAAGATACATACAGCAAAATGTATTTGCAGTATCAAAAGACTAGAAAATAGTTACCCCAGAGGAAGAATGACTCAGGGAAGTGACAGAAGGGGGACTTTTGGTGACTTTCTGTTTTGAGGCTAAGTGCTATTTGCATGGGCATTTTTTGGCATATAAGACACTTGACTAGAGCATTTTTTTCTCATGTATATTTTGATGTGTTTATAAAAAGATAAAGAGAGGGGGAATGTGTTCTATG
Organism: Rattus norvegicus; assembly: GCF_021556685.1. Taxonomy (NCBI): domain Eukaryota; kingdom Metazoa; phylum Chordata; class Mammalia; order Rodentia; family Muridae; genus Rattus; species Rattus norvegicus. The sequence continues at coordinate 103,396,507 of NC_141535.1, read as the reverse complement.
GAGGTGTGGGAGAAGGGAGTGCCTCTGCAGGCCCACGCTAAGGCATCCCTTCCTCCAGGGACCAGTCACACTAGGTATAGTATAGAATAGAGTTTATTCAGGGGATGGGAGGGTAGTTAAGAGAGTAGTGGAGGTAGAGAAAGGAAGAGAGAGACAGAGACAGAGGAACAGAGGCAGAGAGAGAGAGAGAGAGAGAGAGAGAGAGAGAGAGAGAGAGAGAGAGAGGAGACAAGTAGAGGCTGGCCATGACCATATGAAGAGAAAGGGGAAAAGGGAATTGGGAGAGAGCAGGAGCAGGAAGGCAAGGGGGTGGGCAAGCAGCCCCTTTTATAGTGTCAGGCATACCTGGTTGTTACCAGGTAATTGTGGGGTGGAGCTTAGACAGAATGCTAACTTATTTTTCTTCCTTTAAAAATTAAAAAAAAAAAAACAGGGCTGCAGAGATGACTCAGTGGTTAAAAGTACTCACTGCTCTTCTAGAGGTTCTGAGTTCAATTCCCAGCAACCACATGGTGGCTCACAACCATCTGTAATGGGATCTGATGCCCTCTTCTGGTGTGTCTGAAGACAGCTACAGTGTACTCATATACATTAATTAATTAAATAAATAAATAATAAAATATTTTAAAATATTAAAGACAACATATTTATGCTTAAATAATCAACATGGTATGACAAAAAAAGTAGATGATTCAGAGAAAAATATAAGAACTCTTCTCATCTTGAACTAATAGAGCTTGTATCTAAATAACTGATTATTCTAGTCTTTCCAGGTTTTTTTTTTTTTTTTTGGTTCTTTTTTTTCCGGAGCTGGGGACTGAACCCAGGGCCTTGCGCTTCCTAGGCAAGCGCTCTACCACTGAGCTAAATCCCCAACCCCTAGTCTTTCCAGGTTTAATAAAGCAAATCAATTTTATTGTAAACAGTGAAGCAGGTACCATCACTTATATCTTCAAACAGGTAATTCAGTGTTGCACTTTGCCTAAAGGGAGAGAGAATAGTAATGGCTTTGTTGGAGATGGGTCACAACTTTTGTTCTTGTTTAAGGGAACCATGATGTCAGAACTAGAGAACTCTGTCTATCACCTGGGAAGCAGGAAGACAGGAAGTCACTAGGACAGTGATGTGAAAGACAAGCTCTACAACACCCCTCCCCCATCTCTGCCTTTCTGACCTGGAATATTTTGGCTGGGATTATCCAGGATTCCAGATGTTGTTTGTCTGTCTGCTGTTTGCTTGTTTTGTTTGTTATTGCACCTTCCACTGCCCACTTATTGCTCTCTAGATATATAGTTCTGTGAAACCTTTTCTTATTTTGAGTTCTGACGGTTTGTGTTCTGTGCTAGAAAAAACAAATAGCTGTTTGGCAAGTTTCACTGAGGCTCATCTTCGCAGAAGCATTACTAAGGCACATCCAACCTTTGACATTAAGACATGATGTCACAATGCACATTCCAGTTCCTACAAACAAATACCATTATATTTTAAGTAAGGTTATGGATTTGTGCTATGTTGCATTGATGCTTTGCTTGGAGCACCTAGGGCCCATGGACTAAAGGCCACAGCAACCAACCAAGTTTTTAGATGGCCTCCAAATCTTTTCAGCAAGAAGGAGATACAGGTTGGGGTGTATAGGGAACAGGGCAGATTTTCCACACCATGACAGGAAAGCAACAGAAGACTTCATTATCTTATTAAGATGACATCAGTTACCTTGGAGAAAACTGTATCCCAGGTGCATACCATATAGGGAAAGAGAAGTCAGGCATTGAACTGAGGGATTCTTTGATTGCAGTCACAGAGGATGTTCTCCAGATGCTGAAGAAATGTTCCACAGTTGTAATAGCCTTGCTTCCCCTGACTAGGTGCATGAGTAGCACATTTAATGTAAGCCCCTGGACCCATCTCTAAACTCTCAGCCTCTGTTCCACAGTTTCACATCTGTGTTTGCTTCTCTGTTCTCAAAGTACAGTGTTCTCCAGTGACACAAACTGTGAGGCACCACCTGAACAAGCAGACTGGTTCCTAACAAGGAAACTGGCATCAACAGCTTTGCACTCTGATGGGAGACAAGAAATTACTCCATGAATCCCTCTGTCTCACCTGCTAACCCTGGAGGCACACACTATGTAGGAACCTACTGGCCACACTGACTTGGAAAACAAGTAAGCATACTTCACCCTCCCTCCTGTCCTCCAATTCCAAATCTCCAGTACTATCCCCCAGTAGTAGATGGTCCAGTAGACCATCTTCTGGGTCTTTCCTCTCTGCTCCCATTCCCAAGGGACTCCACACATCTTATCTAACAGCCTTCCTTCCTCCCAAATTCCTTTGTCTCAGCTGCTAACACCCTGAGACACTCTCTACTGGCAACCTGCAAGCCACACTAGCCTGGAGTCAAGTGGGCTATATTACTTTTTGCTCCCCATTTCTCTGGCCTTATCCACAGCCCTGTGGTGGGCTAGCTGCAGGGCCCTGTCTTCTTTCTCTATCTCCATTACCTGGAGACTCTGCAGATCCTTGCTGGAATCCCAGGTCTCTTCTGTCCTGTGGTCTTCTTAGCCATCCCTCTGTCCTTCTTCATGTCAGCTCTCAATATTTAAAAACCCACTCTACTTGGGACCCCAGCAGCCCCTCCTAACAGGCCTTAAAAGTACAACCTGCCAAGTAATCCACAACCACCACACTCTCTGACAGAAATCAAGAAATGGAAACCCACTGAAGAAAGATAAAACAAGATATCAATACCTACCATTCAAGTTCCAGATGTCTGGGCACCACCATAAAAATACAATCAATAGCAACTAGAACAAAATGTTTCCACCAGAACCCACCAACTTTATAACAGTAGGCCCTGAGAAGTGCAATGTAACTGAAGCACAAGACAAGGTCTTCAAAATTGCTATTATGAATTCAGGCACTGGTAGCTCATCTACTCCTTTAACCTCAGCACTTAGAGGCAGGGTCAAGCAGATCTCTAAAATTGAAGCCAGCCTCCTCTACAGATCAAGTTCCAGGACTGCCAGGAATGACTGTTACACAGAGAAATCTGGTCTTGAAAGCAAAGTAACTATTATGAATGTGATCAAAGACCTTAAAGAGAATATGAATAAATCCATGAATAATATCTATGAAAACACAGTGGAATGAAATAAAGAATATAGTTCAAGATATGAAAGTAAACATGAAACCACTAAAGCAATGAAAATTTTAGGAAGTCAAACAAAAGCCTTAGAGGTAAACCTCACCAACAGAACACATGAAATGGAAGAAAGAATCTTAGGCACTAAAGACAAGACAGATTAAATGAATACCCCAGTCAAATAAAATGTTAGATCTAGAAAACAAAACAACAAAAAAAAACTTACAGAAAATCAGGGACTTTATGAATAAATCAAATCTATAAATAATAGGGATAGAGGAAAGAAAAGAAACCCAGGTAAGGAACAGAAAATATTTTCAACAAAATCATAGAAGAAAAAATTTCTAACATAAGTAAATACCTATAATAAAAGTATAAAAAGTGCACAGAACACCAAATACATTGGAAAAGAAGAAAAGAAAGTCCCCTCAGCACATACTAACCAAACACTAAGTATACAGAACCAAAAGCAAGTATTAAAAGTTACAAGGGAAAAAGACCAAGCAATATATAAAGGCAGATCTATCAGAAAATCACCTGAATTTTCAATGACGACTCTAAAAGTCACAAGGACCTGAATAGATGTTTTACAAGCTCTAACAGAAAACAGATGCCAACCAGATTAGTATATCCAATAAATAGATATAGAAAGGAAGTCATCCCAAGAGGAAGAAAACACATGTAAGTAGTATCTATCTATAAACCTAGATCTACAGAAGGTGCTAAATGGAAAACATTGTCCTGAATAGGAGACACGCAAGGAATAAATAATCTCAGATTATAAAATCAAAAGGGTATAAAAACCTACATAGAATAATAAAACAAGAGTAGTCAACAGACACTGCTCAGTGATTACTCTCAACATCAGTGGCCTCAAGTCCCCAGTAAAAAGACACAGACTGACAAGTTAAAAATCAGATAAAAAACAAAACAAAACAAAAATCAAAAACAACAACCACAACAAAACCAGGATCTATCCTTCTGTTGCATCCAAAAAAATATACCTTACATTAAAGGTATACATTACCTCAGGGTAAAAGGATAAAAAAAAAAAGATATTACAAGCAAATGTACCCAAGAAGCAAGCCAGTGTAAGTAGCTGTTTTAACATCTGACAATATAGGCTTCAAACCAAAACTAACCAGAAGAGATAGGAAAGAATACTTCATGCTCATCAAAGAAAAGATCACCCATGAGGATATCACAATTTTAAACAACTGTGCACCAAAAACAAAGGCACCCAAGTTCATAAAAGAAATGCTATGACAGATAAAATCACATATTGACCCACACACAATGGTAATATGTGATTTGAATACCTCACAAATAGACAGGTCATCCAGAAAAAAAAAAACTAAACAGAACCCCTGGACCTAAATGATGGCCTAAGTCAAATGGACCTAACAGATATTTACATTACATTTCACCCAAACACAAAAGAATATACCTTCTTCTCAGCACCCCATAGAACTGGCTCTAAAGTTGAACACATACTTGGACTCAAAACAAGTCTCATGTTGACATGACACTCTGAATCCTATCTGACCATCACAAATTAAAGCTGGTTATCAACAAAAACAGAAACAACAGAAAGCTTACAAACTCATAGGTACTGAGTATTTCATTACTTAATTAAAAATGGTTCAAGACAAATTAAGAAAGAAATCAAACATGTCCTAGAATTGAATGAAATGCAATGAAGGGAGTTCTAAGAGGTGAGTTCATAACATTTAGTGCCTACATAAAAAACGAGAGATTTTATATTAGCAACTTAACAGCACACTTGAGAGAGTTAGACCAAAGAAAGAAATAACAACCAAAAGGAGTAGATGCCAAGAAATAATCAAACTTGGGGCTAAAATAAAAAATTAGATACAATAAAAAACAATACAAAGAATTAATGAAATAAAGTTGGTTCTTTGAGAAAATCAGTATAATTGACAGATCCTTAGTCAAATTAACTAAGAAGCAGAGAGAAGATCCAAATTAACAAAATTAATCTCTAACAACACAGGATATAACAACAAACACTGAGGAAATTCAGAGAATGAGAAGGACATATTTTAAAAACTGTACTCAAACTGGAAAATTTGGGACCAAATGGCTTTAGCACACAATTCTATCAGATTTTCAAAGAAGATGCCAATACGTCTCAAATTATTCCACAAAATAGAAACAGAAGTCATCTTATCTTACAAGGCTATAGTTATCCTGTAAAGTTCCAACAAAGAAAGATAATTACAATATCCCTCATAAACATAGATACAAAATACTCAATAAAATACTTAAAAACTGAATCCAAGAACACATCAAAATGTCATCCACCATGATCAAGTAGGCTTCATCCCAGGGATACTATGACTCTTCCCTATTAGTCAGATGATTCTAGCAGCTCAGTTCATTATTATAAGATTAATAGAGTCATCAGGGTGCTTTAAACATCCCAGAAAGATAACCCAATACCTTGTCAAGATTTTCTGGTCTTAAAAACAAACAACTACAAAGTTATCTAAAAGTTTCTGTTACAATGGGACTGAACTGGAGCTAAATTCTATACCTCCCAACCTTTCAAGGATCCTTTCTCCAGGGCCACTTTAATGGCTTCAAAAGCCGGTATGCCTTCTTTCCTGAGATGCATTTGACATGGGGAAAAGGACAATTTACATGACAATGATGAGGAAATAAAATGAGTCTTTGCTATCTAAACTCCAGGGATTAGGATGTTTGGATCCATTGTATATGACTAGGACTTGAACACCCACTGTGTACATGCTTCAGAAACATGTTGGCTTTTCACAAACTTAGGATGTTAGGAAAGAGTAGCTAACAGACATGCAAAAGACTCCTCTTATGGCATTGTTTATCCTCAGGAGTCTTCTAGAGCAAGTTCAAGATTTCCATGTCTTCTAAACTATAGACACTCAGAGCCTCACTGATTTATATCTAGCATCGTGGGAGTGCAGGCAATTATAGGCAATCCATGAACATCCTAGCAATTCAGACTGAGCAAAGTCATTTGGTGATTTGGAAAGTCACACTCTTCTCCCATGACCAGCTGTTGAGGGGCCAAGCCTGGGAACCCTGGGATGGAAGACTTCAGACATCTAACATGTTTTGATTGCTTACACAAACTCTCAATGTCTGCATCCTATCCTCTTGGGTATTCACTATTTCTTCAAATGTACTTCAGATTAGGGAAACAGATAATGACTTTTTATTATGTCCTTCCTCCAGACCAAACAACTGGAGGAAGTGTCTCAGTTATGGTCAAACTATGCTTGTATGTTGTGTTTCTTTCTTCAGACTCTAAAGTTGCTGCTCAGAGAAGCTAAATTTGTGTCCTGAAAAACACAGCCATGCAGAGTTAAGACTCAATGCTACATCATCTGGTGTGGGATTCCGGGTAATATCTAACATATCTGCTTATGCTGATAATGCACATTGAAATTGATGTCATAGCTTCAAAATATTAAGCAAATTAAATTTGCATCAGTCAATTGAAGGACTTCCCTACAATTTATCTTCTGTTTGGCTTAGACAAATTGCACTTTACTATTAGTTCAGTCTTTCTTTCAGGTATGAGTGTAATATCTGCAGAGTGCCCAGGGGATCTCTCTCTATATTTGTGGGGATGCTCAAAGAGTGCTTCCATGTCCCCTAGATACATACATATATATATATATATATACACACACACACACATATCATATATCAGTAGTTCAGGAGCCCACTGTCCTGCTCTGTGATGTGATCCGTTTCTACTTATCTCTCCAGCCCCTCTTCTGCCAGCAGACCATCAGCTGTCACCCCCTTTCGAGTGCACGCCATCTTTTCTTTTACAAAGTGGATATTCAAAATAAAGGAAAATGATTGTCAAAGCAATGGACAAATTGAGAGTTGGCTGTATAATTATTGCACTATGAGAAGACAGAATGCCATTGTTAGAGTAATGGAGAGTCTCCATTTGATGCATCTATAGTCAGGACACTTTTTATTCAGGGTTCCAGCAGGGTGAATAAGTAGGAATTTCTATATATGCATGACTGAAAAAGACTCACCAAAACCAACAGCCAAGAATAAATGTTGAAGAACCTACTCTCAAGAATATATTCTAAATTCTACTCAAGGAGCAGATGCTTCCAACAACTCTCTAAAATAAGCCTCCCTTTCCCCCTAAGACACACAAAGAGTGACACACTATTTCATCTCTGAACAACAGGGAAGTGTCAGAATCTATCTAAAATATCATTTATTTTCCCACTATATTTCCTTTCCAATTTAGTTAAGCAGTATTTGGTGGCCTCATGTTTAACAATTTATTTGTTTTAAAATTTTATGTCTATGATTGATTTGTCTGCATACATGTATATGCATCCTATGTGTGCCTAGTGCCTCCAGAGGTCAAAGAGGGTGTTGGTTCCCTTGGAACTGGAGACAGTTGTAAGTATCCAGTAGGTACTTGGAACCAAACTTGGGTCTGCTGCACCATCTCTCCAGCTCCTTCCCTTATAGTTTTCATTACATTTATTTGTTTAATATGTGTGTGAATGTACATATATGTGTTCCATGGCACACATATGGAAGTTAGAGGACAATTGTATATAATATTTTGAGATTATAATATAATTACATGATTACCCCCTTTTCTTTCCTCTTCCCATTTGCCCCTTCTGCTCTCATTCAAATTCATGGCCTCTTTTTTTAAAAATTATGGTTGCATTGTGTGTGTGTGTGTGTGTGTGTGTGTGTGTGTGTGTGTGTGTATTCTTAAATACATAAATATAATCTGCTCAGCCCATATAAAGCATATATATATATATATATATATATATATATATATATGTTTTCAAGACTGATTATTTTGAATTGGATAATCAATTGGTGTACTCTTCCCTGGGGAAGGCGATTTCTCCTGCTCTCAGCATTCTGTCCTTACCCGTAGCTCATTGTTTAGGGCTGAGGCCTTCTGAGCTTTCCCCCTCATCCATGTTAGTCCATTTATTGGTGTTGTTCTTGTTCAGCTCATGTTTCGGCAGCCATGTTGGTGAGACTTCATAGATGTAGCTTCTCGCATTTCTAGGGGACACGATCTCCCAGCAATCTACCTGATCCTCTGGCTCCTTGCCCCTTCTGTCTGATCCCTGAACCTTAGGTGCAGGAGCTGTGTTGTAGATGTATCTGTTGGAGCTGGGCTCTGCAGCTCTGTGGTTTGATTGCCTGTGGTTTTTGTAATTGTCTCCATCTGTTGCAAAGATAGGTTTCCCTGATGAGAAGTGGTAACTATATACTTGTGTGTATAATGACAGATACTATGAATGTAGTTTAGGGATTATGTTGGATTAGTAAGTGACAGCTGTAAGTTCTTTTCCAAGATATACGACTTCCATGACCCTGAGTAGTTGGCTGGATTTCCAGTACCTGGAACCACTTTATTTCTCATTCACCAGGTCTATATCTAATTAGAGAGCTGTTAGTCAGTGTCAAGTTATTCATGACACTATGGTAGTTGTACCATACTGGTTGTTTTGGTTCACAGACACAGAGACAACAGTCCTACTTGGGTAACACTATTGGTGGCTTCCTAATTTGGAAGTTTCAATGTCATTTTCTGGTTTCATGAAACCTAGTCCTCAGGGAGGAGACATTTATATCAGATCCAGCTTGGATTAGAAAATGCCTTTGAGGAATCGATTCTCTCCTACCACCATGTGACTTCTTGAAGTTGAACTCAGGTAGTCAAGCTTGGCTGCAAATGCCTTTACCTGCAGAATCGTTTGCTAGTACAAGTGCCCCTATATGAATGTACTAGTTCTTGTACAAATAGCAATATTTTACAACCCCAATGACAGTGTGTGATTGCTTTCCCTTCATAAAATATTAGTATGCAATACAATACCCGAAGGCAAAGAGCACTGCACTCATCCTTCTACTCCTAGCACATAGTAAGTACTCACTGCTGCTGCTGCTGCTGCTGCTGAATTATTTAGCAAAAAAACAAAATTATTCTCCTCAGTGAGCATTTGTTTTCCAGGCTTCATCCCAACATACTTGCAACTCAAAGGTGTGATTCAAAAAAAAATAAGCAGAGAATGAATCAAATTCAATGCTTCATAAAAAATACTTGCTGTAAAGGTGGAAACAAAACCAACCACCTTCCCAGGATGGTGATAACATCTACCCTAGATGTTCTTGAGGCAATGAAAAGTATGTCATAATTGGAGAGACCTCCCAGAAAATAAATAAAACCCCAACTCTCCTAAGGAAGCCATAAGCACAGAGGGGAATGACGAAGGAGATCATTATCATCCTGGTATTTTTAGAAGTTCTTTGGTGACAGGTTGGGCTTTTGAGAATCGGAAAATGATAAAAATAATCTTGTTATTCCACAAAGGAGGCTCTAAATATATCAGGCCAATTTTGAGCACTGGCTGAGAATGTTGAGAAAATATTTTTAAGTGTTGGTAAAATGATAGGCTTTGGGGGCAGCCCTGCTGTATAAAAGATTTGTCTTGAGGGGATGAGAAATGTTTCCAATGTGGGTGTTACACAGAAGCAGCAGAAAGTGGTTTCTGGGTTTTGTCTCCCAAATTTTCAAGATAAGAGTCCATGTGGAAGAATTGTGTGAGATATTGGTAGCTGAAAGTTGCCATTTAAGCATTTAGTTGTGCACAAGAAGGTCTTTCACTCCCCTGCATGGTGACCATGCTATCCAGATCTGAAAGACCCTGTTCTTAACTCCACTATAGACCACAGAATTCTAAAGGATTCTTTTATATCTTCCATAAGTAGCTATTATAATATGGAAGCCACATTTCTGTGGGATTCAGGCTTTGGGTTTCATACAGAAATGACTGTTTATTTGAGAAGTTTGCTTCTTTATGTATTCAGCTACCAGAGTCTCTTAATTATTTAAGATTAGTCATAAGTTAAATAGGACAAAATGATGTTATAAATAGTTTATTGTGTATCTATTAAAGGAATTTGGGCTACATTTATGAATCTAATTATGGAAAGGCGGATGAGGAAAAAGCCCATAATTGACAGTTTGCTTTTCATTCAAAACACAATCGAAGTGAAATGTATTCTCAGAGATTTATCATAGTTGATCTTTTAATATTTATTTTGCTGTCTTTTTACTTCTTGTTTTCCCTGCCTGAATTTCAGTCTTTAAAGTATTCTGATTATGTCTCATTTGAGTATTTAAAAAATGTGAATTAAAAATATAAATTCACATATCAAAGAGATTTTATGTACTTTTGGGGGATGGCATGAGGAGTGATTTCTAGCAATATTGACTTTTTTCAGTGGATACTATAATTGTGATAAAGTGAACATTACTGAGATCAGTGAGACCTGACTATAAAACTGAAGCAATAATAAAATATGACACTGAGAAATAGGGAGGGAGCTAAGGAAAAACATCCCAGATTTACACAGTAGAACCACAGGACTATAGTTTGCCATGTAGGTCTCACTTGTGTGAAAGATGTGGAGTGTAACCGCCACAAGAAGATTTGAGGACTTCTGGTTCATTTGTCCCAAAGTCGCCGTGACATCAGTTTACCTGCCACAGGATCCACAGAGTTCTTCATCTGCCTGCTGTATAGATCCTATCAGGAAAGTCTCTTGAAAAGCACAAGTGCAATAATGAAGGAAAAATGAATCAATGCACAGTAAATGGTGTCCACTCACCTTATCTCTTAAGTGTGTCTTGGAGAGGGTGAGGAAGGAAAATGACACCTAAAGAGGCCATGCTATTCTCGCCAAGTAGAGTAAAGGTCACGGAGCCAATGCCTGGATGGGTAACATGGGGGAGGGGAACTGAGGACACTTAAAATGAAAGAAAGAAGAAAATGGGGACCAAGAAGGCCAAAAGAAGGTTTTATGAGGTTGCAATGTCCAGTATGGCAGAGTCACTTGAAATAGGCAATATTTTCATGAGGAATTTGCTTTTTCCAGAGTCTTGTGGAGTTTCTACAAGGCAAGAGTTTTATTATTGGGGGACACTTTCATTAAAAGTTCTGCAGCCCTATGCACCAAAATGGAATTCACTGTAGGTAGCCTGTGTGAGCTAGCACTCCCTAGAAAGACTCACGTCTTTCTCTCAGGCAGGCCTAAGTGGCTTCCCATCAAGAACGCTCCTTGGGTTTTCCACTCCCCAAGGCTATTTTACTGGGAGCATTCCCCTCTCTATAGTAAAAATGAGAAATGCAAGTGTAACTCACCATGATGTGGAAGTTGAAAAAGATGTCCAGAAAGAAGACAAATACTGTGGGGCTCCAAATTGTTGTATACAAAGTCAGTGCCAATCAGTCGAGTAAGACTTCTAGGTCTTTTAATGGAAGCCCAGACCATTAAAGCTAAGTTTTCTCATACCACTGGTATTCATGGGCTCAAGTGGACAGGGAAGCTACCAGTTTCCAACCTCCATCAGATTCCCCAAAGTGCTAGCCTGTAACAGAGGGCAGTGAATTTCCAGACATCTCAGCTCTTCAGATTTCTTTCTCGCTTTTCTCTAGGTGTCCCACACCTTTGTGAAAGGGAAAGGATTGAATAAGCTCATATGCCCAAATAATCTGAAGCCCATGCCATTCAGGACAATTACTCTCATCTATATGATTCTGGTGATTGAAATAATTACTTAATAGAGATGTTGAGGAGATAAAATAAGGTCAAGAGTGGAAACTTGACATATATTAAAATAATGTTCAAAAAGTTCCCAGTGCCTAAACTGATGCTTTCTGATCACATAATAGCTTGAATAGACACCTAGAAGACAAAGTTCCAGGGTTCCAGGGTAGAGTGAGATGAACTTCAGGAGCAGTTTGTGTGGGTTTCATACACAAAGAGAACCTTCAAAATCATCCTGCCCAAACATAGTTTACAACTTTCTAAAATTTATAATTTAATTTTAATAAAGAAATGCCAGTAGAAAATATAGGTTAAAAATAAAATATTTCTAATGAAAAGCAAGTTTCTCACCCAATTGCCCCTCAACTCCAACAAAAGATGATGTCTTGATGAATTCAATCTTATTTGTTATTTGGCATCTACCATTCAGTAGATTCAGACATTTTGTTCATTGAACCTATTGTCTTATACCCTCCCAAATGTCACCGCTATGTTTAGTACCTTTATGGGCTAACATATATTTGAAATTTATTGTTAGTTCATAATCCTCTCCACACTTTGAAACACAAGGCTACAGCATTCTTTCTTTCTCTTTCTTTTTTTTTTTTTTTGGTTCTTTTTTTCGGAGCTGGGGACCGAACCCAGGGCCTTGCACTTCCTAGGTAAGCGCTCTACCACTGAGCTAAATTCCCAGCCCCTTTCTTTCTCTTTATACTTCACCCTATCCATCAGTAAAATGGATCTCTTGAATCCCTCTTCTATGAGGCCTCAAAATCTTCCTTACATTTCCCTATCCCCTATTCCTGTCATTTAAATCTTTACCTCTGTGTTTTTAAAGTCAATGCTATAATACTCTTCTATATGATCTTAATTATTGAATGATTTATTTATAAGTTGCATATAAGAGCTTAAAATTAATAACAAGTATTTACCCAAGGTAGTTGCATACATGCAAGGTATGAGACAAATGGAAGAGAATGATTGCATTGCTTTTCTTAAATGAACTTCTGTTTTTCCGTACATTTATAACTGCCTGTGTTTTATTATAATTTTGCTATTGTCATTTGCTCCTTTCAAAGGTTTAAAACTACACATGCTATTTATTAAGGGATCTCTCTGCCAGGAATTCTCCATTCTTTTTTGACCTATATCAGTTAACTTCTATATTTGTGCTGATTTCGTTACCCTTGGATTTGACTCTTAATTTTCTGTGTTAAATATCATGTTTTCTGAATGTTAAGAGTTCTTTCTCTGGAATTATTTGATAAACTGGGGTACATTGTCCATTTCCCATAAACAGGGCTGTTCCAATGTGCATGGAAACTTAGACAAGTTTTAAGGTTTCTTTCTAACAAATTATTTGATTAGAATAGTATTAGGAGGCACCAGGCATGACCCAGAGTGATCATCAGAAGGTTTGGATATGATGAATTTGGAGCAATCTTAGGGTACATAGCAAAATCTTGTCTTGAAGAATAAATTATTTTTTAAATTACAAATATAAAAGCATTATGGAACTCATGATCCCAATATTGGGATATAGTATTTTGCTAAAAAAAACAATTTAAAATAATGAATAAAGATGAGATCATAATATTTATTGTTTGTGAGTATATAAAAATTCTTCATAGTGTCTGACCACAATCATGATTGGTAACTGCACCATTTTTTAGATAATTTTATACTTTTACCACAAAAGAAAAAATATATGTTAATAATGGCAAGTTCTTGGGAACATGTGGTCACTGAAGACACACATATCTATGTGGCTGTATTGTTTTTTTTAATACCACTTATTAGATTCATGACTCTAAATATCAGCATGTAATGAGTTCTTCAGATGTTGTGTTTGCTTTACTCATGATGGCTATTCATGTAAGTCCTTGTTGTTGTAAAATTATATTAAAGGTTTGTCTTTTACCCCCACTAATTCTGGCACTGTAGTGCCCCAAGATATCTGCTACATATCTTGGCAGAAGCACACATCCCAGTTCCATGGCAGTCCAGTGTCTCTACCTCCACATACTCTTCCAACTCAAATCGCCACAAGAAAGAACACACAGTCCAATAACCTCTAATCCAATTGATAAGATATAATTGCCCAGCTAAGCATACAAAGCCCTATACACAACCATCCTTTAATAACATTCATAACAACCTGTAAAGGTACAGCATGGAATCTTAACATCAGCCTCCATGTTCTCTTGGCAGCTTTCCTGCTGTCTCCTCCAGTCTCCCATCCTTTCCATTCCAGTCTCCTCCTCTTCCCTTTTCTCCCACCCATTCTTCCTTCTCGTCCAATGACAGACCTCGTTCTATACTGTACCTGCCTTCACCTGTATGAAATCCTACAAGTCCTAGCCAGAGCTTGCAGGAGAATATAAGAAAGAATTTATGTTCTTATTATATCATATTTACCACCTAGAATTTTACAACATGTATCACAGACATAGCATTCTTAATGGTATAGTTGATATGTTCCCAGAGAAAAGTTCTTTTAATATTAACTGGATGCTTCCCTTCCACTCACTGTCACCAGCAGAGAGGACTGTAGTGGGAATGAGAAGGGTAGCTATACTGGTAAAAGGAATGTCTCACAATAGGCAGAGCTTTGGCTAATCTGGGAATATATGACATCAGCCCATCCATGGAGGCAGATAGGAGACATCAGTGAGAAGAACTCGTTGATGTTGCAGAGCAAAGGTGGCAAGCACCTTGAAGAAAATGGCACAGCTACCACAAAGACTGTCTATGTGGTAGCTATCCTGGGGCTGAGGGGCCAAATGAATAAAGAATGCCTGTTGTCTCTTCATCTGCCTTTGGGTTCTGCACTTGGGTGTTGGAGATCAAAGGAAATATGACAAAATAAAGCTGGAAGAGAACTGACTTATGGACCCAAGCAAGGCCAGCTCTAAACTTTTATGTGATATATGTATGTGTGGCAGTTTGAATGAGAATGTTAGCATAGACTCAAATGTTTAGTCCCTATTTGGTGGAACTATTTGGGAAAGATTAGCAGGTATGTCCTTGTTAAAGGAGGTGTGTCACATGGGGTGGGCTTTGAGCTTCCAAAGACCCTCCCCTTCTGTCCGTGTCTGTGTGTGTGTGTGTGTGTGTGTGTGTGTGTGCATGTGTGTGTATGCCTCCAAGTTGTAGATAAGATGCAACCTGTTAGCTACTGCCTCTGTGCCTTTCTGCTTTCCTTCCTACTGCCACCACAACCCCCACCATGATGGTCATGAATTCACTCTAAAACTGTAAGCAAGCCACCAATTAAATGTGTTAATGCTTTCTTTTATAAAACAAAACAAAATTTTTTTACATTGCATTTCTACCATGATGTGTACCCTCTGCTGCACTCATGAGAGGACAAATCAACAGCCTACCTATTTAGAAACTGAACCTCTACAATTATGGTTGAAATAAATCATTTTTTTACAGGTAATACTTCCTTGGGTACCGTATTGTAATTGTGCAGAGCTGACTGACAGAGAGGGCTGACTAAAATTCAACATGCAGCCTGGCAGCTCATGTGGTTCTGTGAAAGAAATATAGCATTCATCAGTAGGAACCCTCCTGGAACCAGGGAGTGACCAAAGATCTAAAGCTAACACTGTGGGGTGAGTCCTCAAATTGCTGAGAATATCTGGTCTACTTTGTGCATAGTGGGAGCAGGAGGAAGGGTTTGTCTAGTATAACAGATAGTGAGAGTTCTGTTAGTCAAAGTTCTTGTTTTATATACTACTATTCTAAATTTCTCTTTCTATTAAAAATAGTCTCAATATCTTTTCTTTATTTCTGATTACTGGTATTGGCTGATTCGAGCATTCAGCTGGCTTCTTAATTTTGAGACTCATGTCTTTTGCCTCTAAAAAGAAAACCCTTGTGATATTTCTCCTCTGTATTCTTTCTCCTTCAGTCAAGTTAATCAGATGTGAGGCTGCCTAGAATTTCTTGTGTATCTTATCTTTCCTTTCATATATCACATCTCCTTTCCTTTGTTCTACTATTTAGTGTTCCTGTTCCTACTACCTTTTTGAATTTCAGTGTCATGGTTTTTGTTGTTGTTGTCTTCTGTTTTATTTTCAGTTTTATACTGTTTTCCTCTCAAACACTAATAAAATTGTCTTTTAAATTTGTTTCCAAAACAATAAGTTATAGACCAATCAAAAAAGAATTCATTGTTGATCTCTGATTTCTATACGTGTGGACAAATGCACACAATCTTCATGAACACATAAACACACACACACACACACACACACACACACTAACATAAGCATACACACATTCGTGCACACTCACACACAGAGAGAGAAGCAGAAATCCAGCCCAGGAGAGGTGCTGTGGCTTTGAGCCCCTCTTGCCAATGAGGTTCCCACTCGTTTCTTTCTACGGCCTACAGTGAAGATGTTGAACCCATCCCCAGCAGCCAAGCCTTCCAATCCCAAGAACCCACTGGTCTTCTTTGATGTGGACATTGTGGAGGGGGGGATGCTAGCCAAATTATTTTATAATGGTTTGCACATGTTCTCAAAACTGCAGAAAAATATTGTGCATTGTATACAGAAGAAAAGGGCACCGAATCCAGAACTGTAAAACATCTCCATTTTAAAGAATGCTCTTTCCACTGAATTATTAAGAAATGTATGATTCAGGATGAGACTTCTCAAATCAGAATAGGACATGTGGAAAAAGTATTTCTGGTGAAAATTTTGAAGATAAAAAATTTCAGTATAAGCATGATCAGGAGGGTTTTGCTGAGCCTGGCAAACGCAGACCCGAATGCAAATGATTCTCAGTTCTTCATCACAACAGTTCCAACTCCTTATTTGGATGGGAAACATATTCTATTTGCTCAAGTAATTAAAAGGCTGGGTGTGGCAAGGATGTTTAAAAGCAAAGAAGTGGTGAAAAACCTGCCAAACTGTGTGTTATTGCAGAATGTGGAGAAGAGAAAGAAGGAGGTGACTGGGGAATGTTCCCCAAAGATGGGTCTGATGATGGTCATTCAGATTTCACTGGGGATGCAGATATAGATTTAAAATATGTAGATACAATTTTATTAGTAGCTGAAGACTTAAAAAAATTGGAAATACTTTTTTCAAGTCTCAGAACTGGGATGTGGCTAAAAAAATTATTAGATAATTAAATAAATAATAATTGAAAATTTGTCAAGGTTTTAAGGTACACAGATAGTTCAAAGGCTGTTACTGAGGAAGCACATACATTCTGACTGCAACCTGTAAGCTTAAGTTGTGTGCTGAATGTTGGTGCTTATAAATTGAAGGAGTCAAATTGACAGTCATTTGGAGGTTCTAGAAATGGACCTGTCAAACACCAAAGTACTATACCTAAAATTGCAAGGGTGGCAAGAATTAAAATGGTTGATCAAGCAGTGGCCAATCTTAAGAAGGCCGCAGGAGATAGCCTCAGGAGATAAAGCTATCCAGGCAGAATTTCTTAAAGTCAAATAATAAAGGCACAGAAAGATAAAGAGAAGGCAGCAGCATGCAAAAAAAATTACTTAATAAGGATCAAACTTTTTTTAAAATATTGTACATTGATTATATGAGGGATAATGTAAGTTACTGTCTACATAACCCCTGATGTGTTTACCTTGATTATCTGTCACTGTTTACATAGAAATGCTGATACAGGTTCCTTCTTAATAAGATGTTATGAAATTTAAAACAATCTAGCCCAGTTACCTTCTAATCTAGTGTCCTTACCAGTAGCTCACGTCCTCTGCTTTAGGCTGCTGCTGTTTCAGTGAACACATTGCTATTCTCATCAGAATTACCCTTCTTTAGAACAAAAGCCACCTAAATACTGAGGTTTTTGTTGTTTTATTTTGGTTTTTTTTTTAATTACTGATTCTTGCAACTCGAGTTTGGGAAATGACTCCTTTAAGAAAATTTCTCAATTCATAAAAACCTCCACTATTTATAAATAATACTTTAAAAGTCAGACAGTTGGAGGCAAATATCTCCTTTGCAACAATTCACTACATAAGTGATCCCACTCATTGAGTTTTCTCTAGTATGCATGTGTCCTTCTGTGTCTGCACAGACTCCTATTTGTGTTGTTGGGGAATCTGACGCCTGAGCATTTCTGGGTTCACTGAATGAATTTGCTCTAAAACAAATAGACTAACCCTGGAAAGTCTACAGGGTACCTCCTGTAATCCTGCATACACACATCCGAAGTTAGTAAACTTCCATCCTTTGCATCAACAGAGCACTCAGAAGTGTCTTCTAACACCTTGACAATGGGGACTTGACCCAAGTACCCTTGTCCTAGTTGAGCTGACAGCACTGGCAGCCTGGTGCCAAGTGCCCATCAAAAAACAAAACAAAATCTCTCAGGAGGTTTTCAAGGCTGCTGCGAGGAGCCATAGCTTTTTAAAAAGAAAACAGTCCAGATTCGCTGTCTACATTTCTGCTTCTCAGTCCATTGCTTTCCTCCAAAACATTAAAACCAGATTGACAAATCACACTGCCTCAAGACACCGTTCCAGAGTCCACGGCAGGCCTCTGGAGCCTGGAGTGTGCAGGCTACATTTCTCTGACATCACCTGGTTTCCATTGTTTTGATGATAAAGGACACTCCGGGGAGACTGGAAAGCAAGAAGGGTGAGAATAGGCTTCTGTTTCCTGTTTGCTTACTGTGGGTGTTAGCATGACTCAGTAACAATTCTGCATGTCAATCTCTCACTTCCTGCACCACCCCCAACCTCGAACTGCCCTCAGGTTCTCGAAGAGGTTCAACCTTGTTCTTTAGAGCTCATCTTCCAAGCTTCCAGGGCAATAGCAGCTCCACTTAAGCAGTTTCCCTCACGGACCTTCCGCTCCCTTAGGGCCCTTTCTCTGTACTTCAGGTATCAGGATCATGTGAGAGGCACCCAGCACTCAGAGGCTGAGCTTCTCCTCTTTGCTTCCTGACGCCCCAGGGAGGGAGTTATTTCTGCAACTACGTTCTCTGGCCTTCTTTCTTTCTTTTTCAGTTCTCCAAATCCTGTTTTCCCACTTCCTATATCAAAGTTTCCCTGTGAACTAAGTTTTGCCTCCGCTGTTGTCCAGTCTTTGCTTACCGCCCAACCCAGTGGCTGCCATTCCCACGTCTCATCAGCCTTCCTCTGCCTCCTAGTACATTTCTGATTACTCTCCCATGGAGTCAAGACTCTGTTCTTTCTTGTTTCCCCAACTATTTTCCAGCTGTCCTAGCTCAGTCTCCCCAGTGCTGACCTCTTCCTTCAGCCACTCATTAAGTCTAGGTCTTTCCCAAACTGTCTCCCTAGCCATTCCTGCCTTTTACTCTCTCTTCCCCAGTCAGTCAGCTTTAGTTGCTTATTGAGAATTCGAGCTCTCAAATTTTCAGACTGGTCTTCAGAACTCACACTTGTGACAGTGGCAAGAAAGATAATCCCATCACTGTGTTCCTTAGGCTTTCCACTCTCCGTAGCTCCCACATAAATCTTATTGTCTTCCTTGTTCACTGTTCCCTCCTGTGTTTATCATGTGCCTCACTGCCCAAGGCAAAACAGTGAGATTCCTTCGGGCACCTTGCTCTGCCCCACTAAGTCCTACCCGTACCATAGTTCATACAATGAGAATTACCATTTACCAAACAGAGGTATTGACATGTTCCAAAGGTGCTAAAGGCTTTATGTATCAACTCATTCAATCCTCACAGCAATAACTAAGAAGAGGATCCTATCTTTTGTGAATAAACCAACATTCAGAGTGTCACCTGGCCTGCCTAGTTATATCCGTAATGACTCACAGAGCTTGAATTTGGATCTAGGGTAGCAGATCACAACCTTTTGATTGACAGGTTCTCAAGCACCTTGGTTGCTTCTAGATTGCCTGAATCCACTTGAAGATCTCTACCTACCGAGCGAGCGGTGCTGATCTTCAGATCCTCAGCCTCGTGCCTCCTGCACTCAGCACGAGGTTTGTTTACGACTATCACCACTTCACCTGCCATCCATTATCTAGTGCGGACAGACAGCTCGAGTATACTTTCTGAGGTCGGAATCAGCCATTCCCACTTAAAGTCCTCACTGGCCAGGCCCTTTAGAGTTGGCCTTTGATGACTGTTCATGCTTTACCTCTCCGGTTGTCCTCCTCTGAACTCCTTGCCATCTTCATGTGCTGCAGGAAACTGCACTTCCTGAAACCCTGGCTGACTTCCCATAGTCTTCATCTTCCAATCTGAGGTTGTTTCTCTGGAATACTCCCCCCCCCCCACCCAGTGCTTCTCTTTTCCATTTCTGGTCTCATCTTAGGTATCACCTTTTGCTCCAAAGAGATCTTTCCATACTCTTATCCTCCTCCTTCCTCTGGCAGAGGTCTTCCTCTTTGCCTATACACAGATCGTACATCCCAAGAGCTCTTTTCTCACATGTCTTACTCCATGAGTAGTAGACCTTTCTCTTTTCTGTTTTAACCTCCAGCATCAAGCACAGGGACCAGAGCATAGTAAGTATTTGGTTCTTAGTACTCTCTGTCTGTTGGAGTCCAGTGGTTAGAGCCTGGTGTAGGATATTCTGTTGGACTCATATGTAACAGTTGAAGTATATTTCCTAAAGAAAATCATAACAGGAATACCTGTGTTGGGCTAGGAGAAAAACAAAACACAAAATTGCAAAACGTTGTGACCTGCAACGTGGCTGCAAAGACCTTAACAAAAAGCAGAGGGAAGAAAGATGAACCAGCCTTTCACCCAAGCTGAGGACTAATTAGCTCCCTCTGTTTTGTCTTCTGAGATAAAAGAATCACACTATGCTGTGTAATCATTCGGCTTCCTTGTTGTGTGCTTGTCTTTTTTTTTTTTTACTTCATTATGCACAGAATTTACACGTTGCTTTCTGCTTCCCTTCCATTTCAAATAGTTGATTTGAAATCTTAGCGAAGGTACACGCTAATTATCATCTTTCTATACAGAAAATATTAATTTAGAAGCCAGTGTGAGACACAAACAGCAGCCTATACCTACAAAGGAAGGAGGCACTGCAAGTCTTTTGAAGGAGAGAGATGTGGATTGGGGAGATTGGAATCTGTTCTGAGGGTCTCTATAAAGCACATTTGTTAGTGTAACCACTGTCCCTTCCAGTAGTTGCAGGACAGAATGGGATGCCCAGCATGGTTTATACAGAAGAGGAAGAGAATTCAAAATTAAAGAAGGAATGTGGTTGTGGGCAGCAGAATGATTAGTATTCTATGCTAAGCCAGCTGCTGGAGTCTTGTAGAACAAGCATAAATGGTGTGGCATTTTTCATCGTCACACCTTGTGGTTAATGATGAGGAAGGAGACATCCTGGAAGCCTGGCACATCTATTGGGTCTGTTCCTTTTAAACCACAATATTGCCCCTGGGAGGCCTGAGTGATAAGGAGAGGGGGAGATGAGAGCATTCTAGCTCCTTCCACATACCTGCTGGAAGATGTGAAGCAACGTACCCATTCCAGCGCTCTGCTTATTCATCTCTGTAATGTAGATAATAATTCTTACTTCCCAGCAGGGTTCAGGGATAAAGGATTAGAGGCAAAAATGCAAAGCTTCAGGAAGAAGCACAAACAAAGGAAGCTATTATTGTACTTTTCTTGGCCCAAAAAGAGGGAGCTGCAGTGCCCCAAATTTCTTAGCAGAAAAGTCTGGGTCTGACTTCTGAGAAGCTCCTCAGCCCTGGAAAATCCCTGTAGAGGATTCCTGATAATGTTCTAGGGGATGCTAAGGTGATGGCCTGATATTTCATAAGACCCCTGAACATTAATGCTCAGCTATGGCTCATGTTTGTTCACGGTCTTAGTCTTGGCTCATAGCCTAGTCCTTTACCCAGGAAAGTTCTCCGTGTTGGAGAGAGGTGATGTGGAATGCAGGTTCCCATTTGGTCCAGGTCACCCAGCTAAAAAGAAACAAAGTCAGGTGTACAGTACACCAGTTGGCAAGTTACATGCCAGAGGTCTGTATCCCATTAGGGATGTTTGCAAAGCTATTTGAAGAATTTTGTTCTTAAAATCTTTAAGAAAAGATACTATTGACAACTTCCATAAAAATGTCATTTACTTTAGTGTGGTCATGAACTAGGTGGCTTAAAGAATGGGGAAAAAACACCCTGATTTTTCACAGTTCTGGAGGACAGGAAGTTCAAGACCAGGTTCTGGTGGGTATAGTGTCTGCTGTGGGTCATCTTGCTTTCTGATGGCAAAGGGTTAGAGGGAAAGAGAAATCATCTTTTATGAGAGAGGGGTCTCTTTTATGAGAGTGCCAAGCTCTCTCAGAGTGTCTCTGCAGTCATATTCTACTTATCTCACAAAGGTCTCATCTTCAAATCTCATCTTAGTGGGAAAGAGACTTTGACCTCGGAATTTGGAGATCACACTCACGAAACGTTTATTACACAGTGCAATTCTTCAAAAGCTGAGCAACACTTTTTACAGAAGAAACCTTTGAAGTTATGTAATTATAGTTCTCCATTCAAATAATAAAAAAAAATCCCACCTTTGCAATTACTGTTGTCTCTGGGACGCTAAGAGTACATTAGCACACAGCAGAATTTTAGAGCTATTAAGAATTAGAGCACAAAGACAACAAGTTAGGAAGTTAGACGGAACTCAAAGGCACCTCTATATTTAACTTCCTATGAATAAGACTATTAAGTCTCACTGCTGCTTGGGGCCATTAAGCCTTTTTCTATTATCCTGGAGATATTGCTTAGATCACTCCTAAAACTTATGCAAAAGGAGGGCAAATGTGGCAAATCAAACAATCCTTACTCCAGACGTGAGTTTCCCCACAAGCCCCCAAGTATTCACTGGCTATCAGAAATACAGAGCCATCGAGAATTGATGTGGCCTCTCTGTTAAATAGGACTCACAGTAAACCTCCAATAACCAATACTCAGTAGGTGTAAGCTGTGTATTAAGTCTCCATCTATGAAGAAGCATGTGTGTGGGAGGGGGCAAGGGGAGTTCACCATCAAACTAAGAGAGAGGCAAAGGAGTGCACAGATGGTGGCACAGTTGTAGTTTTTGTGATGGAAGCTAATGTCCCACGTTCTACCTGTGGATCAAAGAAGCCTTGGAGAAGAAAAATAGCTTTTCTAAAGTTCACAACAGTGATGAACACAGGGCTAAGAATAACATCTTTGAAATCCACTGCTCCTGAATGCTGGCTGCCTCATTCTTACTGCCACTTGGGTAACCAAATTTCCAGAAAACCAAAATTATATTTTCTTGCCAAACTCAGTTCTGTGTTCTGTCTAGGTCACTTCCCCTAAGAGCCAGACTCAGAAACCTTGCACCGAGGGAAAACAGTACCATCATCTGACCAATAGAGAGAGGCCCATGTTCTCATCAGTACACATCTTGCTGAAAGGTGACCCTTTCAAGGGCAAGAAAATCCCGAGCACCCTGACAACATACAGGGTCATCAGACTCCAAGTTGCTCTTCTACAGCAAAATATGCCATTTTCCTCCCAGAAATGGTAAAAATAACTAGCAGGTCTAAGTATTGCCTTAAATGGGAGGTGTCAAAGGAAGAGAACATGGCGAGATTCTAAGGAGTGCTGCTGGGGTCACTGTTCCCAGTTAGTCTCAGGCTGAATCCTTGGGTATTTAGGACACTACTGAATGAAAGTGCAAAAACCCTAAAAATCCTCCAGTAAAATCTATGTTCAAACTTGTTTTAACTCTGCTCCTTCCCTCTTTGTAAAACTATTAACATCCTTAAGAGCCTTATTTAGGAACCTTTCTTCAGAGCCTAGTAATGTTTATGAACATAAATGTCTATTCAGGATACTTGGTTGTAAGATGATTCGTTCCTGCAAATTGCCTTTCTTGACAGAGAGTTCACACACATCCTCCCACTGCCCTCCATCCATTATCTGAGACTAGAACAGAAAATTCGATGTATTATGATGTGAATAGAAAGGTCAGTCATGTCTATCATGACCAGAGGGCTGGGGCTTGTCAGAGAACCGGACATGCTCCTTTGCTGATGTTCTGAGTCATTGCATCAGGCACAGTTACTTCCTAACTTCTGGAAAAAGAGGTGATAACTTCCTTGCCATGTTCTGGGCAAAGAGGACAAGGCATCCAGGGATGACTCCTGGGTCTGAGAGAATGACTGACTAGTGGGAAGTGAGATGAAGCCCCGTCCTCACAGGATGTCCACAGGTGAAGGGTCCCGAGCTCTCTGGGTCCTCTTTTTGCTTTGTGCTGCTCCAATCACCATTAGGTACGAGATATCCACTCTGAAGGTGAATAATTCTAATATGAGTGTGTGTGTCTGTGTGTGTGTGTGTGTGTCTGTGTGTGTGTGTCTGTGTATATGAGAGAGAGAGAGAGAGAGAGAGAGAGAGAGAGAGAGAATTAATGCTTTCTGCCCCTCCAGCCTGCTCTCTACATTGCATTTGGAAGGCATTTACATTTATATTTCCCTCTTTGAACTCACTAAAATGGCAGTATTATCCTGGTGAGCTATAATCCCTAGTAAGACAGAGAATAGAAAAGGAACCATATGTATGGGAGAGAGCTTGACACACTTCTGAAATAATATCAGAGAAAAAAAGAAGTAATGTCTAAGGAAGCAAAATGAAGAAAACAGATGTAAGCTATTGCTCAGGGGCAATAAAATAGAGAAGGTGGAGTGAATCCAGAGGAAAAGGTTATGGCAGGCAGGCAGAAGTGAAGGCTTTCTGGGAAATAGGGGCAAGGCCAAGGACAGACACTTGAAATTCCAGGTATGCAAGATTCAAACTCTCTCATCTTCTGCAAAGGCAAGGCATTGAGATGTCTGCCCATTATGCCAAAACCAAACAGTACAATTTTATAAAAGCTGTTGTTAGAAGCTGACCTGTATCTTCCCTGCATTCATGTATTGAAATTCTAATGCCCAGGATCTTAGAATGAACTGAATTTTTGAGAAATGGCCTTTCCAGGGGTAAAATTCAGTAAAATTAGGTCAAAGGCAAACGTTTGTGCCACATTTTAAGTGTTTGGGGGAAATTGTTGTGGATTTGCTCTAGCACTTGTATCATGTTAATTGGGATCCAAAAAATGAGAATCCGAACGTAAGAAGCTGAGAGAGTCCCTGCCCCTAGTTGGTTCTGATTGGTAAATAAAGTTGCTGGTGGTCAATAGCTGGGTGGGGAGACAGAGGCAG
Source organism: Rattus norvegicus (assembly GCF_021556685.1). Classification (NCBI taxonomy): domain Eukaryota; kingdom Metazoa; phylum Chordata; class Mammalia; order Rodentia; family Muridae; genus Rattus; species Rattus norvegicus. Next base: position 103,371,566 of record NC_141535.1, on the reverse strand, counting down.
GTGTCTTAGGATTTATTCAGCTTACACTTCCACATTCCTGTTCATCACCAAAGGACGTCAGGACTGGAACTCAAGCAGGTCAGGAACCAGAAGCTGATGCAGAGGCCATGGAGGAATGTTACTTACTACCTTGCTTCTCTTGGCTTGCTCAGCTTGCGTTCTTACAGAACCCAGGACTACCAGGCCAGGGATGGCACCACCTACAATGGGCCCTCCCACCCTTGAACACTAATTGAGAAAATGCCTTACAGCTGGATCTCATGGAGACATTTCCTCAAGGAAGGCTCCTTTCTCTGTGATAATTCCAACTTTTGTCAGGTTGACACACAAAACCAGCCAGTACAACAGGATTTTAGGATTCGAGGGCAAGGGGACAGAGAGGAAGGAGGAGAGAACTACCATGCCAGAAAAGGAGAAAGATCAGGCCTAAGAAGTGTAGGACACAGAGAGTATTGGCAACACGTAAGAGCAGGGGTCATGGTCCAGGAGTGTTTCAGGCCTGGGCCCAGGGTGGCCAGGGTGGAATACAGGTTTTAGTAAATAAGAATTCAGGAGCATCAGAGCAGAGAGTGTGCTACCTGCATGGAGGTTTAGAAGTGCCCAGTCATTGAGCTGTTTAAGGCATATTAAAACAGAAGGCTGTGTGTGTGTATGCGTGTGTGTGTGTGTGTGTGTGTGTGTGTGTGTCATTCAGGAACCCAGAACATTGGGGCAGATAGCAAGGAGCACAGTGGGGCAATTTGAGCAGGATTAATTGGCCTACTGCAACAGGAAATAATAGAATACAGTTGTGCTATTTAGTTATTTGAAGATTATATACTTGTAGATGAATTTTCTGTCCTGCATTTTTTCAGTGGACTATGGAGTATCCACTGCACTTACTTAGCTTACTGTCTGGCCAATGCATTCATTCAACAGGCAAGAAGTATGTGCTGTAGTCATTCAACAGTGTCTACTACACTTATTCAAAAGTCTGGGGAGTAGCCACTGCACACATTCAACAGACTTGAGAATATCCACTGCATTTATTCAGCAGGATACAGGGTGTCCACTGCATTCATTAAACAGAAGAGAGTGTTCACTGCATTCATTAAACAGAAGAGAGTGTCCACTACATTCTTTCAATAGGCTAGAAAGTAGGATACTGAATGGATTCAATGGACCAGAGAGTCTGAATTTATTTAACATGTCAGGGAGCATCCATTGTTCTTTGAGAAGGAATTTATGTGTACCGTCCATGCTGTGACCGTGACTAGTGAAACGTGAGATTTATGCCAAAGGGCATCCATGATTTTAGCAGAACATAAAGATACAGGTCCTAAATTTAATCTGAGAAATTCCCACAACAAAACACTTGTTAATCAAACAATTAATGTGCATTGCCAATGAAAATCACTCAGACACACACACACACACACACACACACACACACACAGCATACAACATATTTTGGTATTTTTGTATATATGATAGAACAGCTAAGAGGAACTAACCTGTATGTCATCTTACATACCACTCCCTGTGGTAAGAATATTTAAAATCACTCCCTCCTCCCTTTTTTACATTTAGGTTTTAAAATATAGGTTTTATTTTAAAGTAGGGATCTCAATTAAGACCACAGTATTAGTCCAATAAAGAAAAATATCTGATATCGTCACAAATGCTTGGGGACAGGTAACAAAATGGTAAACGTGATTAGCTTTGACATTCAAAATTTTGAAGAATTTTGTATAGTGTTTTGCCATTGCTATTTGGCTGAGTCTTACTATGTATGCCAGGCTTCCAGTTTCCAATCCTGCTGTCCACTGAAGGTGCTGGGATTAGAGGTGTATGGCACCACACCTGGCTTACATTCTTTACTCTGTGTTTCAGAGTCTTCCATGCTCTTTATAAAAAGGATGTATGGCTGTGACACCAGAAGAAACTGTTAAAAATGACAATACTGTTCCCATGGAAGCAGTAAGGTATTTATGTTTTTGAAATCCTTTCTCTTTCATTTTATGAAGATGGCTATCAAATCTATCTAAAGTTCAGTGACCACAATAATTAAGCAACGTGAATGTGAGGAAAGATGACAGACTGATTGCAACAACTTTTTTAGTTAGCAAACTTGAAGAGTGTATTTGCTTGCCTGGATTTTGCCAATAGAAGTATATAAAAGTGCAGAAGATGCCGGCGCTAAGGAGCTACCTGCTTTCTGTCTGTCTGTCTGTCTGTCTGTCTGTCTGTCTGTCTCTCTCTCTCTCTCTCTCTCTGTGTGTATGTGTGTGTGTGTGTGTACCTGTGTGCATGTGTACCTGTCTGCCTGTGTACATGTGTGCATGTGTACCTGTGTGCATGTGTGCCTGTGTGTGTCTGTGGAACTACAGCTTGAACACAAGGCAAGTGTTCTGCACTTAGTCCCATACACAACTCTATTGTTTTTCTTTTATTTAATTAATTTGTACTCTATATTATTTAACTCACTCCTATGTTACATTGCTTTTGAAAAAGTATTTTGAACAGAAATTAATCACTATTTGGTGCCCATATTTCTTGGACATATTTCCAGGATCTAAAAGCATTTGTGCTGGTCCTTTTATGACTCCTTAAAATAAGTGAGGTGGTATATCTTGGTGTGAGATTTATAAGCCTAGATTTCTTAGTGTCTTGTATAGAACATTGTTACTTCTCCAATCACACATCTATATCATAATTTCAAGAATCCCTACTCTCTGTATTCTATAAAAAGGTAAAAAGTAATGCTTTTATTTTGTGTGATTTTTATTTGTGTATTTTTGCATTTTCATTTTTAGGTGCATCAGTGCACATCACATCATAATCACAAGATTCAGCTAACATGAAAATAGCAGCGTGCACACACTGACATTTAAAGGCAAGGGGCACTGCACAAAGACTTTCTGTATTCTCATGCCTTGGCAATAAACCGGAGAAAAGGTACATCAAGAACTGATGTGTATGCTGTGCCACCTAAATTCAACTCATCTAGGCTCATTCATGTACCTTTGCTGGGAAGGGAAGCACAAAGGATACTGCAGTGCTGTGTCAATAGTAAGGCTGGCAGTCAAAAGAACTGGGTTCTTGTTCTGACTTTATCACTAGCCAAGTAACTTCAGATTACCACCAGTTTTCATTTAAACCAAGTGACTATTTCTAAGACAAGTATTCTCTGATTTACTTCAGTAAATTATGATACTTCACAATTTATATTCCAGTGAAACCCCATGGCAACAGCAAGGGAGAGACAGTAAAAATGCATCCTCAGACGGCCCCATGGGAAGGGATTTTAAGGGTCAGGAGGTTAGCAAGGGACTCACACTTGCTACTTCTTCTCCCAAGGAACCTCCCTGACTTCTGGACTGCTCCCAGGCACTTCCCTTTCTTACTTCCTCTTCAGGACTCATTGGCTGCTTTCCCTCTCCAGACTGGCATTTAAGCTGAACTTTATGAATGGGCAGAGAAGGGGTTAGAATTAAAGTTAAAACAAAACAGAAACCAACCAACAAAAAACCCAGGCACTGAGATGAATTTCAACTTCTAAAATGCCCACAGTAACAATAATGAAGGTTCTGGAGGCCTCCTTATCGATGCAAACCCCCTTTAATCAGTATTTATTAACAAATGACATTTTCCCAGTGGACAGGGAAAATGTTCTTGTCTTCTTGTCTATCAAAAATGCATCCCACAGTGCATTATTCATCTATGAGCTGACTTTTCTGCAAACTCCCAGTGTTTCCCCCCACTTTCCTTTTGTTTCTAGAAGAGTTGTCGATTAATACAGGTCCCAAACAGGGGTTGAAGTCTGCATTGCATTATCTGTTACTTTAGAGACAGAGAAAATGGCAGACATAACCAGAAACAGGGAACAGGAAAATTTGGATAAACAGTAGTGGTGGTTATGAGGCAACTGAAATGAATCACAGACACTAGAGTTTGTAACAGCATCTTGAATTGCAGGATTAAAGGTAACTGCTTCCCACTTAGACATAATATCCATTTAACTCAAAATTGAGAGTGGATTTGTAGACATGGCATTGTATTCTATAATAGTGTCAGAGAGCAATTACTAAAGACACTGTGGTACACATTTGAATTTGGAGAAAGGAACAGAACACATAATAAATAACTTGAGTGCCTTGCTATACATACTGTCATGATTTAATAGTATATGGAGGTAAAATGAAAGATTCTCATTTACAGGCTCAAGGACTGATTTTTTTCAGGTTATCAAGCAGCTTATGTTTGTTCAACACAAGAATTAGAACAATGCCTCCCTCCTTGGGTTTGCACTGTAGACTGGGAATAGACTTTTTAATGCACACAGCTCACCGTGGTCTTCTTAGGAGAGCAGAAAAGTCCTGATTAACTTTAGATTCTGAGAGGAGACCCATAGGAGACCCGAGATTCACTTGAACCTGAGGTTTTTGTTAAGAGTCTTTGTTTACAGCCTTCATTATTAGAATAGCTCTTTTCTCATGAAGAAAAACACGCAGCTGGTTTCAAAAACCTTATTGGTCTTGTCTTCAGATCCACAATTCTTTTATCTGCTCTTGGGAAGACTAAGGAGCTAAAAGCTAAGACTTGGTTGTCTCTGTCCCCTAGTTCTTCATTCTCCTCCAGGCAGAAAGATGGCAGGCCATAGTAAAGACATATTTCAGATACTAAGATCTTTCCTGAGAGTACAACATGACAGAAAAGTTAGGTGGGAGTGGTGAGACACCAGGAAATGTCCAAATCCACCCCCTTAATGGTGGCTACCTTCTTGGCAGCTCTGCACTCCCCACCTCTTTCTCTCTCCCACTCTGCCTCTTTTCTGGTCTGTATCTGGCCTATCATAGTAAGAGGTCAGTATGTTTTCCACACTTGGATAATCTCATTCAAGAATTTTTGTCAATGGACAAGTCATAAGAAGCCCTTCCATTTTAGGGCTCGTTGACGTCACCAAGGAGGCGATAAATATCTGTTGATATAATTGGATGTGAGATTCAGTGTTGAAATAGCAGAACCCTGTCCCTCGCTCCTTGGCAGGGCCCTATTATTTATGCAGGAGCAGAGGCAGCACGCAATCGAGCTGTCAAGAGAGCGTCAGCTTATTAGGCAAATGCTGCGTGCTTTCTGAAGAGGGTCGACGTTATAAAATCTCACTCCGGGCTCTGGTGTGGAGAAACTCAGAGCCCAAGTACGTTGAGAAACTGAAGAGAAAGGGGAAAGGCAAAGAAAAGGAGAAGAGAAAGGAGAAGAGGAAGAAAACCTGCAGGAGGCATCCTGAGAGAGGTACCTCGCAGAACAACAGTGCGGGCTCACCTGCCAAGGGAGGAGAAGGTAGGCAGCGCCTAGATGGGCGCCACCAACTTTGTGCTGCCTGAGCTGCTGTGGTGCGCCCCGGAGCCAGCTGCCCAAGTGCTGGAATGCCTGTGCCTATGCATGTATGTGTGTCGCTAACTGTGCCTTAAAATTCCGATGACAGCCGCGATGTGGCAAAAAGCTAAGTTAGACGGCGGCTGCGGCTGCTCATCTTTATGCACTCAATCCAATCTGCCACTCATTGCTCATAGTCTGTGTAAAGAATGGCTCCCTTATTGTGTCCCATACCCGCAAGCAAAGGGAGCAAGGGCAGGAATGGAGACAGAGAGGAGGAGGTAGTTCTTAATTTGGAAGAAAATGATGTCCGAAAGGGGCGATTAGAGCGGGCGAATAGCTTAAACCTGTGGCACTTCTCCGGGCTCAAGAAAGTCAGTTTGGGGAAGACTTAGGAAGAGGAGTCAGGGGGTGTCCCTTTTAGGTCTCCAAGGAAGGGTCACCTGCAGGCTCGCACCATATGAGCTTTGCAGGTACATAGCTTCAGCACCGCGGACAGCGTCACAGAAGCCCAGAGCCTGTCTTGTCTGTGTCTGTCGGATAGGAAGTCCCGCTACACCTTCCAGCTGAGCTAAACTCTAACCAGTCTTACCTCTCTCCCCCACCTTCTCTTTCCTCCACCTTGTCTCTCCCTCTACCCCAACCTCGGCTGCAGAGAGCGCCCCTAACATGCGGCTGCGGCTGCTGGTGTCCGCGGGCATGCTGCTGGTGGCTCTGTCGCCCTGTCTGCCTTGCAGGGCCCTGCTGAGCAGGGGATCCGTCTCTGGAGCGCCGCGGGCCCCGCAGCCGTTGAATTTCTTGCAACCGGAGCAGCCCCAGCAACCTCAGCCGATTCTGATCCGCATGGGTGAAGAATACTTCCTCCGCCTGGGGAACCTCAACAGAAGTCCCGCTGCTCGGCTGTCCCCCAACTCCACGCCCCTCACCGCGGGTCGCGGCAGCCGCCCCTCGCACGACCAGGCTGCGGCTAACTTTTTCCGCGTGTTGCTGCAGCAGCTGCAGATGCCTCAGCGCCCGCTCGACAGCAGCACGGAGCTGGCGGAACGCGGCGCCGAGGATGCCCTCGGTGGCCACCAGGGGGCGCTGGAGAGGGAGAGGCGGTCCGAGGAGCCGCCCATCTCTCTGGATCTCACCTTCCACCTTCTGAGGGAAGTCTTGGAAATGGCCAGGGCAGAGCAGTTAGCTCAGCAAGCTCACAGCAACAGGAAACTGATGGAGATTATCGGGAAATGAAATGTTGCGCTTGGCCAAAACGATTCTGCATTTAGCACACAAGTAAAAATAAAAAATTTAAAACACAGTATTCTGTACCATACTGCAGCTCTGATATCATTTGTTTATTTTTATATAGCTTGAAGCATAGAAGATGTACAGGGAGAGAGCCTATATACCCCTTAATTAGCATGCACAAAGTGTGTTTCTTTGTAGTAACAAAACAGCGTTATTTGTATTGCCCACGCTTAGTTTCTATGTGCAAATAAGTGTCTTTATAGCGATATCTTAAAGAAAATGTGGATCCAAGGAGGAAACCTTTAAAAAAGCAGATGGAAGTCACCCAGTTGTTTTTATTTGGAGACACAGTGTAAGAGAATTCATTCTTGAGGGGTGGCTAGGACAAAATGTGTAAGCTCTTTGAATCAACTTTTTCTTGTAAATGTTTCAATAATAAAACATCTTTCTGATCCTTGGTCAATTTGGTTGTGTCAGAGAACGTTGACTATATTTTTAATAAAATCTGAAAGGTTGTTGTGGCTTTATTTTTCCTCTTCAGAAATGGACCCAGCACAAGAAAATAAAAACAATACAACAATCCCCTCCCCAAAAAACAAACCCTACATTTTATTTTCTCCTAAAAATATGAACGTTGTCACATAGCTTACACTAGCCCTGCAATTTGTCCTGGGCTTTCCTCTGTATCTCAGATTTCCCTTCTGAGATTGAATTAAATAATTTTAGAGGTTCCTCCCACCCTTAAAACTTGATAATTTTACAACTAGAAGATCAGTCACAGTGGAAATAGCTTGCAAGCCTAATTAGTTGAGGACCAGGAAGTGTGGGCATCCTGGCAAATGGGTGGACGTCAGAGGACAACTGATGGATGTCAGAGGACTCCTACCATGTGAGTCCTAAGAATTGAACTTGGTTCTTCAGGTCCAAAGGCAAGTGGTTGTACCCACTGTACTATCTCACCAGCCTTAGTTAGGAGAAACTTAATAATGCAAACATTTCAAATAAATAAACATATTTGTGGTAAAAGGGCACTTGGGAAATTTTTTCTTAAAAAAGAATAATAGCTCCACAAATACCTTTCATATTTCTCTCTATCCCAGTCCTAATAACTGCAACTTGTAGGACTGTTATTTGCTTCTAAAATTAAACAGCGTATCTAATTAGTCGGACAATATATTTGCTTTAGTAGTTTGGTTACAGCTATAAAATTTTTAGTTCCATAATTAATACTTTAAAATTAATTTGTATGTATGAAGATGGCACTTCTCTTGAGGCCCTTGAAATGTGCTTGATTAATGGCTTAATAATAAAACATGAATCACTGAATAAATTGCTAGGAGACTAAAGTTCTTAAAAACATTTATTTAGGAGTTCATTTAAAGTAACGTTACACGTATGTGATGAAAGCATGGAGAGAGAGAAGGGAGAGAGGGGAGAGAGAGGAGAGGGAGAGGGAGAGAGAGAGCGCACAGGGGGAGACTGTGTGTATATTTAAATACATGCAGTTGTTCCACAGTTTGCTGAATTGCTGCTATGGCAGACACATAAGAAAGTAGACAGTTCCTCCCAGAAAGTCTTCAATTAAAGTGGCTGTTACATGGATATAAGATTATGAGATATGTAAATAGTATTAGAAAAATGTCTAAAGAATTGCCCTAGACCTTTGGCCTTCTGGACTATGGAAGTGTGGCCACATGTAAAGAAAACTTCTGGCTGTACATCCTGTGACATCTGTAGGGAAGAGGAACCTCTATAGCATTCTACATAGCTTTGGTCAGTGACCAATCTCCATATTTTGATAAATGGGTCAGTTCTGAACTGACACTGAATGTCACCTACCACCTGCAATGCTAAGGAGAAAAGCAAAAGGCACGAGTGTCCGAAAATAACAAGAAGCCCAGAGAGAGGAGAGTGTTCTGCCAGTTTGTAACCGCTCGCCACTCACAGCTGATGTGTACACGCACCACACCTACACACCCTTCAGAATGTTTCTCACCCAATAAAAGCATAAGATCAAGTTTCTTCATCAGAGTATTTTCTGTAATTTTTGTTCTGAGCATAATCATTTTCTCAACAAGTTAGATAAGTCATCTGGAATTAAAGGGTGTTGTTCTTGTTTTGTTTTGGTTTTAGAAATCCTGTCCAGAGGTCCCCTTCGTATGCATCACGGTGAATTTCCACCAGGTTTCCCTATGTGCTTCTCAGCCAGGCAGACAGGGGGCAGCAAGGAGAATAAATATCATTCATTTAGGGAATTCAACCAGGAGAAGGAGAAGACGTGGCGAGCTGGCTCAGAATCAGCCCCACCCCCACTCCCCAAGGCTGCAGCCTGTCCCTGGGAAGAAGAGGCCTCAAATCCAATCTGCAAAAGAAGAAAATGTGGATGAGAGGAAGGAGAGAGTAGACCTTTGGAGAATTGGTCCAGTCACTGTTCTACTGAGGAGAGAGGTTGATAATCATAATTACAGGAAGCATAATTATTATTAGGGACAGAAAGCAAGCTCAGGTCATCTTAGTTATGGTCAAGAGCCATTAAAGTGAGTCACACTCATGATTCAAAAGAAAAAGCAATAGCACATGCCATGGAAGGGAGCTCTAGTGGGGAGGGGCCAGGTTTCCCTGCTTCATTTTCCCAAATTAGGTTGTTCATGATCTACTGATGTGACAGTCTCATTCATACACGCAGATATCTAGGCTTACAAAAATCTGCAAAACTATTAAAATCCTGCTAATCCTCATAGCTCAGTGACAGAGTGCTTTCCCAGCACATCTTAGGCCTGAGTTTCATCCCCAATGTCTTATAAGACAGAGAAAGGTGAGGGAGAAAAGAGAGAAGGGAAGGAAGGGGTGGGGAGCCCAAACTAAAATGATGTTGCTATATCATGACATCGCAGTTTATAGTCATATCCATATCAGCTCTCCACTGCTGACATTAGAAGTTTCTACCAGGTTATACTTATGTGCCGCCAGTAGGGGTATGCGTCCCCAACCTCAGCATTAGGTTATTTCACTACTGTGGGGGCACCGGTGTTCATGCACGCAGACTCAGACAGGGACAATGGCACTAAGCCATGCTATCTAAAGAATCATATTGGAGGATATTGCTGACAAAGTGTGGTAATGCATACATTTATATGTTTATAAATCACTTCAACTTGGCAAAACCCCTCAATTTTACAAAGTCAAAGTACTGAGCAAACCCTGAAGTGAATATCTCTAGGCAGGAAAATCTTATAACATTCATACAAAATCAAGTCTAATGTCAAAACTTCTAGAAGATACTTTCAGTAAATATCTGACTGATACGGGTTGTAAATTTAATTCAACTGATCAACTCAATCTTATAAATGAACCTCATGTAGTTTTGAGTTTTTAAAGAAACAGCTCAATGAAACAACAACAACAACAACAAAAATTCCTTTAAAAAAAAGACTTGCAGTTTGATCGTATTCACTCCAAGTGTAGAGAGACCACGATAGTTCTGGTTCGTCCCAAGGGAAGGATTGAGCATGTTCTCACACTTCCCTGGTAAACTCAGCAATACAGAATGCCAAAGGCTCTGAAGCAGTGAGGAGGCATTGTGTACCCAGTGCAGAAGCCCTGGGCTAGGGGTGGGGATCTGATGCCAGGCCAAGCAGAACTTTGGTAAGAATAAGCATATTGCTGCTGTGCAAAGTAGTTTCTAGAGGAAAATGAATGCTTGCCAAACACATTCCCAGATCTCACTATAAACATAGGCCTGAGATGCCATTCAGAAAAACCAACACGAATATAGTGAGTTATTTGGTTTTAGGATTCTCTCTTTTTTATATATATTAAACTGCTTACGGGTAGCAAGTTAATAAGGACTGTGAGGTTATATTAGATTAAAAGTGGAACATTCTATTTTCAGAAGAAAAAAAAAACATTTAAAGACCTGGAATGTCAAGTAAAGTAGGTTTTCTTGGTAATGGGTTAGATGTCCCCTGAGGTGGAGCCACGTGTGGAGGAGTTGAAGGTTCAACTACATAATAAGTTGAGGCTAGCCTGGGCTACTTATGATTTCTGTCTCAAAAAAAGAGAAATCGAGGCAGATAATCCTCAGAGCCCTCTGACTGCCTAGCAGAGTCATCTACCCTTAACCCTAAACTAAACAGCTCAGCTCAGCACCAGAAGACAAAACAGGCAAGGGTGGGTGGGTGGCTGGCGTGATGTTTGGTGTGCTTTTGGAAGTTGCTGGCTTATAAAAGCTTTCCTAAACCAAATATTAAAACCTACCCATTTTAATATTTGTTTTAATGATTTAATATTAAATATTTAATAATTTAATATTTGTTGAAATATTTTAATATTTAAAACTGCTGTTTAAATTTTCACCTGCTGATACTGATAGCTGTCAAAACCAGGTTCAATCATTTGAATTTGCTGTTCTTATATCCAATGGTTCCAGGCATGTTTTTTTGTTGTTGTTCAAGCAATGTAAGCAATGTAATGTAGGATTGATATTGTCCCTTTCAGAGAAGATAGTGACAGAAAGGATCAGGAGCAGAGATTATCTGGAGTATCTTCAGTGTTCATGCTATCTTCTTGGGCTGCAAACTTACTAACCGTTTCAACAAGAAAGCTCCCCTGGCCACTTGGCAGGGACTCTCAGATGCCATTGTTAAGCTTCAGTTGTTAACTTGACACACCCAGGAAGAGGGAACCTCAATCAGGAAAAGGGATTAAGGAATTGCCTGCATCTGATTGTGGGCATAGCTGCTCATTGATGTGTGAGGACCTAGCCCACTGTGGGTGGTACTATTCCTAGGCAGCTGGGTCTGTGCTGGGTAAGAAATGTAGCTAAGCCAACCAGTAAGCAACATCTCCTAAGGTTTCTGCTTTAAGTTCCAGCCTTGATTTCCAGCCTTGGCTTCCTGGGAGGGTGAAGCATAACTAAACCAAATAAAACCCTTTCTCCTCAAGTTTGTCAGTGTTTTATCGCAGCGACAAAGAAACACACCAGGACCCCAGACCAACTGCTTACTAACCCTTTGACATGGGCAAGTGATTAACCATTCTGAGCTTGGCTTTCTCGTCTGTGAAATGGACATTGGACCCTATGTCATGAGGCTGCTGTAAAGGATTGAATAATGTAATATGCACAAAACACTTTGCACATGCCTGCTTCATATGCAGTGCTTCCTCACTCTGTTTCCTTTCTCTCTCTACCTCCCTCTGTCCTCCTCTTATCCCTAACTACAGTGAAGAGACTCCTCTGTCACACAGAATGACTTGGGGGGTATTTCTGGTGAAGGTATACGTGTCAATAATCTCCAGTGAGGAAAGAATGTATGGTAGTTGTATTTACTACCTCACCTTCCCAGAACTGGAGAGGAGTTATATCACATGACTCTTGGGGCATGTGATCAAATCATGGTCATCTGTGATGCTCTTCCATTTATCCCAAATGGTTTAACTCTCTTAGGATTATCTCCGGAGGCATAGAAACCACCACTCAGAAAACCAAAAGCATGCTTTCTTCCTGTAGTCTTCCTAAATGGAGTCCTTTGCTTTGCTTTCCAACAGTGGGCTGTCTTTCATTGTGGAAAGTACATTACTTTTGGCAAGATGTATATCACAGAGCAGAACGGTGTGTTGGTTGTGGCTCCCTCCACTCTGTGTGAAGAAGAGGACAAGGGACCTCCAGTACAAATTATTTCTAAGTTTTAAATTTTTCCTTAGGTGGCTGCGATGTACAACAGTTACAGTCAACCTGACTGAATCTGGAGTTGCCTAGGAGATGTGCTAGTGCATATCTGTGAGGGCCTTTCCAGAGAGCTTTCACTGAGGATTGAAGATGAACTCTGAATGTGGACAGCAGCATTTATGGAGAAAGGAGGAACTTGCTACGTGCCAGCATTCACCTCTCTGCTTCCTGACTGAGGATACAATGTGAGCAGCTGCCTCGTGTTCCTACTCCATGCTTTCCTTGCAATGATGGGCCATGTCCTCAAATTGTGAGCCAGCCACCATATGTCTCCCTTCCTCTGTCTCTCCCTCCTTCCTTCTTTCCTTCCTTCCCTGCCTCTCTTCCTCCTTCCCTGCTTGCTTACCTGTCCGCCCTTTGTCAAGAATCTGGTCACAGTGATACGAATTTGACAAATTCAAAGTTCTTCGTAAAAAGAAAACCAGAAATAGAATAAAGAGGAAGAAGTTCACCTTTGTCTCAAGTCTTGTTGGAATCTGGTCAAAATTCGCAGCAGAAGGATATAACGTACTTTCCCTCTGCTATTCCCCTTAGTGTGACAGAGTATGCTGGATATTCATAAAACAAGTTCCTCGGGGGACACAGAACATTTCCCCGTCCTTTGATATTTTTTTGCCAGTGTTATTAAAAGTGCTTTGAGAAGGGATACATGAATGTCAGCTTGTGACACTAGCTCATTGCTTTGCCTCTCTGGAGAGCGGGGTAAAATGCGGTGCTTCCACACAGGGACATGCACTGTGCAGACATCACCCTTGACCCCCATGTCACCTAGAATCACTCTTGCCAGAGACTGCTGGGCGGCAGACGCAGGAGCAGGTCAGCTTCAGAGTAAGGACAGTATATAGTAGTTTTAAAATATGAATCAGTTATAAACATCAAAAATTCAGGGCTGAAAATACAGAGATAGCCACTGTTCAATGTCGGTGGGAATGTGAACTAGATAATCAGTGTGGAACATTGCACAGGGGAGACACATGGGCCACTGGAATGGCTCAGTGGGTAAACATTCTTGTATCAAGCCCAACTACCTGGGTTTGACTCCCCAGGACCCACAGGGTAGAAAAAGAGAACTGACTCACAAGCTGTCTTGACCTACACACATACCATTCATTATTCTTGCCCTCCCCTGAAGTAAGTATAATAAAAATATTTTTGAAAATTAGACAGACACCATATGGTACAACAACTCCACATCTGTGTATGTGCTCAAAAAAAAAAAAAACCTGAAAGAAAGAATTCGAGCAGGTTTTCACACCATGTCATAGCAATATTATTCACAGCAGCCAAGAAGCAGGAGCAGTTTCCAAAGGAGGGAATAAATAAGCTTTGGCATGAACCTACAATGGAATATCATTTAAAATGTACTCAGATATACACCAAGACATGTGCAAACTCTGAAGGAACCTTCTGCCAAGTGAAATAAATCAGATACACCAAGTAAAACAATGTATGCTCCCATTCATGTTCCTAGTACAGACATATGCACAGAAACAGAGAGTGGCTGCCAGGGCCTGAGGCTGGAGGAAGCAGGGTTGAAAGGTTTTGTTTAATAGGTCTAGAGTTGCATTTCTGCAAGATTAAAACTGTCTGGGGGTTGGTTACAAAATACAGTTAACATTGCTGACACATACGATAAAAAAACTGGTGAAGATGGGAAATGTTTTTCTCCATCCTGTCTCCCCGGCACAACCTTTTTACAAAAGTGACTTAATAAGAAAATATGGTCTTTGAAGTTCTGCAAACAATGCAGAAATGAACTTGTGTGGAATGCGTGATGAATGAAGCAGTCCTTGGTTCTGGACAGGATGTGTCCCTGCCTACCCAGTGCCTGCCACTCCCCTCATCCTGCAAACCTGAAGCACCTTGCCTCCCTCCTGCAGAGTGGGTGACTGCCCACTCTGAGTTTGCACAGCAGCTATGCTTGGAGTGGAACTGAGTGGCCAGGGGTCTCCACTTTGTATATATGTCCGTGTCAATATGTCTGTCACCTGGACCTGCTTTGTCACTAATACCATTTTGTTGATTGGATTTTGTTTTCCATGAGGCTGAAGTTGGCCCCCAGGGCCTCATTGTACACTCTAACTACCAGTTCTGTCATAGATCTCTACCCGTAGTCATAGCTCATAGCACTTAACAAGTGTTTGTTTTGTTTTGTTTTTGTTTGTTTGTTGGTAGGAAACTGTACAACAACAACAACAACAACAACAACAAAAACAAAGCAGAGAAGTAAAAATGCTCAGTGCAGATTTTGTTTGATTTCTATGTTCAATGGATTAATTAAGGCCAGAGAGAGCTAAAGTGAATCTATGGCAAAATTCTTGACAATCAAGGAAACGTGGAACTCTTGTCAGACTCACTTGAGAGCAAATTATTCCCTGGGTGCTGACCATGGGAATCTAATTGAGTGCAGTGACAATGCATGAGGCATTAAATCAGCAGCACCCTTTACCTAAATGCATCTGCCTCACATGGTCCCCTGCATAAATAGCATTGAACAGATGCTGTCCTGGCCTCCACTTGGACATGACTCTCTGAAGCCACACTTGGGTGGGACATTCTTTGAGGCTGGCCCAAAGTAGAAGAGGGAACGTCAATGTCTCCAGCTGCCTGTCAGCTTCCCAGGGTGTGAATTCTAGTCATTTCCCCTTTCCAAATGATCTCTGTGCCGCTCATGACCACAGCCCATCAGTTTACTATACCTGTGTTCTACTCTTTGGGTGATCAAACGCAATGCCATGAGGACATTAATGGATGGTGATGACTTAATCTACACCCTCCTGATAGCATATTACTTAGGAATGTTGAGAGATCAATGATATCAGGCCACTGAAGGAATGGTGGAGTGGGGGAAGGGTGATGAGATCCAAGTGTACACACTCAGGCTGCGACATCCAGTGCCTAAGAGTTTAAGTGGATGCCAATGGGAAATTCAACCTGAAAGAGTCTGGTTACTGCTGCTTGTTAAATGCCATTCTTTTCAGGTCAGTTGAAAAGAACCCTTGCCCAACTATAACAAAGTCTTCTTGCCTCGAGGAATGAGGATAAGGCTAGACTTGAGTTTTCCAAATGGGCAGCCATCCAGCATCCATTCTTTATCTGCTGGTCTGGATCAGAGAATCAAAGCCAGATGTTTAAAACAGGTGTGAGCAGAAATCCTGAGTATTTAGAATACTTATTCAGAAAGAACTATTTCTGAGTCTTGATAGCTTATACATTATACACTCTTGAATGAGAAAGTAAGAACAGCTCAGATCCTTGGCTAGTTACCAGTTGTGAAGGCAACAGAAGTCTGTTCTGTGGCTCTAAGCCTTGGAAATACCATAGGCACTCCATTCATAAGAATGCAGGCATTTCTCCTTAGAACAAATCAAGCAGCATATGATATCATGAAGCACAGGCCTGGAAAAAAATGTATCTAGTCTTCATGAATGCTAGGGGCAAAACAATCGTGAGTCTCTAGACAAGCCAGGAAGGAACAGTAAAGATCATCTCTTCGTGAGAGGGTCTACATTCTTACACCCTGAGTGGTGAGATGATCCCAGGGATGACCTGGGAGATGCACTGCTATGGGAAAATCCTTCTTGGGAAGTGAGGAGTAGAGCCAGAGCAATAGTCTTGGGCCTGTCAACTGGAATTAATGCATTCACATTTTCCTAACCCTGAGGAGAGTGCTGGGACGTGCCCTGCTGTGGATTATTGACGTGGATAGAAAGTCAACCTTCTTCTCAGGTATGGCTCTAACAGCTGGGTCTATTCTCTATGTACATTTTCTCTCTTTCTGAGGGTGAGCCAAATTTTTTTCACACAAGAGCTTCTCTGCATTGTAATAAGTAAACAATCAAATATGAAATTCAAGATGGGCTGACTCAACAATGGAAGACAGGAAGTCGGTTTAAATAAAACTCTTATTTGAAATGGACATATGTGGAGGCCTAGAAACCAACCCCTGGTTCTTTGCAAAGCTTTGCAACCCATCTTGAGTGGTGAATCAAGGTAGAGGGCCTCTTGGTCACAGAGATCCCTAGGGAGGTGCGGGGCAGAGATTAACCCACTCTTTTCCAATGCCAATGTGACCTTCATTAGACTGTTCACCTCACTCTGGGCTTAAGGATATAGACAAAAGTTCTGAGCCCCCAGCTGCTCTGTGATCCTGTGCAAGCCCCTAGGTTCTTACTTCTGTGTGGAGCTGATGTGGGGATTAACCAAAAGAATCTCTGTAGATGATTCTACACATGAAATGAAGCTACATA